>NW_024425786.1:2479841-2540133 GCF_017311325.1 Ursus maritimus | reverse complement strand
CTGAAGCATTCGTCATGCAGTTCCCAACGTTCGTCCAACCCCACTCACTGACCTGTGAGTCAGCGGGTGGATGCTATAAGCCCCAAGTATTTAGCTGAAGTTTTTAAATTATAGTTTTAAATGTTTCAATTACACCAACACTCCCCTCTGTTGGACTCGGCATTATGTAATAGCTGCCTTCACGTTATCTGAAAGACTCGTCCGTAAATTTCCCCGAACCATGAACCGTGCAAACAGCACGGGTGCATCTCGGGTCCCAGGGAGAGTGGGAGATGGACCTGGCTCGTCTCTCCAGTAACCTGTGGGTAGCAGGGGTTTTGACAAGATAAGTCACTTGACTCAGTATTTCAGAATAATCACATTAAGTGTGTGACCCTGAAGACTCTTGCTGGAGGTGAAGACTCAAATAGAGTTACGATGACAGCTTCCGCTCCGTGCCACAGCCAGTAGAAGCCGGGCCCGGTGATACCCCAGGAGCTCTCAACCCCAGCAGGCAGAGCTCTACTCGAGAACCAGGTCTGTGCTGTGACTTCAGATGGAACCCATGAGGGTCGTGTTCCCCCCTTTGTCGCTGAGGACAGCAGACACACACATGTTTGCACACATGCACGCACCTATGTATATGCACAGTGGCACATACAAATATGTGAGTGCACACACACGAGCACGCTCACAGGCCATGGTGTCCCCCTTCCTTCTGGGGCCTCCAATAGGCAGCTCTGGGCATGGAGGGAACATGGGAGTGCCTCTCGGGAGCCTAATGTGTCCTTCACAGGTGATGTCAATGTCAACGGTGAAGACAGACTGTTGGGGGGAGGGGACCTGGCTGGCCTCACCCCCAAGTCAAGCTGGGCAGAGTCAGCCCTTGGAGACAGAGCAGGACGGTTGGCAGAGGGGCCCTCAGCCTTGGAGAGGCTCCTGGGTTCTCCATCCTCAGTGGACAGGGGCACCGTGAGTGCATCCACACCCTGCCTCCGGTTCCGGAGTTCCAGGAATCCTGGGGCCTGGCGGGAGGTGGGGGTGGAGCTAAATGACCTCCAGAGACCCTCGATATAGCCCAGCCTGTCACGGGTTGGGCTCTGTTGGAGTGAGAATTTCCCATGAAACCTTGCATTCCCGCGTGTGTACGTGGGAACAAAGCCTGCCTTCCCTGCTTGCAGAAACACCTTCGGAGTTCTGATTTTCATGAGGTTTTCTTTCTTTTACCTGATCTTGAACCCAGTGCCCAGTAAAGCCTGGCAAATGGGTGCAGGACACATCTCCTTGAGTTCTTGGTGGAAAATCACTCAGAATTTGCTGGAGACAGGTTGTGGGTTCAAGCTGTGTGAGGCATGGGTACCAGCACTCAGGTCTGACTGTGCGAGTCATGAGCGGGGGTCTTGGTCAGGGACATGCTGGGGAGCACTCACAGTAGGCTAGGGGGCTAGATGGCGCACCATCCTTCTATTCTCTCCACTCCTGGGTAAAACCAAAGCCCCAAGATTCAGAAACCTTCGGTCCCTATCCTCCCATGGAGAGAGTGAATACATGAGGACCATGGCCAACCCACACACTGAAAGAGAACTCCATCCCCTGACCTGCAGCCAGCTGTGCACCAGTGTGCCACGGCTGTACCAGCCCCCGTGTGCCACGACCCGCCCAGGAAGGAGGTCAGACTGCCATCTCCAGCAGAAACAGAGGATACTAATAAGTTCTGTAACAATCAGCCCAAAGCGCCAGGACTTGATTAATAACTAACAGCTTACTCAACTTTCATCCCAGCTTCCAGCTCAAGACCAACCAGAGAAAGCCAAATGTGCTCCCCAACTAATCTCACGGAGCACCCCTATCTGGTTAGTGTCCCAGCTCCCCGGGGCCCCAGCCCCCAACACAGCTCACCCAAACCCTTCTCTTTTCCACCGTGAAGCTCCCCCCTCCCCTGCCTGCCCTTGAGTCCCCCCAAATACAAGCCACATGGCTGACCCCCTGCTACAGCACAGTCTGAGTAAGCAGGTCTGCCGGCTCTCGCGTGGGTGGACTTCGCGTATGGCCATGCGCGGAACACACAGCAAGGCCAAGCAGAGCGGCAGTAACCCGCCCCGTGGTGTCCCCTCTGCTGCGTGGGACAAGCCTACGGAAGGAGGAAGGCCACAGGTGGAATGTTCTGCGGCAGGTGGAGGGGGTCCCAGGGGGTCTCGAGCTCCCCCCGCGATCTCCGTGTCCATTTGCTGAATGCTGAGAGGTGAATGCAGGGGACAGAGGGAGCAGTTACGGGGTCAGGGAATCGGAAGAAAGACACTTTCTTCCCAGGGCTGTGTGGTGAGTGGGCTGGAGCGGGCCTGGGTTCGAAGCATCTTTCAGGACACGCACTGCCGTGAACGGGAAGAGGACATTTCTCAGCTTCGTTACTAAATGTGCAGGGACACAGCATCACTCATGTTTCTGCCACAGTTAACGTGTACTCCCCTTATCTTATTCTTCAAACCGCAGCCTCGGTCACCATCTCTGCCACCAAGCTGCCCGAGTCAGCCCCAGTGGGAGCCTCCGAGTCCAGAAAATCCCAAGAACTCAGTGATGTGACGGAAGACTCAGCCTGGACATTAAGGGGTCCCAGGCTCCCCGGCCTCTCAGCTCTGGAGGACAAGCCTGACTCGGCAGGAGGTGAAGGGAAGGAAGACTGGCTGAGATTCTGGGAATGTTCCACATTCGAGGTGGGAGTGTGGCTCTGAGGTCACACCACATACAGGGCCCGGGGACTCGAGAGCAGGACGGGGGACAAGCTGGACAGAGGGAGTATCTGCCTCCGTCCACATGGCCCGAAGTAGCCGACCTCCAACCAGGTGGCTGAAATGGCGCACAATTACTTCTCACCGCTCTGCAGGCTGGAAGTCCAAGGTCGAGCTGCTGGCAGAGCCAGTGTCTGGTGAAGGCCTGATTTTTGGCTTGTCCGTGGTATCTTCCCGCTGTGTCCTGGCATGGAGGAAGGAGTGAGGGAGATTTGTGAGGTCCTTTTATAAGGGCACTAACCCCATCATGGGGCTCCACCCTCATGACCTAATTGCCTCTCAGACCCCACTTCCCTCCAGCACCATGACCTTGAAGGTTAGGATTTGCACATTAATTTGCAGGAGACACAAATATTCAGTCCCTATCAGTGTCCCCACATGGGCGATGACTGAGCCAGCCCCAGGCCAACCTCGGGGATGCTGGGTCAGGTGGCCAAGCCAGGCCAAGCCCGGGAGATACTGTCACTCTGGAACCAGGCTCCAGGAAATGCTGGCAGGAAGAGGCAGCCAGCTGTAGGAGGACAGCACTGTGGGGTGGGGAGGGCCAAGCACTGGAGGGCATTGGTGGGAGAGGCAGGAAGGGGTAGGTCACAGCAGAGTCACAGCTGCCAGTGAGGCTCTTGCCGAGCGGAGAGGGCTCAGCAGTGGCACAAGGAGAGGTCAGAAGGGAGGCCAGACTAGCCCAGCAAAGTGCAAGGATGGGTTTTCTGGGGAGGGGTGTAAGCAGAACCAGACACAGCGGGGGTGGGAGGGAGGTGAGGAGGACGTGCAGGCAGGCGGCCAGGATGTCTGGATGAGGAGGGGAGGTCAGCGAGGAGAGTGTGGGTGAGTGGGACACCTCAGGTGGGAGTCGGGGAGAAAAGGAGGGTCTTCTGGGACTGAAACGTGTCAGGTCCCCCTCACATCTCCATCCGATCCCTGTTCTCAGCTACCACTCAGAGCCTAAACCCAAAAGCTCCCCTTGGGGGTCTTCACATCGGCCCTGGAGTTGAGCCCACTTTGGTCGACACACGCCTCTAACTTCGACAGCAAGCCCTTCTTCTTGGCAGAGGGGACGGAGCAGACAGGGGACAGGCCCAGGTGGCCATCCTGCAACAGGCTCCGAGCCCCCACCCCACGCCCGCCCCTCTTCTCCACGCTGAGGACGTGAGGTCAAGAAAGAGAATGTGCTTTTCCGGTTACCGTTTGCGGTTGCTGCAAAGGAGTGTTTTAGGCTAAGCAGGACACGTTCGTCAGCGGGTTTGGAAGCTGCAGTTCCTCGTGGGGGATTGATCTCCCACAACCGAAGTGTCACCTGATTCCTGTGGTCACAGATCTTGGATGTCCGGGATGTCCCCATCCCCTGTCTCTCTACTCTTTAAAATAAAGTTGACTGGTCGCACACATGACTTAAATTTGGACCCTCGCAAGACTGTGTGTATAAATAAATTTAAACATCAGGGAAAATGCTGTCAGAACACACACCGGCTTGGTGCTTGGTTTTAGAAGGATCCTCTCTACATCACGTCGATGGACACCGTCTTCCAAAGGAGAAGTCCTTAAGTAAACGCTGTTCGGATGATTCCGTAATCGCTGTACGTAACTGGAGAGCCCCTGGGTACAGAGCTCAAGGTCCGGGAATCCCCTGCACGGAGAGCAGACTTCTTGGCGAGCTCGAGGGGTCCTGCCTGGAAGCTTGCAGACGCCAGCAAGGACGATGAGAACACTCCATCTTAAGGGCAACAACGTGAAGACCCAATGTCCCGCAAACAGGAATGAAATGGGCTTCTCCATCTCGCAGTCACGGCAGAGCCTGATGGATGCCTCCCTTCAGCATCAGCGGCCAACTTTATTTAGAGATTTGGAAGGGGGTTGGGGGGAGGGGTGGCAAGCAAATATTCCCCCAGCTGGTTTTCCCTCACATCGAGATCTGTAAATAATATTCTGCAATAACGAAAGTTATGAACCAACAGTTCATACGGAGAGGAGAAAATATTGGCAAATAAAAATGCTCATTGCCCAGAACATAAACCATCATTTCTCCTGAGACTGACAAATGGAAACACTTACCTCGTCCACCAAGGGGTACAGCGACCGGGGACGGGGCGGGCGGCATGGAACCGGGGAGACCAGCTCAGCCCCCAAGCCAGCTGTCCATCCATTTGTCAGCTGAGCCCTCCACGTGGGTACACTCGAGGTGGGCACTGAATGGCTCATAAAAATGATTTGCTAGGCATTTAGTTTTTTAGATAAACAATGGGGTGGGGGGCAGAGGACGAGGAGATGAAGTTCCGCAGGACATTGGCTCTTTACCTTTCAAATCAATAAAAAGAAGCCTGTGGTAAGGGAGGTGAGCCAGAGAAGGAGTCCGGGGAGGGTGAGAAGGATGGAGAAAGAGCCTAGCCAGGCTCGCTTCGGGGCCATCCCAGCACCAGCCGAGCGCGGCCCCACCTGCTTCCACACCCTTCTACCAGCCTAGGTGTCCGTGAACAAGTCCGTGCGTGTGATTGTCTGTCTGGCATCATCCCCACTAAGGGAAGAGAAGGCTGACTATGCACGGGCACTGCAAGGGGGTGGAGGGGGAGCTGCACGGGCTCCCTGTACCCTTCCTCCTCACATCTGCCCTGGACACATCCAGGGATGACACAGCGGGACCCCGGGGCTGGGGACGGAATGTGCAGCCTGAAGTGCATTGTTCCCCAGTACCTACAACTCTGGCACACAGTAGGTGCACAATAAAAAAATGTGTCTGGGGTAATGGACGCTCTTGAAGGGCCCAGTTCCCTTTTAGGGAAATCAGACTTGGAATTTTAAATAAACTGCAGAATTCTGGGACCGGAAGGGACGATTGGCCAGCATCCTACCCGTCACCCCCAGTCTTTGAGTAGAGCGGCACCTAATCCCGCCACCACACCCCAAGTGCCCCAAGTCGTGCCCCAGACCAGGCGCCTCCTTGCCACAGGCTTCCCCAAAAGGCCACCAGCCCCAACCTGCCACAGTAAACAAGCCCGCCTCGTCCTCCGAGCGTGATCACCTTCTCCCCCGTCCCTCCTCGGGGCGCACGGCCCATGCCGAGCAGCCCCCCGGCAGAAATGTCAGTTCCTAAATCAAAGACATACATCACCGGCCGCCCAAATTAACACATTTATGGAGCTGTAAATGATTTTATGATAAATAGGAGCTGAGGGTTATGAATCAGGTTCCGCCATCACTTTCTTCCCCTCGGCCCAGATCCCCGTTGCTTTCAATTGGGAGGCAATACAGGGGGCGCGGAATGACATTTAGTTACATTCATTAAATTGCAAACGCGCCTTTCTTCTTTGCTGTTTTCCCCACATAAAATAAGGATTAATGCCCCTTCAGCAACTGGGAGGCCTTGCTCAGCCGCGGTAGAGGGCTCAGGTGCCCCTGGGTCACTGTTCCTTAACTCATGAAGCTCTGGTCCATCGCGGGGAACCCTGAAGGCCACATCTGGCCAGCGCGGGGTGGGACAGGCCACTCGTTAGCAAAGCCGCTGACAAAAAAGAGGAACACGGTGCCTCCAGATGGTCAATGTGCACCTTGGGTGCCCCGCTTTCCTGAGATCTGGAGAAGTCATCCCTGCGAAAACATGCGAGGATTGATCCCGCAGCCGGAGCACAGGCGTACCTTGGAGACACCGTGGGGTGGGTTCGGGGCCCGCACGGTAAAGCCTGCCAAGTGAGTTTTTGGTTTCCCAGTGCATATGAAAGTTACGTTTCCGCGATGCCGTAGTCTCTGAAGTGTGCAACGGCGTCCTGTCTTAAACACCGCAATGTCCATACCTTAATTAAAAATACTTCTTTCCTAAGAACTGCTAAGCATCACCTGGTGTTCAGTGTGTCATATTCCTTTTGCAGGAGGAGGGTCTTGCCTCGATTTGAGGGCTGCTCACTGATCAGGGTGGTGGTTGCCGGGGGCCGGGGTGGCCGTGGCGATTTCCCAAAATAAGACAACGAAGTTTGCTGCATCGATTGGCTCTGCCTTTCGCAAATGCTTTCTCTATAGCAGGCGATGCTGTTTGATCGCTTTGTACCCACAGGAGAACTTCCTTCAGAACTGGCGTCTGTCTGCTGACCCCCTGCTGCTGCTTTGTCCGCTCCGTTCATGCGGTGATCTAGGTCTTCTGTTGTCATTTTAACACCAGGAGTAGACTCTCCCTCAAGATGCCACTTTCTCTGCTCGTCCGTAAGGAACAAGTCCTCATCTGTTCAAGTGTCATCCTGAGATTGCAGCGACTCGGTCCCATCTTCAGGCTCCACTTCTCATTCTGCTCTCTCGCTGTTTCCACAGCTGCAGTGACTTCCTCCCCTGACGTCCTGACCCCCTCAGAGTCGTCCGTGAGGGTGGGAATCCACTTCTTCCAAACTCCTGTTCCTCTGGACATTTTGTCCTCTTCCCATGAGTCGTGAATGTTCTTTTTTTTTTTCTTAATGTTTTATTTACTTATTTATTTGACAGAGAGATAAAGAGAGAGCACAAGCAGGGGTAACAACAGGCAGAGGGAGAGGGAGAAGCAGACGCCCCGCTGAACAGGGGGCCCAACGTGGGGCTGGATCCACTTAACCAACTGAGCCACCCAGGTGCCCCGAATCATGAATGTTCTCAATGGCATCTAGATGGTGAATCCTTCCCAGAGGTTTTCACTTTACTTTGTCCAGATCCATCGGAAGAATTCGTATCTAGGGCAGCTATCGCCTTATGAAATGTATTTCTTGAATAGTAAGCCTTGGAAGTTGAAATGACTCCTTGATCCATGAGCTGCAGGATGGATGTTGTGTTAGCATGCATTAGTCTCCTCGCACATCTCCGTCAGAGCTCTTGGGTCACCATAGGCATTGTCAGTGAACAGTACTATTTTGGAAGGGATCTATTTTCCTGAGCAGTAGGCCTCAACAGCGGGCTTAAGATACTCAGCAAACCATGTTGTAAACAGATGTGCTGTCACCAGGCTTTGCTGTTCCATTCGTAGAGCACAGGCAGAGTAAATGTAGCCAGTTCTTTAGCGTAGTTCGAAAATTCGCACCATGGCAAATGAGCATTGGCCCCAACAGGAGAGGCAGCCTGTCCTTGGAAGTTGGAAGCCGGGGGCTGACTTCTCCTCTCCAGCTGTGGAAAAGCGAGGTAAGCCTTCCAGCAGCAGGTGTTTCGTGTCCGTGGAAAATCTGTTGTTTCGTGTCGGTGCTGTCGGGAATCCTCTGAGCTAGATCTTCTGGAGAGCTTGCCGCCGCTCCCGTGTCAGCACTTGCTGCTTCCCCTCGTGCGCTCCTGTGATGAGCACGGCTTTCCTTAAACCTCATGAACCCACCTGCGCTGGCCTCAGACCTTTCTAGTGCAGCTCCGTCCCTCTCTCAGCCTTCAGGAACTGGAGAGTGAGGGCCTCGCTCTGGATGACGCTTTGGCTGAAGGGAATGCTGGGGCTGGTCTGCTCTTCTGTCTAGACCACTAGAACTTTTCCCATTTCAGCACGAAGGCTGTTTTGCTTTCTTACCCCTATGTTCACTGGAGTAGCACTTCTAATTTCCTTCAAGAACTCTTCCTTTGCAGGCACAACTTGGCTGTTTGGCAGGAGAGGCCTCGCTTTCAGCCTGTCTCGGTTTTCAACATGCTTTCCTCCCTGAGCTGAATCGTTTCTAGCTTTTGATTTAAAGTGAGAGACATGGGCTCTGCCTTTCACCTGAACACTTAGAGGCCATCGTAGGGTTGTTAGCTGGCCCGATTTCAATATTGTGGTGTCTCGGGGACCAGGGAGGCCTGAGGAGGAGAGAGACAGGGAAACAGCTGGTCAGTGGAGCAGTAGGACACACCCGACATTGATCAGTAAAGTTTGCCATCTTACACGGATGTGGTGTGTGGCGTCCCAGAATAATGACAGCAGCAACATCTGATCACAGATCACCTTAAAAATATAATAATAATGAAAAAGCTTAAAATACTGCGAGAATGACCAAAATGTGACCCAGAGACACAAAGTGAGCAAATGCTGTTGGAAAAATAGCACCAATAGACATGCTTGGCACAGGGTTGCCACAAACCCTCCACTTGTAAAAACTCAATACCCGAGAAGCCCAGGAAAGCGAGGTGGGCCTAGAAGTTTTGAACTTGGAGAAAGAGGGAGGAGAGCACTAAACTAAATTAAATAACACTTAAGTTTCTTAGGTGAATGGGCGCATTGTTAAGCATGAAGAAAGTGGGCAGAGAATCAAGCCTCTTCAATGAAAAACAGAAAACGTTTCTCCAATCTGTGACTTTCCCCATTCAGTAAAAATACAGTTCCCACTTGGACCAAAAACCTAGAGGAGGAAAAGGCTTCTCTCTTGCAGATTTTAGAACCGTAAATAAGTCAAACATCTTCTCACCATTCTTTGCACCTGCCTTGTGCCCCAAAGGCATCTGAAAAAATATCTTCTTGGCCAACCAGTCCTGGGAGAGCTCTTGGTCCTTGGGCTGAAACTCCCATCTTTGCTAATAACATTCCACGTCTTGAGTGGGCCCCGGACAAGGAGCAAGGTCAGCTGCAGCCCGTTTGGTAAGGAAGGCTGACAGGGAGACCCCCAGAGGAGGCGGTGGGGCCACGACCCCCAGGAGGGCAACGCCAGGCACGTAGGCTTAAGGTGCCTGGGGTAGCCTCTGCTAATCCATATTATATTTCAGAAACAGAAACAGTAAGTGAGAATTCTGGAAGTAATAGATCAGCCCTTAGGCTCTAAAACAAAAATAAATCCACCTTTTTGGAAATGAATCCCAGTCTCAGGTCTCCAAGGAGAAGTCTGAGCCTCCCCTCTTTCTAGATATCAGGAAAGCATTATACTCAGCTTGATGCGTTCAGAAGTCAGTTAAAGAAAAGACAGTGATAGATGCGGGCAATATGGAGACGAAGCAGAGGTTCACAACAAGGGCACCAGCACATATCCCGCTGTTGGCGGGAACAGAGCCCCTCATCCAGCCATCAACGCCACATCAAGTCGACATTTGCCGCTTGAGTAAAAATGTGCGTACTTGAAAGCTTGGGGCTCCTTCTTCATCAGCAGTCGATGTTTATTGCATGGTGACTATGTGCTTGTCTACGTCACCAGTGGAGGAACCGAGAGAGCAAGGAGTTTCTGAAGAGCCAAGTTCTCAGGAGCTCACTGGGAAATCTGGGGTGTACACATATGCCTGTCTTCATGGGCAACCTTTAGCTGAGTATCCGAAACTTGAGACACAAATAGACATGCACATTCTAGGCAGTACCTCCCCTGCCCTTCTGCCTCACTCCAGTTCTGCAGGAAAAACAAAATGCAAAGTATCTGAGAAGGCCAGTATGTAGACAGAAGCCACAGACTGTTTCTGCAACCCCTACCACAAAGCCGCTGGGCAGTGCTGGAAGCTAGGAGAGAGCCCCTTTCAGACATGGTCAAGTTTCCATCCGTGACGCCTGCAGCCAAGAAGAAAGTAGGAAGCCTCGCTGCTCCAGACCTGTTTTCCTAGCATGATGTGTCTCTCCTGCTCCCAGTCCACCCGGAACACCTGTCAGAAGTAAAAATTCCCGAACCCAACCCAGCCCTTCAGAATCAGGACCTCTGGGCATGAGTCCTAGAAACTTGCATTTACGGTTCCCAAACGCAACTTCTGCACAAACGGGTTTGAAACACTGCCTCTCACCCCCGTGGCTTCCTTTGAGAGTCCACACCTGTGCCAAACACCTGTCCTAACACCACAGACGCACCTTACCTCTGGGCATCTTCTCTGCCCTCATCTGTCCGCACATCCCAGCAATCGCATTCTGGAAAGGGAGGACTGAGGGGGCCTTGGCCCTCTGCCTCCCTCCAGCTCCTGGAGAGGGTAGCTTTTCTGGGGATGCTCCCCAGCTCTCTGGCATCCATCACCATGTAATGACTCATTTAGGGCTGTCACCCCACCTGACAGAGCTCTGCTCAGATAGGCACCAAGCCTGGTTCTTTCACTGCCAGATTGCCAGTGCCCGGGGACATGCCTGGCACCAAGGAGGAGAGAGATGAGAGAGGGGTCATTAGGTGAATGAACTAAAGTCCAACAACCTGACTCTTACATGATTCACTAGTCTCTGCCATCATACTTCCTTTATGGTAACAATAACAGCATGTCCCCACAGGTGCAATGGGCTTTATAGATTATAAAATGATTTGTGCATTCCATTCCATGACCCCACAACTGCTCAGAGCTCAGACAGTCAGTGGGGAGCGCAGGGAGCACGCTGCCCCAGAGCTGACAGAGCTGGTAAGTCACTAGCGGTGCTGGGGGGGGGGGTGCTAACATACAGCGAGCCTGGAATGAGGCCTGTGCTCAGCAGAACAGTACACCACCTTGAACCTCCACAGGAACGGTCTTTAGAAAACCTGCAGGAGGAGACCCTCTCTCCAGGCACGAAGCTCAATTCCCCACCCCCACCATCTGCACCGCCCCCCCAAGCCCAAGAGCTGTCTCCTGAGCTGGACAACAAGGAAACCACATTCAGCATCAGGGCAGAAGGCAGGGGGAGAAGACATAGAAGAACCGGTCCAATGGCCCCAGAGTTAATACCAAAACCCACCATGGCCCCCAATGACCAAGCTGACCACCTGCCATGCTTCTTTGGAAATAAATGCCTCATGGAGGGGAGGCAAGGGAGGGGCACAAGGGCAGACTCCAGGCAGCCTCGCTCTGGCCAATGGGCCATGAGCAGAAGTGACTAACTTCCCATGTGAAACTTCCCAGCAGGAACAACGAGAGGGCCCCTTGTCCCGGAGGGTGAAGCCACAAGCCAGAAGAGCCACTCCAGCCTGGATCCCTGTGTGAGTGTGTGGAGCAGAGCCCCAGCCACCCCGCCAGGCCTGAGTGCCAGCTTCCGTGGCTGAGCAGGGCTTTGCTACAGCAGCAGAGCCTGGTCTCGGTGCAAAAATAAACATGATCCATCTTATGAGATCTCAGCCCTGGGTTCACAGCTCTTTAATATTCCCTGTGGTCAAATGCAAATGCTCAAACCGAGGTGGACCGTTTGTCACAGGGAGAAGCGCTGGAGTCCTGAGCTGAACTAGCCACTTTCTTTTTTAATGAAACATTTTTACTTGAAAGAACAGTTAAGAGACAAACTGTGGTCCTTCAGACTGGGGGATTGGGCATAGGGTCGCTCGGTATATATAGAGTGAGCCTGTCACTCCAAGGGAAACAACTGGCAGCATTTGTTACCAATGACAGAATTCCAGCTTTCGAGCAAGAATTAGAATTTTGGGAGACTGGTCTCCACCATCATGAGCTTGACAGCTTCCCGGTACTCGGAGGCTTTTCAGACGAAGCAGGGGGTGACATTAACGAATGCAATTTCTGGGGATGCGTTGACATTCGGAAGACGTGCAGAACACAGTGAGATGGTATTTTCCAGATGACCAGTGTGCGATGTTACAAAATCACACGTGGGTGACACACCCACTGCAAGAATGGATTTTCATGTCGCAGGAAAGAAAAAGTTGTTGATACAGTTTCTGAGTCCACCCAGCAGCCAGTCTTTAAAGAGCTACCACTTGTTGACTTTCATTTCAGCATCAAAGCAGAACATCTACAATTATTTGTAGACCATCCACAGAATAACCGATAAAAGCTTTTAAAACACCCCTCTGTTTTCTAACTACATACCTGTGTGGGGCCGTATTTTCTCCATATACTTCAAACAAAACAACATATTGCAACAGCCTGAACACAGAAGTCGTTCTGAGAATCCAGCTGTCTTCCACTAAAGCCGAACATTAGAGAAGTCTGCTGAGAGGTGAACCCACGCCACGTTCTTCACTATCAGGGAGGGGACACACATAATCACTCTCCCCAAACAGGGTATTTGTCTCAATGTGTCATTGGCTTTGTTATTGTTACTTTTTAAGAACTAATAAATATATAATTTTTAAATGTCTCCATTTGCAACTTTAATGAAGTAAATATGAGTAGGTATAACCCACAGTCAGCTCTTTGGGAACCTCGGTAACTTTCACGAGTGCAAAGTGCTCCTTGGTTAACTTCCTACGCAGGTCCCCTCGTCCACTCTGAGCAGCCTGAGGTCCACGAGGGAGGCAACCATGCTTCATCCTGGTGCCTGTGTGGGGCCTGGCCCTACAGTCATGACCATGGTGCGTGCCACATGAGCGGACAAAGGAACAAGAGAATGGGACTTCCCATCCCCCAGGTCTTCCCTTTGGATGGGAGAGTCAGAGACCTTCAACTCACAGCCTCCAGTGAGATCCTTGGTGTGGGAGCTCTTTGGTGTCCCTTCTGAATCCAGGTGGGAGAAGGAGCCGCAGCCCTCCAGACCACAGCATCCGGGGTCCCCCAGGGTCTCCCAGAGCTCCCGAGACAGATGGTCCAGGGGCCATCTGCCTCCCAAAGCCTCGGCAGCTAATTGAGATTTCACTGAAACCAACAGGAAATTAGAGTGTGCCTTTCTAAATTATGAAAAGCAAGAATATTGTACTAAAAGCTACATTAAGGTGTACGTGGTATTTAACTGATCCTGCGTAGTCACCGTTCAGTATGACTGACAGAGCAGAGAGCAGCGGATTAAAGGTTTTCCAGCCCGAGTGGCTCCGGGGTCCTCCTGGGTCCCCGTGGACCACGGTGCTGTACGGGGCCATCTCCCACCCATGCTGACACCCAATCCAGCAGCAGGAAAGAGAGATCATTCCCATGAGGACAAAGGGGCTGTGCCATCACAGGGTACTCCTAGCTCTCAGTCTGATACCTGCTGCTTTCCCAAAAGGATCTGGGGGCTCTTTTCACTTTGCTCCTAGCATTTTTCTGTGTGTTAACCTCTTTCAGATGTAACTCAAAGGGAACAAGGTCCATCTTTAACTCACAGAGAACATGTGACCTGTTTAAGAAATAGAACAGCCAAAGTTGACCCAGGTCCCCTTCAGGCCCACAAACACCACGGAGCCAGGGCTCTTCTCTGGTCCTTCAGGGGTGGTGAGACTGGCCACTTCATCCTCCTTGACTCTTTGCCATTTCTGCATAGAAGGTATCGGACATGTATTAGCTCACCAGCTGCTGTAACAAATAGTGGCCAAAGTCTGCGGCTTCCCCATGAAATGTATTTCTTGATCAGCAAAGCATAATTTGCAACAGGCAGCAGTCCCAGCGGCTCTCTGTAACAATGTCTCATGTATCTGGGCTCGGGCATCCCAGGACTGCCACGGGATCCGCCCCTTCAACCACATCTACATCCCATCAGCAGACTCGGTCACGGGGTCCTGAGCTCACCGCGAGGAGGCTGGGAAATGTGGCTGTCCTGTGGAAGCAGCCACAGGCTCTTCCACAAGCTCCCCTGTGGTCTCCAATATGTGCTCTGTCCTTTCTCCCACACAGAGGACACCCCGCAGCCCCTCCTGGTCACTGCACGCAGCACAAGCGTAGGCTCTCCAGGGAGGCTCAGAGTCTCCCCCCGCAGGTCTGGATGGCAGCCTGTAAATGGAAAGGGCAGCTATCAAACGCCTCATGCACACACCCATAGGTTCCCAATATCCGATGATGGGCAGGGCCGAGGTCACCCCATCCGAGCAGAGGAGCTGGAGAGATGAACAGCACCGCCCAGCACCCAAGAATCTTTCAACAGGAATCAGATCACAGGGGCGCCTGGCTGGCACAGCACTTAAGCATCTGCCTTCGGCTCAGGGCGTGATCCGGCGTTATGGGATCGAGCCCCACATCAGGCTCCTCCGCTATGAGCCTGCTTCTTCCTCTCCCACTCCCCCTGCTTGTGTTCCCTCTCTTGCTGGCTGTCTCTATCTCTTCGAATAAATAAATAAAATCTTAAAAAAAAAAAAAGAAAGAAAAAAAAGAAATCAGATCACAATCTCTCCCTGTTCAAAACCCTGCAGTGATTCCTGATGTGGTCCCCATGGACCTCGGTGCTGGACAGGGCCATCTCCGTCCCCTAAAGTAAAACCCCAGCCTCGGACCAGGCATGGCAGGCCCTGAACACATGTCTGGCCTCGACACTTACCTCGATCCACTTTCTTAGTCCTGAACGGCCACTTGCACCTTCCTTTCTTCCCACCTTCACATTTTTACGTTCATCATTCCCTTCCCAGGAGCACCCCACCCTACCTGTTCCCACAGCCAGCAACTTCTCACTATGTAGGTCCCCACCCCAAGTCTCTGGGAGCCCCTCGCACGCTGCAGCCTCGTCCCTGAGTTTTCATCCGGCTACGTATGCACACTGATCTTCTGTTCCATCCGTGAAGGAGGGCAGCCCGTCTCCTGAGCCCCTTCTGGAAATCTGATTCTTCAGCACCCTTGCTTTGACCAGAGATGCCCAATGCTTTCCCCTAAAATGAAGACGATTCCAGCAGCATCTGCTCTAAAGAGGCCTCTGAAGACTGAACAGGGCCACCCAGCCTTGGCACATCCTAGGCGTTTTATCCACGTGCATTGTCAAGATCCGTGAGGGCAGACTGTGTGCTTGTTCTGTGGATTGCACAAAGACGGCCTTTCATGAATGCTTGCTAAGTGGAATTCATGGGTCTATTTCTCCTGAGAATCTAAGCAAGCTGAGAACCAAGCTGTGACCACTTAGCTTTCCCATGATATTGCACCTTTGCTCCACTCTAGACTTCATTATCTGCAGCTGAGACTGGGCCGCTCCTTCCCCATCACTGCGGATGAATTGATATTCCCCCCCACACACAGATGGACCGTTCATCACGAAGGAGACCCAGGAATCGCAGGGCACACTCATCCTGCACTTACCAACTGATTTTGCCGGCCGCCTCACATGAGCACCGCGACTTGGGGCCGGGAGAGCAGCTGGTGTCGCTGCCCACATTTTACAGATGATGAATCTGGGTCTCGGGAAGGTTAAGTGATTTGCCCGTGGTCACCCAGCTAATTAGGGAGAGCAGAGCGGGGTTGTGAAGCCGACTCCTGTCGCCTGGGTCTCTTTCGTGCAGCGCTCTCGAAACACACTTGCACCTGGGAAATCGATTCGAAGTTGTCCCAGTCCCTGTCAGTGCGAGAAGCTGGAGTTGCCTTCCAAAAAAATTCCGAGGGAAGTCACCTGCTCTGGGAAAAATAAGAATTCACGGCATCTAACTCAAAACGTGTGCTGGGCTGGCTACGCAGCCCACGGGGGATGCCAAGGGCTGCTCAAAATGCTGGTGTTTCTCCAAATCGGGAGCTGAAGACAGCTGCTCTGCCTGGCTCACACCCTGCTCGTTTCCACTTTCCCAGCTCATTCCACACTCCCCAGTCGTCACAAGTGAAGTGCGAAGTGGCACCGAGCCTCGTCTCCAGTGAGCTAACCGCCTGGCTAATGTCCCTGCACGGCGCGTCCGCTGCTCCGATGTCCCTCTCTGCCTTCGCCGATGCTCATAGAAAGCCCAGGGCTGCCTCGGAGCTCACCGAGGAGCATCACGACGTTTCAGTCTCAGACCCCTCTGTCCTGTCCAAACAGATCGGCTTCCTGGGAACGTCGGCCCGCACCTCACGGAGAAATGGGGAGAAATGGAAAGCTGACCGCTTGCGAAGCTCATGGGTCGGGACACCTTCTCAATTAAAAGCTGAAGACAGCTCCTCTCGTGCTCAGTCGCCCGTCAGCCCCGCCTCCCGCCTGCGGTAAGGAAGGAGCGCTCCCTGAAAGGCGCCTCAGGGTAGGGTCCCCTCTAGTGCCGCGCACCCCGAAACATATCGATTTGTACTCCACAGCTGACGGGCGCTAATCTGGGCCATAAAAGCTCAGAGTACGGTTCTCTGCTGAGGGCCTCTTTGATTGGAGAATTAGTCATTGATCTTCCCCAAGAGGTTTCAGGGAAGAGCCTTCAGTGACCCAAACTCGTTCTGGTGGGGTGAGGACTTGGCCAGCAGGCTGTCGCCCCTTCTAGGTGGAAAGATGAGTTTCATCCCTCTCCCACCTGAGCCGCCTGGAGGCCCACAGACTTTGCTCAGATTAAAGGATGGGTGAGATGAGACAAGCCCCAAAGGGAAGTTTCTGACGCCAGTCCCCACGCACACGTCCCAGTGTCATGCCAAGTGGCAGAGGGTTACCTGCCCGAACCCCTGTGTCTTGCCACATGTACTGAGTTGAACAGTGTCCCCCACCCCAAAGTCACATCCACCCATAACCTTAGAATGTGACCTTGTTTGGGAAATTTGGCCTTTGCAGGTATAATCAAGTTATCACTGGGGTCATGCTGGATGAGGGTGGGTGTCCTCCGAGGACTAGGGAGGGCTGGACACAGACACACAGATCACGCAGAACGGAGGCACGGTGGCGGTGTCTACCAGCCACGGATCGCCTGTGGCCGCCAGGAAGGAGCTGGGGGGGGCCTGGGATGGACTCTCCCCCTGCCCGTGCCACAGCCTCCAGAAGGAACCAGCCCTGCCCACAGCTGGATCTCAGACTTCTGGCCTCCAGGACTGGCAGAGAGCACAATTCTGTTGTTTTATGCCCTCTATTCTGTGCTGCTCTGTCCCGCAGCCCCGGGGGACTAACAGCCCCAAACCTCCACGACTCTCCTGCACCCCCAAGCACAGCCGTGCAGGACCCTAATCTAAGCTGCTGCTGAACTCATGGGTTTCCGTTTCTGCTTTGCTTTTCTTCAGGGAGGGAGAGGGGCTTGTGTTTCTTCATTCCCTGAGACCAAGCCTTTGGAGCCCCATCTGCCTTCAGCAGTCAATTCAGAAGTCAGCTCTCCGACCCCTTTGGGACTCACTCCAGCAGCAGGGCCCCTCGGCTCAGCACCTCATGCTGCCTGTCCTGCCCCTGATTCCCGCATCTGTCCTTCCTGGTGGGCAGAGAGCTCCGGGGCAGGGAACAAAGCTGGGCAGGGGGACCCAGGCGCCGTTCCCACCAGCCCTCCCCTGCTGCTTCCTGCGGAACTGGAGCCTGGAAACACTTCCCACGGAGGCGAGGTGGAAAGCCGCAACACGGAGATCACAGGCAGACCCCAGGGGAACGGCCCTTGTTTGCAAGACCCAGAAGCATCTGGACAAACAGGCACAGAGGGAGGCGTTTCTCTTAAAACCCCTGGCTCAGCGGCAGCTCCACTCTGGTCAGGTAAAGCCAGCTTCAAAGGCCAGGTCCTTCCACTCCATTAGCTGCCCCCCCACACACAAGGCTGGGGCCTAATTTGACAGTTCTGATCAGCAATTTCAAGCCCATCTGGAGACCAAGACACTGGAAACTCCCGCCCGCTCTTGAAATAACTCAGCCTGGCTCTGTTCACCATTGAGCAGCCAGCCCTAGAGCTTCCGTGTCCAGGACGCCGGGTGGGGCACACAGAATGAGCTTGGACGCAGCCGGTGTCAGCCTCCCTCGTGCGGGCCGGGGGCGGGGGTTCAGACCCTGCCCAGGGCTGTCTGGCTCCCCGACCACCTTCCTTGGAGACAGAGTCCCCAGCACCCTGAGAACAGTCACTGGCTTCCAGCCGACCTCTGTGCTTGGCCCCGAGCAGTGCTCCATCCTGGGAGGGAGGCCCCACCACCAGCCCTCCCCGGTCCTCCTCCAGACAAATCCCTCTGCACCCCACCCCAGCCCCTCGGGGTGGCGACCATTCTGTTGGGTACACACACCCTCCTAAAAGGTAAGTGGAGAGCCAAGATGGAGCCGGGATTCCCATTCAGGGCTTCATCCAAGCAGTGAGCTGGGGGATTTGAGTCTGTGGACAGGAGGGCCTTTCCATCCCCTAAAAATCACACAATCTGCTCATTCACATATGATGGTCAGAGCAGTTCCGGAGTCCAACAGACCTGAGTTCAGGTCCTGGTGTCCCACTCACCTCCCCGGCTGCCTCCACTCTGCGTGGGGACTCTGGGGCCGTACTCACAGGTGTGGGATTTTGGAAAGTATCGAGTGCTCTCCTCTGTGCTTTCTAAACCTAAGAGCACTACACAGATGAGAGAGGTACTTTTATTCATTGATCAAACCTTTATGGAGTGTCTACGAGCTGTGCCAGGCGTGACTTGGCCCCTGTCCATTACCATGGCCCAAATAAAGACGCTCTGCCTGGTTCTTCCTGCAGGGAGTCGAAGGGGCGGCTTCCCTAGGCAATCCTGGAGGCCCAGAGCTGGAAGGTGAGCCCTCTTTGGATTTGAATCACCCCAGAGCTACCATGCTCTGGCAGTTGGGAACAACAGTGGAGCTGCAGACAAGTGACAGTCAGGACAGAGGACGTGGGTAGACAGAGCCACAGCCCAGGATCCTGAACAAACCAGGGGCGCTGGTCGGCCTCACATCCGGAATGCCTGCAGAGATCCCGACAGAAACTCCTTGGGAATCACAGGCAAGCCCAGCCTGTGGCAGGCACTTTGCAGAACACGCTCTCCCTGTCGTCCGCATCGTGCAGCAGAAACTCCTCTGAATAATTCAGAGGCATTAGTTAAATCGGGTCTCACATGCCTAAATCCATGTGGGCCTCTAATCAAATCATAGTGAGTCGATGCTGTTAAGCTCTTATTAGCAGTAATAGTATTTTAAAATAACAGAATTTTTTCATGGTATGTGATGGAGTTTTTAAGTACTTTTGTCATGTCAGCTTCCAGCTAGCATCTGTGGTTCCCCCAGCCATTAATTTTGCTGAAAATTAATGTAATAGTCAGCTTCTGTTGCAGTAACAAACAGTCCCAATATCTCAGGGGCTTACAACAAATGTGATTTTCTTCCTCATTTTCCACAAAGGCTATATACTGACTATGATTCTGCTGGGCTCTGCGGGTTCTTCTGAGCTCTTCTGGGTTCTTCTTGGCTCTGCTGGGCTCTGCTGGGTTCTCTTGGGCTCTGCTGAGGTCTGCTATGTTCTGCTGGGTTCTTCTGGGCTCTGCTGGGCTCTGTTGGGCTCTGCTGGGCTGTGCTTGATTCTGTTGGGTTCTTCTGGGGTCTGCAGGTTCTATTGGGCTCTTCTGGGCTCTGCTGGGTTCTTCTGGGTTCTGCTGAGTTCTGCTGTGTTCTGCTGGGCTCTCCTGGGTTCTTCTGGGTTCTACTGAACTCTTCTGGGCTCTGATGGGTTCTTCTGGGCTCTGTTGTGCTCTACTGGGCTCTGCTGGCTTCTGATGGGCTCTACTTGGCTCTTCTGGGTTCTGCTGGGCTCTGATGGGTTCTACTGGATTCTTCTGGCCTCTGATGGGTTCTGCTGGGTTCTGCTGGGCTCTGCTGGGTTCTGCTTGATTCTGCTGGGTTCTGCCAGTCTCTGCTGGATTCTGATGAAATATCCTGGGTTCTTCTGGGTTCTGCTAGGTTCTTCTACACTCTGCTGGGTTCTGCTGAGTTCTGCTTGGTTCTTCTGGGCTCTGCTGGAATCTACTGGGCTCTTCTGGGTTTTGCTGGACTCTGCTGGGTTCTGCTGGACTCTGCTGGATTCTGATGGAATCTGCTGGACTCTTCTGGGTTCTGCTGAATTCTGCTAGGTTCTGCTGGGCTCTGCTGGATTCTGCTGGGCTCTGCTGGGTTCTTCTGGGCTCTGCTGTGTTCTGCTGGGCTACACGTGTTTTGTTTTGTTTTCTAGAACCCAGGTTCAAGGAGTACCCAAAACCTGGAACTTGATATTCTCATGGTGAAAGGCAGGAATAAGAGCAGCAGAGCCAAACCACGTATGCACATTTAAAGCTTCTGCCTGGGGTTGGGTGTGCAGAGGGCTATATCACACCCACTCACATTCCTTTGGCCAAAGCAAATTGCATGGCCACACCCAAAGTCAAAAGCTGCAAGAAAGTGCACTCTGCCTGCATGGCCAGGAATAAGAGGTATCATAGGCTTAATTGTGCCCCCAAAATTCAAATGTTTAAATGCTAACCTTAAGAACCTAAAAATGTGACCTAATTTGGAAATAAGGTCATCATAGGTGTAATTAGCTGGTCAAGACAAGGTCTTACTGGAGTAGGCCACCAATGTGACTGGTGTCCTTATGAAAACAGGGAATTTGGGTACAGACATACACATACAGAAAGAAAACTTTACACTCCATTTTTATACCATGTAAAGATGTGTGGGATGGGATGGTGCATGTATAAGCCTAAGAATGCCAAAGATTACCAGCAAATCAGCAGAACCAACAGAGAGGCCTAGAACAGAGTGTGCCTCAGAGTTCTCAGATGGAACCAACATTGCTGAAACTTTGATCTTGGGTTTCTGGCCACTAGAACTGCGAGAGAATGAATTTCTGTTGTCTATGCCACCCAGTCTGTGGTGCTTTGTTATGGCTGCCCAAGGACACTGACTCATTCCAAGAAGGAATGAGTAATTGTGAGAAAATAATACAATGAACCCCAGTTGAATAGCCAGGAGAAAGTCTGAGATGGCAGAAGACCTGCCTTCTATGTCATCAGTGCTGGGCCTGCTAAAATGCCGTGCAAGCCCAGGGGAGTTGATGTTTCCCATATTCTTGCCTCCTAAGAGTTTAAGTCTATGTGGTTCTACCTGGTTGTGATCTAACAGTGAGCTTTGGGGGCAGGAGATATATTTCCAATCTAGTGTTATTACTGGCAGGTAGTGACTCCAGCTTTTTGATATGGCGGATGCCTTGATGGTTGCCCTTGGTGGTCCAAGACAATTCCACTGGGGATGTGTATGGACCTCTGCTATGAAGATGCTATATCCAAAGGATGCTCTGGGAACATCCAAGAGGCAAAGGGTCCCAGAGGAACAACGGACTTTGAAGTCACACAACTCTACATCCAAGCCAAGCTCTGAGGGTAAAATGGAATAAGACACTCCTCCCTGCCTCTCCCACTGTACGTAGCTATAAACACTGGACAGAATATGCAGAGAAGCTCTGTGAGGGCTCTGAAACACAAACATCAGACCAATGGAGGGTGACCAGAGTTCAAAGTATCAGTGAACCTGTGATAAGTTTACCATTTTGCTTTCCTCTGGTATCTCCCAGTCTAGACCCAATCCAGTCCAGAAGTGAGCACTGACAAGGACAGAAGAAGCCCCAGGAGAAGCTCTCTAGCTCTGTTTTGAGGAGTGGATCTCTAACACTCAGAGAGAGTAGAGGAAATGCCCCTTTTTTTCTTTCTTCCATTCTTATACCCCAAACTCCAAGCATTCCCACTGTGACAACAGCAACAGCAGCATCAGTGAGAATTCAAGGGGGCCTAAAATCCTGCAGGAGAATCTTCTCCAATTGGGGAAGCTGTGGTCTTACAAGAGTGGAGTAGATCTCACTGTTTTCATCCTTTCCTTGTCCTCCCACAATTTGGTCCAAGCAAAATTTGTTGTAGGAGTACATGCCAGAGCAGGATAAATAAAGCCCTATGTATGGCCACAAAACCATAAAGGGGAACCCCCCCCCAGATGATCAGAAAGAATCAGGGATACTGCGGAGAGGGAGAAGCTTGAGAAACTTCTGGAATTTTTCCCAAACTGTGCATATGTGGCTCCAATCCTAACCCATGTGAAAAACGAACAAACAAACAAAAGAAAACTCTGAGAACTGAGCTAAGAAATAGACTACCTCCTAGGTCCCAGGCTGACCACTGAGTGGCAGAAAGGCAGGACATATCCAAACATCAATGCAAGGACTTTAAAAATGAAACTTCATTTCAACCCCCACAACCCTTAGTGGGCTGGTCATAACTCGTGGCCCAAACATAAATAAGTTGATGGTGTGTCAAATCAATAAGAATATCAGCATTCTATATAGGATTTAATTAAGACAAAGAGACCCATAGCATAATATTCAAACGTTCAGAATCCAATCCAAAAGTACTCAGCACACAAAGAAGCAGGAAAATCTCAACACTGGTGAAAAAAGACAAAACAGACACTAATGCCAAGGTGATACAGATGTTGGAGTTATCTGACAGACTTTAAAGCATCTACTATAAAAAGTCTCCAACAAGCAAGGGACACTCTTGAAACTGATGGAAAGATAGGTTGTTTCAGCAAAGAAATAGAAGATACAAACTGAAAAATACAATTACTATAATTTTTAAAAAGCCATTGGATGGGCTTAATAGCAGAATGATGATGGCAGAGCAAAGAGTCAATGAACATGAAGATATCTCAGTAGAAACTATCCAATCTGAACAGAAGAGAAACAGAAAAATTGAAAGACATTAACAAGAACTCTAGGATCTGTGGGAGCATTCCCACACCAAGCTCTGACCGTTTATAAGCTGAGTGTCCTCGGAAAAGTTCTGAAATACAGTTTCCTCACCCCTAAGTAGAGATGATGTTTGTCTTCCCACTAGGCACCAACATAAATCATCTCAGTAAATCCTCGGGACAACCACCTGATACATGTATAGGCAACAACACCTTCATTTTACATGGAAGAAAACCAAGGATGGAAGGAGTCTAGAAGCTTTATTCAACCTAGTGATAATTATGGGCTTTTAACTTGACAGAGCAGCACCAGAGCCCATATCCTTACTCTTGACAGCTATCCTGCTTCCTTCACTGAGCAGCTGTACTTGTGATTGTGGAGTGATTTTTGGATGGATGGATGGAGGGATAGATGAATGGATGGATGGACCATGCAGTTTGGCAAAATGAGACAGAAGCTTCATGGAAAATTTAGAAGAATGAGTTTGGTCCATCTCACTGCACACTGATAGCATGACCCAGGGCAAGTTACCTCCCTCATCTCAGCTAAGCTTCCTCATCTATAAAATTAAAAGCTAGATTATACTATTTTGGGGGCCATTGTCTACTCTGACAGTTAAGGATTTCAATCATCTTCCTCCAGTGACATCCAGCTATTGCCTGAATACACCTTAGGTTGGATCGCAATTCACTAGAGGGCATGCGCTGTCCTGGGTGCTGAAGGGCAGACTTGCAGGCCCTGGGAGTTGGCGATTTTTCTGAGCAATGTCTTTCCCTGGGGCTTCCTCCAACCTTTCTGCGTGAGTTCCACCGAATGCTGACACTGTTTATAAGCATATTTCATGCTGGAGGGAGCCATTCAAGTTAATCCATTTTCTCTCCCAGGCTCCTGCCTCTTGCCAGTGTGTTTAAGACCTCCCAGCCCAGCCCTGAAAATGTTCCCTCCCAGGCAGTTCATGTCCGCAAACACCTCTCTGCCTGCCTCCACCCAGCTGCCATTCTCACAGTTGTCTTCCTCCCAGTTCATCTGTCCTCTGAAGACTTACCTATGGGGCTATAACAGGCACCAGCCTGCCAGCATGAGGGACCCTTGGATTTGTCTGTAACAGAAGGACCTATTCAGAGGCACACACACACACACACACACACACACACAGAGGTTCTGTAGACCCAACTCTAAATTGAAGAGTACAGCATCTAGTTTCCCACAGCACAAGGTTTCTGAGATTCCTAAGCCTGGTAACTGGACCCCATTTGAAACCAAAGAAGAGTTGCGTGTGGAACCAGGAAAGCATCATCTCGGGCCAGAGAGCAGGAGGTTGTGAGTCAGCTGGGAGCTGTGTGCCACCAAGATTTCCAACTCCCCACCTTTCCTCCCATTCTGAATTGGTTAGTGGAAGAAACCCAATCCCAACCCACTGAAGCTTCACTTGTTGAAAGGACCTAGGGGAACCTCACAGAATTCAAGGAAGAGTTGGTAGGAAGAGCAGGAATAGAGATGGGCCTCAGAAACAGCTTGATCCAGGGACCAGAGTGTTTCAGGTCATCCCTTAAAATATAGCGTGCTCCTCCGTGCACATTTGTTTCGCTCTCCTTTCCTTCTGAAGACTGACTTTTTTTGTTTCCCAACCCCTATGGGAAAACTGGACTCCAACAGTTCTGGGGTTTGACATGTTACTGTTTCAGCCACTCAAAGAGAGACTGTCCCAATTTCT
Organism: Ursus maritimus; assembly: GCF_017311325.1. Taxonomy (NCBI): domain Eukaryota; kingdom Metazoa; phylum Chordata; class Mammalia; order Carnivora; family Ursidae; genus Ursus; species Ursus maritimus. The sequence goes on along the minus strand of NW_024425786.1, from coordinate 2,515,636 downwards.
ATCTTTCCCAAATCCAGAGCTCCCAGGAAAGGGATTTAATGGCTTAACATGGGTTGGGCACCCACTCTTGGACCAATAACTATGGCAAAGTGCTAGGGTCATTCTTGGGGTCCCTGTGTGCCACTGAAGGGCAGCAAGGCGGGTCAGGATGGGAGGGAGAGGAACAGGGGCTCAGGAGTCCATTCCATTCACAATGATGCATGTCCGTCCTTGTTCCTGGCCATCAGAAGAGCCTCAGAAATGGGCAGGGATGATTAGCAGTCTGCCCTGGAAACTCTCGAGGATGACCGGCAATTTTCTCCGTCCTCCGTGGCTTCCTTGTCACTCTCATACCCAGAATTATCCACAACCCAAAATGGGGCAGATCCTGTTCACACAGGAGATTGAAGCAGTAGCCCTTGACTCTCTTCTTACTCTCTTTTTTTTTTTAATATTTTATTTATTTATTTGACGGAGAGAGAGACAGCCAGCGAGAGAGGGAACACAGGCAGGGGGAGTGGGAGAGGAAGAAGCAGGCGCCCAGCGGAGGAGCCTGATGTGGGGCTTGATTCCAGAATGATGGGATCACGCCCTGAGCCGAAGGCAGACGCTTAACGACTGAGTCACCCAGGCGCCCCTCTCTTCTTACTCTCTTGAGTCAGTATATTCCTGCAGCTTCCTCACCCATCCGGTGCTTGACCCACCCAGGAAGCTCCAGAAAGCTGGACCAGAGTCATTTTTCACACTCCTTGTCAGCCACACAGACTCACCCTCGTCAGAGGCCACTCCAGACCCCTGTCCTTCCACTTGCCATAAATCAACTACCCCATGCCCGGGTGGTTTTCCTGGGAATCCCCTCCTCCCTGAGAGCTTTGTCAACAAGCTCCCCTCCCCTGCCAGTGTCCTTCTCTGATGCATTTGGACTTCAATTTATACAATAGTCACACTGACTAACGTACACTTTCTCATCAACTTCTTTTCTACTTTTATTGAATTGTTTTCCCTTTGGCTTACTTTTAAAACTCTGCCTTCTCTTCTGCCTGACCTTTAACTTGACATATTTAATATTACTGCTATAAGGTTCTTAGTCTGCCTGTCCCATCTGTCACAGACATGCCCACGCACCCAAGGAATTCACGGTTTACAGGGTGGAATCTTTGGACAAATGAAGCATCTTTCATAATGTGAATTTCTGCCCACGTTGTTTTCATGGGCCCAAAAAGTTCCCAACGTCAGTGGCAGCCTTGCGCTCCCTGCAAGCCATCACATTACCACCAAGTGAACTGATGACCCGTCTAAAGCATGGTCACAGTCTTGGAGGAAGGCAGACTGTTTCCAGCAATCTCTGGGAGAGAGGTATGATTGTTTCCAATTTGGTCGCACTGTTTTTCTCCCAGCAGTCCCTCTGCCCGAGGTCATGCTGGAAAGCCTGATGCTAAAACGCATCAGCTCCATATCTGAGGGTTTAACATGCTCTCAATGCCTGGAGGGCTGCCTGGTCTCTGAGCAGCACAAGCATATTCAATGTCTAGACCCCTTCAACCCACCAAGAGCCCTCCTGGTCACCTGTTGCGCTGACCCACGTATCCTCCGGTGTCGGAACAGGCTTTTGGGCATGAAGCTGCCGTAGTCTCTCTCGCCTTCCACTGATGTCGATACAAGCTCCTGTTGTAGCTGGTGCAGGTCAAGCATCTAGATACTTTACATCTTTCAACTTCTTGCCCGGCACAAACTCAGACAGGGAAATCTGGTCCCATAAGAGGTCAAGGAAGGCTTCACTAGGACATTACTGTTTAAATTGGCTTTCCTGGAAAAGATTTGAAAAGGAACAAGGAGGGAGAAAAGGTTGTTCCTTCTAACATGGTCCAAAAACCCTTCTCTCCTTCTGCCCAGCCTTAACAAGTGTTCATTTGGAAAATGCTGGACCCAGGAATTGAACGGGGTTATCTCAGTATGCTGGCATATTGAAAGACGCAGGTCCACGCCTGCGTGTGAAGTCTCTTCAGAGTTTCAAAAAAAAAAAAGGAAAATTTGACCCCATCCAGGTATGAAGACCCATCTTTTCCAGAAAACCTTCCTTGGCCGCTCCAAACTCCCAGTCTCTCCTTTCTTGGAACTCCTGAGGTCTCCACTTGGCTTTTACAATTTCTTACCAGGAGTGATCATTATTGATTTGCTATGGCTATAATCTCCCTTACTGGATTATACATTCCATGGACAAGGCCTGGGCCTGATTCCTTCCCAACATACATGTGTGTACATGAGAGCACGTTAGCAGACACGGACCCTAGCGTTAATCTGGCCTTGTATTAACTGACACCTTTCCAAAGGCAAATGACTAAAAAGAACAACTCAAGCACCATTGGGTGAAAAGAGAACGCATTTGTTGGCCTAACAGGGAAATCCAAGATTGTCTTGCTTCAGGTATGGCTTAACCTAGGTGCTCTCAGGACTTGGCTTCTCTCCAGTTCTCAGCTTTCCTTTCATTGTGTTGGTTTCATACCAAGATCCGCAAGGCGGCACCTGACATCTTCAGGTCAGGTCACCCCAGCGTTCCAAGTGCCAGGAGGAAAAAAAATGCATGCCCCTTCCCAAGAGCCTGCACCCAGGCCTCATTGCATCTGATTGACTCTGACCAGAACACATGCAAATTCTGAACTGGCCAGCATGTGGGGCTCTGGTTGGCCAGATCTGGGTGACGTGTCCACGGCAGGACTAGAAGCAGCAGTAATTCCCCCCAAAGCATAAGCACCGAGAGTGAGCACTGGGGGAAAGGTGAGGGTCCTCACCAGGGCAGAGTGGGTGATGGAGAGCACCAACTTTATAACAGCAGCCCTGGAAACTGGTACAGGGACAAACGGGAACTCCCCAGGAAGAGAGAACTAACCCCTCAGCTTGAGTGCTGGAGCGAGGGCACAAGTTACAGACGTGGTGCCCAAGGGGTGCCTTGTCCTGCTGACAGCCACTCTCCTGGCCATGTGGGAGGCAGAGGAGGAAGTACCAGGGGCCCTGAAGCCCAGGAGAAGGAGCAAGTGCCCAGAACACGGACGCCCAGGGAGGTCAGCCAGTGAGCCCAACCGTCCCCAAGGCCAGCCTGAGACCCCTCGACACTGACACCCTCTCTGTTTGTAAACACCCAGTTCCCTCCCAACTTGGCCCTCTGGGAATGTGCCCCAATAACGTAGCAGCTCTGAGTTCCTACCCCCTTCCTCTTCAGATCATGTAGCGGTTGTGACCCCACACCATCCACTGAGTGACGTGACCATTTCAGCCGATGGGGCAGCGTCCCTGAGCCTCAGGAGACGGCACTGATTTCCTGGACGGCACTGTCCAGACCACCGGCCGCTTCTCATTTGCTGCCCGTTACACATCCCCACGTGTTGGCAGGGCTGCCCCTCCCCCCAGTGCTGCCCAGGAGACCAGATCCGTGTTTCTTTGCATGGCTCAGAACCAGAGACCAGCAGCTGCCACCCAAAGAGGGGGAACATCATGGAGGACGTGAACCCACACAGAGAAGCAAACCCGCCAGGTCAGCACGGTGCCGGCCCAGGAGGGCACCGGGAGACGGTGAGCCTCCCCAGCTCTCAGTGCCCCCGGAGACAGCCAGGCCCCACTGGCAGAGGTGAGGTCACCGTCGCAGCCGACAGAGCTCGGATGAGCACTTGGAGCCTCTCCAGTCGCGTCTTTTCTGGGGACAACGTTCCCTTCCCCTGCAGTCCTCGCTTCTGTCAAAGGGAGCCCTGCCCCCCTCCGCTCTGCTCCAGAACAGCCAGAGTCTGGGGAGGACTGACTGGGGGCGTTTCAAGCAGAAAGGACACTGACCTCAATGCCCCTCGTCCTACCACAGACCTTGCGGCGCACGCGCTGGCACTGACAGCAGAGGGCTCGGGTCAGGCTCGAGTGTGGCTGTGGCCTGGGGCAATGCGCATTGCCCCTCTGATCCTTGGTTTCCTCCGTCGAAAGCCCCCACGCACCTGCTCACATACACGTTGTCTGAGAATTAAACGAGAGATTCTCCATGTGGCAGACGCTCCTAGGGGTCCACTCAGTGTCTGCCCTCATCTTCTTCCTTAGAACCATAATCCCCGTCTCACGCGGAGCAACAATGTACCCCCTAAACAGCAGCATTTCCCATCTGGCCAACGAAATGAGAGCACTGTGTGCCGCTTCCACTGAAAGGACATGCGTGGGCCCCCACCTGTCCCTGCTCCCTTTCTCTCATTACCTGCCGCGGTGCTGGTTGAAGCGCTAGTGGGACTGTCAGGAAAGCCCCGCTGGGCACTGAATCAAGTAGAAGGGGCATCTCTTTTATCCTCCCCCACCCGGGTTCTCTTTCTCTTTGACTAGAACAAGAATGTGATGGCTGGAGCTCCAGCATCTAGGTTGGTTCATGAGGTAACTTTAAGAATGGAAGTCTTGTGTGGCATAGGAGGAATGCAGAGGACCCTGCATCCCTGATGACATCACGAACGCCGAGGCAGCTTTTAATTCTCTATCGCTTAGGCTCCTATGTACCTGAGCCAGGGCTATTTTGGGTTTTATGATACATGCAACCACAGTTTATCTTGATGGTCACAATATATAAAGCCATATGCACAGGGGCCAGCGCATAGTAAGCCCTCAGTAAATAAAAGTAGCTATTATCAGGTTCACCCCAGGACTCCATTCTGCCTCTGATTTAGAAATTTGGAATTATTTTTCCTTCAAATAAGTGCTATACACATGCCCATCATCTTTACAAAATTAGCTACAGTTCAATTAATAAGTGGATTTTTTGGTATTGTTTGTGTTACCACCTGCAAGAATAACAAACATTATTTCGCAGCTTACAAACTCTGTCTTCTGATTCTGAACAAATCGTCCAGCTCCCAGGTCCCTCGTCCCCGCCTGAAACGGAGGCCCAGAGAGGCCTGTCGGCCTGTCCAAGTCCACCCAGCCAGTTCGCGGCTGGGTTCTGGCGCTCTGACTCCCCGCCCAGGGCCTCCCGGACAGCACCGCTGTCAGCGGGTCTCTGCTCTCTGGGAGTGCGTGCACACCAACGGCCCAATGTGTGCAAGCAGAGTCAAGAGCCAAGAGCACGGGGAGGGGGCGGGGCCATCCAAGCACAGGGGGTGGGGCGGACATGGAGAGAGGAGCTGAGAGAGACCCAGAGGACAAGACAGGCCTTCCCTGGGCTGGAGGAGGCGTCTGGGAGGGGCAGCAGCAGGACCACGGGCGGCGAGCGCGCCCGCGGGAAGCAGCCATCGGCCCCCCCACCCCCCGGGGGTGCCGCTATGCAAACCCTTGACTGCTGTGGAGCACCCACACACCGCGTGGGCTTGTTTTTGCTGCATCCCCTGAGCCTGGTGCTTTTTTCTAACTGCACTCGGAGTCCGGAGAGAACCCACTTCAGCCTGAACACCTGGCTCTGCGGTGTCCGCCTTGGCCCACCAGCGACACCCACCCTGCCATACGCACACAGCCCTGCACGCGACTCAAGCCGCCCCACCACCGCCGAGCCCCTCCCGACCGCTCCAGCCTCTGGCCCCCACGCCAGCGCCTGGGGGGTCTTACAGGGAACGTCTCTCAGCAGAAAGCGTGGGCAGGACACGTGCATCTGAGGAAGCATTGCCAGGTCATCTTCTAAAGGGCATTTTGGGAGTGAAGGATGGTCTAGAGGGAACAGTGCTGGGTTGCTGTGCTCTTCCTGAATTAGAAAGAGGAGCCCCCAGGCCAGGGCCTGCCACACAGGAAGGACCCAGTAGCTGCTGGCTCTGTGGCCCGTGGCCTCAGCATCATCCCTGCGCGACCTCTGCTCGTCCGCAAAATCCAGGGAGGCAAGGCCGCGGAAGCCCTCATCTTCGTGGGTGTGATTACGTGTTTGTCCGTGGCTGGGTTCACTGGCTCTGGGGCTTTGGAAAAATTCATTCTGCTTATGCTCCAAGAGCATGGAGGGGTCCAAACTGCCTGCACCTCCAGCTTGGGGCCAGAGTGGCTTTGGGTGTGTGTCTTTGCGGCAGACGTCCCGGGAGGAGCGGGGCTCCTGTTTCTGAGAGCCTCCCCGCTGAGTCCCACGAATTCGCGGTGAAGGGAAAGGTGAGCAGGGGAGCGCTTGCACTGCGGGCACCGGCCCCTCCGCCTCGCTGAAGGGAGACGATGATTCATTCCTGACCTTGACTGACCCAGTGCTGGGCTCGTGAAGACAGTCATTCCAGCATGGTTTTGTTTGCTTTCATCGGTTTGTTCCTGCCTCTGACCTGTGACACAGCCCAAACTTCAATCAGGTCTTAGAAGCCGGCTTCCCCTCTGTACATCAAAAGCACAGACAGGCTGGGGGAGCGGTGGTGCTCGGCATCCAGGAAATGCCCTTCGTCATGCCTCCCATCATTTGCAAAGCCGTGTGAGACCAGATCCCACGGCTGCCGTGCGGCTGTCAGATGAGGGAGTTAGAGTCCACGCCGTGGAAAAGAGTGCCGGAAACCATCAAAGGCCGCTGGGGCAGACACGAAGACGAATTCAGGCTCTTAGAAAAGATTGACATCAGCTCCCGCACTTCTGAAACGCCAACAGCCTTTTGGGGGAAATCGTGAGGAATTAGCTTAGTGGCAAACACTGGCCAAGCACAGGGAAAGACCCCTTGAGGGATTGAGGGAAGCAAACCAGGCCAGAAGGCCCGCCTGGAGAACCCCAGAACCCAGGGGGCGCAGGGCAGCCGTCTCAGGGTGAGAGGGTCTGTGGCTCGGGGGTGGGGCAGAGCCAGGCACTGACCGGTACCAGAACACCAAGCCGGAAAGCAAGACCAGGGGGGTCCAACTGTTTCCAAGCAACATAACCACACCCCAGAAAAAAGCCCCAGCTGGTCCCCACCCACCGAGAGGGCCTCCACGTCCAGGGGCCCCTGCTGCCCGAGGAAGGGGTGAAGCGGGGTCCCCCCCACCCTCACTTGTCTCCACTGTGAGGAGCAAAGGAGAAGCTCACGGGCGAGAGAGAAAGGTTTTCTCGTTGGTGGGGGAGGAACAGAGTCAGACAGAGAGGGAAGGAAAGGGCGGGAGAGAGCCAGGCAGAGAGAGGCAGGGGGCAGGGATGGAGTTGCGTTTCGTTCTGCGTGGCTTCGCTGATTCCACGGTTCTATACAGCAGCAAGTGTCGGGAAGTCCGTGGCCGTCACTGGTGCCTCGGACCTCTCTCCAGGAGCAAACGGGCAGGTTGGCCCTGGAGGCGACCGTGTGTCAATTAGAGGTAAATTCTAAGTTCTGAGCTCCCCGTCGTGCCCCCGAGGTTGGCGATGTTGGACTTAACCCGTCAAAGGCCGACTTCACTCGACCAGAAGAGTCTATTGTGTTCTGTTTCTCAATAGAGATTCATGGATATGTTTTCAATGCTAAGAATAGAATCCTTCAAGGATGTGTGTGTGTGTGTGTGTGTGTTTAAGAATGCTAAGAGGCTCTGGAAGGAGGACAGGCATGAATCTGCCAGCCCGTCTCCATGCATCGGGAAGACGGCTGCACACAGTGTCTCAGGCCAGGGGAGCAGGCCCGCACCCACCGCGGAGACGGGCAACCCGGGAGCTGCCAGGAGCCTGCCCTGCCCTTGGCCTTTGATTCGCTTCTCAAGGCCCCCCTCTGCCCCAGGGACTGGCCAGCCGGGGCCTGCTCGTCCGCTCACGACCAGCAGCTGTGTGTTGAGTGTGACCTGCAGGACAGTCTCCCATGGACCCTCCAGAGCCACACAGCGGCATCCTCGTCCCCATTTCACAGATGGCAAACTGAGGCTCACAGAGGCCGTGGGAGGAAGACGAGCATGGACTCAAGCCCGGGAGTGGACGAGCTTCAGAATCCATGGAATCAGGTAAACCTGAGAAGGAACAGACCCCACCCCTGCAGCTGTGGGTCTGCACTGCTCCTGGATCTGTGATGTACCCATCTGTGAAATGGGGACAGTCATACCCCCCGTGCTGGGCTGGTGTGGGGAAAACAGATAACATGCGCTCAGACCTGAAGCACAGCACGTGCTCGAGAAGCTAGAACCACCCAAAGATCACGGACCGCGGCCTCTGCGTGCTGCGGGGTCTGGAGGGCAGGGGCTTTGGGAGAAAAGAGGGGGAACCCCTGAGGGTCTTGGGCTGGGGGGCTGCTCAGGCCTGGCCAGTCTCAGTACCACTCCTCGAGGCAGCACAGGGACTCCACTGTCCCAAGGCCACCCCATGCTGCCCACAGCATCACGTACCACTAAGAGGGCAGACTCCGGAATCGGAGCATCCCAGACCGGCTGGGTGACCCCAGGCATCCACTTTCCTGTCTGTGAAGTGGGGCCCTTGGGGGAGGTTGGGGGAGTTGCCTCTGCAAACCCCCTTATCAGAGGAGGGGATGCTGGGAGCCGCTGTCTCGGGGGAGGACCAGCGAAGTCCAGCCAGGCCGAGGCCTCCGGGTGTCACCTGACCTGAGCAGCGCCCCATGTGGAAGGCCGAGACCTGCTCTCCCTCCTGCAGAATTTCCCGGGCGAATGTCTGCAAGGCAAAAGCTGGCATTTACAGAATGTTCTCATCCACCCTTTGTACTTCTTCCTACAAGGCGGGGAAGAGGGCCTCATCCTTCCCAGCGAGCTGGCAGCAAGGTGTTTGCACACTTTTGACGAGATTCAACAAACAGGGAAGGAGCTGAATCGGCAGCACATGCGTAAAATCCTCTCCATGTTCTGGTCACGAGCGACTGCTTTCACTGCAGGAGCAGAACCCAGGACCCAGGCCGCAGCCTGTCCCGCGAGGGGAGCGCGGTGAGCTGTCCGGCTCGGGCAGGCATCCTTCACCAGCTCAGGAGCGCTCGGGAGCCAGACGGATTTGCCGGGGATGGGACCCCTGTTAGAACCTGAAGATGAGCCCTCAGCACGGAGGAGGGCAGAGAGGGGACAGGAGCTATTCTGGGCGAGTTTCCATCTGTTCCCTTATGGTCCTTCCTGCCCCCCCTCCCGCCGCGGCCCCAAGCTCATGAATATCCACAAACTCGGTCTCGTCTGTGCTTGGTTCCCCAGGCCTGCAGACGGCGCCAGGTGGCCTGTGGGTCAGGGTCAGCAGCAGAAATGCTGGAGAGGACGCGGGGCCCCACTGAAGATCGGGGCAGCATTCCCTGGAAGTGCGTCCTCTGCCTGCTGCCCTGGGACCACGTGTATCAAGTTCCACAGAAAGGGGAAGGGCGGTGGGCCCCTGGGGTGCTGGACCGCAGCGGGGCTTCATGGCGGGCAGAGCTGCGTCCCCGAGCCCCTAGCAGGCAGGTCCCCCGGCCAGGCGGCACCATCCTCAGCCCCATTCATCAAGAGGAGCCTCAGGTGAGGGCTGTGCAGGGAACCTCCAAGGGGCAGAGCTGTGGGGCAGAGCCCGCGGGGTCTGGGCTGGGCCGGGGCCGGGGGGGGGGGAGGGGTGCAGTTTGTGCCCATGACCACCACATGGCAAACACTGTCCGGACCACCCACTGGCGAGCCTTTCAGTCCCCATCCAGGCTCCCAGATAGCCATTCTTCCTGCTCCTGCACCAGTCACCTGGGACCAGGGTGTGGGGTCCAGGTCAGCAGGACCCCTGGGTGGGAGGAAAGCTTGTGGCCAGAAGGGAGGGCCCTTGGGAGGTGCCAGATGCCCAGGAGGGGCAGCCGCCTGCCTCCTGCTCCCTCTCTGCCTCCTCCGCTCCATCCCTTGGACACAACTGGCACTTTTATTTTGCCTTTTTCACTTTTTTATTTATATGTTTGCATTTCCCCTTCACATCTGGTTCCCCAGTGCACAGGACTGAAGCTAGGCTCAGCTGTGACTAATCTAAAATGCCATTAATATAAATTGGGGCTAATTACTCAGTCCCTCTTGGCAATCCGGCTCTGGGCTTCTCGAGACAGAAACCTTCTAGAAAACTCTGGGAGGACGCTTCCGCGGGTAGAGGCCAAGACTCCCCCTGGAACGCCCACCAATCCCCAAGCTCCTGCAGCTCGGTTTTCTTTGGAACGGCTTGTTTTGAGGATTTCTTTCCCCTCTGGCTACACAGCCTACACGAATGTACAAATCAGGAGCACATTAAAGATAAATGTCCTGGCTTCTCGGTGGCAGAATGGTCGAACACAGGAGCCGAGCGCCCGAGCCCACTGCAGCCAGCTCTCTGACGGCTGCAGCTGCTCTGCTGTGCTCTCCGGAGCCTTCCTGTGGGCAGACTTTCTTGATCATATATTTATCAGGTCAGGTTCGAAGTGAGCTGTGAGTCCAGGAAAAACACTTAGCACAGAGACCGGATGGAGCCATTCATTCTCCAGATCTTTCAAGCAAAGGAGCCAGCATCTGAGCAGAGAGCAGGCACCCCTCCCCCCGAAGTACAGGAGTCCAGAGCTGGCTGTTGGAGCTGGGGGTGGTGTCCCGAGGCCGGGGGGTGGGGGCTCCGCATGCACTCTGCTGTGTTGAGGGCCACCCCAGGTATGAGCGCTGGGCTGGAGCTGGGGCCGGCAGGACGCAGGAGGCGGAGCAGTCCTCCAAGGGAGAAGCTGGTTCACCCAGAGGCCCCGCCTCTGTCCACCTGACATCCATACCCATGGCTGCCAGGTGGCCTCTGTCTCCACCAAAGAAACAGCTCCACTGCAGCAGGGGCCACAGCTTGCCACCCTACTGTACCCTCAATCCAGCACCAGCCCTCGTGGGAAGCATCCAAGCAAAGGGACCGAGATGTGTGTCGAGCTCAGAGGCACAGAGGGGAGTGCTGAGCTCAGCCAACTCTACAGTGAGGAGGGGGCCAAACAGTGTGGTGACTGGTTGCAAAGGTTTTTTTCCTCAGGAGCGGGTGGTTCCACGACCCTAAAATTGTCCAGGGTGGAGAAGGAGGGCTTGGGAATTGGTGGCTTCCGACAGGACCACGTATCAACCTTACCTGTCTGTGCAGATCACCTCCTTGGGTCTGGCTTCCCCTCCTGAAAACAGCTCAGGACCGCATCGTGAGGTTGGAGTGAACGTGGAAGGCCTGGCACACAGCCGGCTCCAAATAAATGCTTGTTCTACCCATCGGGACCTCAAACCCCAGGGATGCCAGCCTCAATCCACCTGAGCAGGGATTTCTGGAACCCACAGGTGACACAGTGAGCATCAGGCGTGCACACCAACCAGCACCTTTCAGTAAAGTCTCTAAGAACAAAGCATAGCATTTAAAGAGTGTATACGGGGCTGACGGCCGAGACAGACAGCATCTGCATGCATGCACGCACCCACCTAGAGCGGCCTCGGGGGGGACGACTTGAACCCTCCCTTCTCACTCTCTTCCCACCATGACCAGGAGTCCTGGCTCGCCATTCGGGATTGCTGGCGTGGAAGCACGGCTGGCAGGGCTGGTGGCGGCCGGGCGCCCCCAGGCAATGAAGCCCCACGCTGAGGAGCTTGTCACCGCAAACCCCTGTCGGAGCTGTGTGTGATGGCAGGTTGAGCGGAGGTTGGGGACTGAGGTGTCTCACCTGACGGGGAAGAGAGAGGCGGCCGTGTTGCTGCCTTGGACTGGGAGTGCTCCTTCCGGGTGTCACACAACATTGGATGGAGCTTTCGAATATTTCCAAAACAGGTCCTCAATGTCCTGCCTCAGCCAGCAAAGAAAAGCATCATGACTTGGAGGAAGAGTGAAATTTGGTGCGTGAAGCGTTTTCGCCGCAGAACCGTCTTCTTAGGCAGCCCTCGTGTCTTCTTGGCCTTCCAATCACGCCGTTGGCCGTGCAGTGACAGCCCTTTCCGGGTGTGATGAGCGTTGAGAAGGGCTATTTCAACCCACCTCTCATTTCAAATGCCTGTAAGCGCGCTGACCCCGCAGCGTCCGCGTGGGAGAGCAGAACATTGGCTCCTCTGCCCATTTCCTCGCAGGGTCCCCGGCTGGAGGAACATCCCGGCCTCCGTGTCACTATTCCCTGCATATGCCGTTCTCCGTCCCCGTGCACAGCGCCACTCAGCCACTCAGCTCAGGACCGCATCGTGGCCCTCAGGGCCCCCTGGGCCACCTGTGCACCGGGACCCCACCCAGTGCACACGCACAGATGCATGGTCCCCGCGCCGACCGCCATCCAGCTTTCTGAGTTTTTGCCACGACTCACCAGAGCAGCATCGGCCACGCAAACTGTCTTCACCTTTCACCTGCAGCGTGGACGCGGGATCCCCAGGCTCTTCTCGCTCCGTGTGAAATGCCCACACACCGAAGCTGTTCGCACTGGGCCCATGCATGGTCCACCCAGCCACGCGGTAACGGGCGTGCTGGCGTGCACACGCATCAGGAAGAGCACTTACACACACTACGTGTCCGGAGTGCCACCAGACAGACGGATGTTGCCAAATCGTCCTCCTGTCCTCTCTGAGCTGAACAGGTGCCTTTTCCTGGTTGTTCAAGCTTCGCGGAGCTGGCATGGCACCCACTTCTTGCTGCTCTAAGGGGTACAGATTAGAATGACACCTTCATTGCTTCAGTCTCCTCTCTGTCCACAGCGACAGAATTTATCGCTTGTCAGTTGTGTGCCGGGAAACATAATTTAGGGCTTGTGAAGATTAGCTCCCTGGGTTGACCAGAGCAACCACTTGGCTCTTCCGAAAATGAACTGAAAGCTTCCAAGACGTCCTGTCACCATTTGAGAGTCTCCCAAGAGATCACACCCTGCGGCCCATGGGCAATCAGCTCCCCATTCCAGTAAGTTCCACTTGCGGAGCCCGCAGGCTCAGCCTGGCCGCCCCAGCACACAGAGCTGCAGGCTGTGTCTGCCCCGGGGTCCAGGGCACACGGTGTACATTGTGTCGAGTGTTCTAGGCGGTGGTATTTATGTTCCCATTTGTATCCCTAAGTTTTATGCTTTAATAACTACTTTCAAATGTTGATCTGTCTTCAGGAACTAGAAATAGATTACGCCACCCCCAAAAAAGTAAGGAGAAGCACAGATGTTTACAAACATAAATGATAGCATGCCAGTTACCAAAAACAGAATGACCTGAGAGTGACAGCACCCTGATAATTTCTGCTCACGGGAACCAGCCAAGACTTGTGGCTCATGTCCATCCTGAAAGGCACAGCAATTACTAAAACCGCAGTGTGGCTTTTGTACAACACATGCAAACAAAGTTGTTTCACTGCTTTTTTTCTTCTAAAACAACCAACCCCCTGTGGACCCAGCCTGGTTGCCGGAATCGGCCCAGGGTCAGCAGCCCAAGTCTGGAGAAACGTCCGCTTCCCCAAAGCTGCATGTGGCTTCAGAGCCTGGGCTGGGGTGTGAATCAGCAGCAGCCCTGGCGTGACCCCTGGCAGGAGAGCTGCCGAGCTGCGGAGTTGGAGACCGGGTTCAAGTCCTCCAGCCTGGGAGCCAGCCAGCTGGGCAGCCTCTCTCTGTCCCACGTCCTCAGGTGAAAACAGCCGTGGGACCTGCTTCATGCTTGCAAGGGTGCAACGAGATCACACGTACACACTTCCCCGCACGGAGTAAGCATGCGTGGCTGGCCGCTCTCATTTATTATGTAGCCATCAACTGGTGATAATATTAATCACTCAGAAACTCATTTGGGGAGGAAAATAACTGCTTGGGGAAAGCCCTGATTCTGAAGAACACCCATTATTTTGCTCTCATGAGCCAGCGAGTGCCCTGCCCGCCGAGAAAAGACCAGCTGGGAGGTCCAACAGGGGAGCAGCCCCTGTGAGTGACGAGAGCCTCCATCCAACCAAGTGTTTCCATTTGGAAACCTGGACGAAAAGGCAATTTGCTGGATGCGGCAGATGAAACCATTCACTGGCAGTTTACTTTTGGCTTGGAACACGTCTCTTGCTTGTTAAATATTTATGATGTGTTTTATTTATTATTTATGAGGCCCTGGGGAAACACGCAGTCTGAGTTCGGCTTCGTGGATGGGATCCCTTTCATTCCAGGGGGCAGGCTCCAGGCCAGTGACACACCAGCTTCAGGCCTCGGACGGCAGACTCCCTCCAGCCCCTCCTCACGGCGACTCCCCTCTCTATACCGCCTGCTGTGGCTGCCACCTTCCCAGGAGGTGAGGGAGCTGGGCCTCCCTGTCCTCAATGCCATTCGCTGCCCAACATGCCCCCACTCTGGCTCCACCTGACCCCATTCTTCCCAAGTCAGAAAAGAAAAGCAACCCTCTCCCCCAAAAGTGTCGGTGGTGGAACTTTTGTCTCAGGAGTGTTGGGATCCCCACCCTTCACCCCTCCATTTAAATTGATTAATTGACCTTTAAAAATGTACCCAGAAAATAAATTGCCTAATAAAATAAATTATCTCATATTCAATGATGCCTGAAACCCACTGAAACTTGAGAAGAGACTAATGAAGCAGCAAAGAAATGACTAATGAAGGAAATACGCCTAATAAAGAGTAATTGATTGGCGATCGCAGGCGCCTCACGCTCCACCGGGGCTCCTGGGAGAGGAGGCTCTGGTGGGAACCCGGACCGGAGACCCCAGGTAGGCCGTATGTGGCCGTCCAACAGCACCCCTCCCTGGCGACAGAGGGCAATGTGTGTGAGTGCTCAGGAGGCCAGCCATGGAGACAACCACCAAGCATGTCCTTCACCAGCTTTGGCACCCCTGCCCCCAACAGATCGGACACTGAGCCTGGAAGGTGGCTGGGGGTTCAAAGCAAGTGGGGCACCCTGAGCCCGGCAGGTGTTTCAGCCCCATAAAGGGATCATTGGACAAAGGTTTGGATGCAGATTCTAAAGGGGCCAAGGTGGGCATGGTGGGCCTTTCTCCCTCTAGAACCAACAGATCCTTCAGGGACAGCTGCAGGAGTGACCACCCAGAAACCTGCATCTGGACCAGGGCCAGATCCATCATTTTCCTGACATGGAGCAACGAAGATCCAAGAAGAAAGTCATCTGGGCCAAGCTGAATGACAAGGACACCTTCTCGAGGTTGGCCGCGTCTGATGCACAGCCACGAAGAATAGTTCTGACGTTTGCAGGAGGGGAGGGAGTCGAATGGCTGAGTGTCCTGAGTTCAACTCAGATGCACCATCTGTATGCAAAGGGGCAAACACTGCAGACATGGCGTCGCTCCCCCACCCCCTGCCCACAATGGGACACATCCATGGGACACGAGCCAAACCATGGGACATAGCAGAGCCCAATGGAACTTGTAGGCACTGAGTACCAACAGGGAAAAGAGGAGACAGGAAACTGCTTCTTATCGAGAGCCTAATCTGCACCAGATTCTGTGCTGGACGTTATACCTGCATTTTTTCATTTGATCCTCATAAAAACCTCGGCCAGCCAGAGCTTAGTCCATGTTTGCACCCCACACATCCTACCCAGTGATTGCATCCCACACATCATGCTGCTCCCACATCATATCACTCATCCAGCCAGCCAGCCAACCAGCCATCCACCCTTCTATCCATCCATCCATCCATCCATCCATCCATCCATCCTTCTCTCCATCCATCCATCCATCCATCCATCCATCCATCCAATGAACCATCCATCCATTCATTGTCCGCTCACTGAACAATGCTCACAGAGTATCTGCCAATAGGACCCAGTCTCCATCCTTGTCTCCCTAGCAAGTTGGCTTCACATCACATTAGCTCACAGGGTTGTGCTAAACCAGGGCCTCCATCAAGTTCCCGTTGGTGACCCATCACTCCGACCATTGTGGTCTCAACCCTTTGGGCATCTTCAGCCTTTCTTTTGGTTATTTGAGTCTAGAGGTGGACGTGCCCATACCCACCACCCCAGCACTCTAAATTATTTATTCAAATTAGGCTTTTGTTGTCAGGAAGTCAATCCTTGACCAGTGGTCTATGACCAGGGTGAGAAAAGCCAGCAGGCCTTGCAGAAGGGCAGGAAATTCCTCAAGGCTCAGAGGAGGACTGCTCTTCTGTACTGTGCTATCAGGTGGGAATTTTCTCCTGATTCAGGGCTCACCCACCTCCTGTAAACACATGTCTCTATGAAAATGTAAGGAGCACCTTTGAGTTTGTTATGCCTCAGCTCTCTTGCCCAAGAGAAAGAGGTAGTAAAGAATTCAACCCTTCCAAAGAGAGGTCTGGTATTTGCCTTCAGCCCCTGGAAAGTGATCTCTAAGCCCATGGAATGTCCTGTCTGCTAAGAGTGTCCTTGTTTACCTGGGGACCATGGGCCATGCTGGATAGTATAACAATTTAATTTAGGGTGGGGATTTCCGGTCAGGTGGTCAGCTCACCCTTAGAGGTACTGGAGACTGAGGTCAGCCATGTAGGTGGTCAACCATGTCTACATGATGACACCAATGCTGGTGGACTTCCCTGGGAGGGGGGGTGTCAGCATGTGTGTGGTCACCACTGCTGCTGGAAAGAGCTAGCACCATCCATGCCTCCACAGCGGGAAGGATGGTGGGAGCTCCACACATGGAACTTTCCTAGACTCCATCCCATGAGTCTCTTCCTTAGGCTGATTTTAATCTCTGTCCTTTCGCTATAATAAACCATAACTATAACAGATTTCAGCTAGTTCTAGGAGTTCTTCTAGTGAATTATTAAACCTGAGGGGCATCCAGGGGACCCCCAAAAAGCTGCAGTTCATGTCAGAAGTAAGCTGGTCTCAGAGAGCCATGAACTCTGCAGTTGGGTCAGAAGTGACGGTGGACTCAGGGATGTTCTTCTGACCTTAAAGGCAGATTCTCACTGTGTCCTGGGATTCGGTGCTGGGGACCTGGGCTGAACATCTACAGACAACTGTTGGGAGGCTGCCAGCATCTGTGCATGTGGCTGTGATAAATCCCTGAGGCATGTGGGCAGATGCCTTTTGCATGGTCCCAATCCCCGCGTGGTCCGCTCCTCCCTCGGCCATTATTACTGTCATGTTTTATAGGCAGAGCTCAGATGGAGTGAGCAGAAAGCACTTCAGCTTGAGTCCCATCAGAGGCAGTAATGAGAAATCCATAAGTCTTGTAAATAGGTGATAAGACAAGTCTTTAAAATAAATGGGGGGATAACTTAATCACATGTAAGGCAGAGGCCTGAGGACAGCTGGCTGAGATCAAGGCTGCTTGCCAGGATCTGGAAACACAGCCCCTCCCTGAGGGGGCCCTTAATGTACTTCTCCCCCAAGAAAGGAAGTGGGGTCCCCACTTATCACACCCAACCCGGGGGCTTAATACATCACTTCACTCAACCGTAGCCGTAACCCCAAAAGGGCGGTGACCTTCGCCATGAAGGGAGTAAAGGTCCTACCAATGGGTACGGTCCTGGGTCTGCTCCCTCCATGGCTGGAGATCTCTCCCACCTGCCAACTGCTCCCAAAGACAAGTCCAACGTCCAGGGACATAATGACACTGTGAGATCCACGGACAGGCCAGTGGGATGAAGGTCATGGCTACACCCTTGGAGCCCCCATGACTCTCTGGCTTCACTCCCCCCACAATCCAGGTCCCCTCTTCTCTCCAATCCCACAAGGGTGGGGCCCAGTTTCCTCAGATAGTCATTGTGCTGTGGGGGTTAAAACCTACCTCCTCCCTTCTGCAGGATGAATGTTTGTGTGCCCCCAAAATTCACAAGTTGAAGCCCTAATCCGCGGCATGATGGCATTTGAAGGTGGAGCCTTCAGGAGGTGATTGGTCATGAGGGGGCTCTGCATCAGTCAGGGTCCTTCAGGGAAACTGGAGACTGATGGAAGGTGTACTGATATACAGAAAGAGATTTACAGTAGGGTATTGGCTTCTGTGATTACAGAGACTGAGAAGTCCCGCGACCTCCCGTCTACGAGCTGGGGACCCAGGACAGAGAGAACATTTGCCCTTCCTCCACCCCTCTGTTCTATTCAGGCCTTTGATGGCTTGGGTGATGCCCACCCACACTGGGAGGGCCAGCAGCTCTACTGCTTGCTGATTCCATGCTAATCTCTTCCAGAAACACCCTCACAGACACAGCCAGAAATAAGAACTGTGAATCCCTCAGCCCAGTCAAGTCGACCCATAACATTAACCTTCACAAGCCCTCGTGAATAGGATTAGTGCCTTCATAAGAAGAGATGCTGTCTCTCTGTCCCGCGAAGACACAGCAGGAAGGCGGCTGGTCATAGACCAGGAAGAGGGCTGTCGCCAGGCCCCGGCCGCGCTGGGCCTCTGACCTCAGAACCAGAAACACACGTCTGTGGCACGTTGTTGCAGCTTTCCTAGGCAACCAAGACACACAACTCCTAATTTGTCCTTCCAGGGGAAGGCATTGCTGCTCCCATTTTAGAGAAGAAAACACAGAGGCAGAGCAAAGAAACCTGCCACAGCCAGCACCTGGGGTAGAACCCAGTGTTGCCGGGATCTGTGGGAAACAGAGGCCCCGAGGCTCAGGCTCTGGCTCAGATGCTCTGTCAGGAGGAGGGGGAGGTGCTCAGACCCAGTCCTGAGCTCGGGTCGGGGAGGACCGTGAGAGGCAGCCCAGGACACACACCCAGTCCTGCCCAGAGAGGTCCAGGCAAATAAGGTGGGCATTTGTGGCCGGGTGAGACCAGTGCAGAATGGACCGCCTCATCCCGCTTTGCCTGTTAGGGCTGGGAGACCAGACGCCCCTGAGCGTTGCTGGTTCCGGGGCACCGGAGCCTGCGGTGCTGATAAACCTCGGGGACAGCTCACCGTGGCGTGCAGAGACAGGGACGGATGGCATAGGCCTTTAGTGAAATCAACGTTTTAGTCCTTTCTGTCCTGCATCCGTTGGGATGGTATGTTGGTCTGCTTCCTCTGCCGTAACAAAGAGCCACAGAGATCTCTCTCTTCCCGTCCTGGAGGCTGGAGGTCTGAGATCCGGGTGTGGGCAGGGCTGGTTCCTCCGGAGGCCTCTCTCCCTGGCGTCCTCTCCCTGTGTCCTCACACGGTCATCCCTCTGTGTGTGTCTGTGTCCCCATCTCCTCTTATTAGGACACCAGTCACATCAGATTAGGGACCAATCCAGTGACCTCATTTAACCTCATTTGCCTCCTTAAAGCCCCTATCTCCATACATGGTCACATTCTGGGTTCCTCCTAGAGGTTAGAACCTCTACATATGAATTTGGGGGGAGACAATGCAGCCCACAAGAGATGGGTTGGGCTAAAAGCCAAAAGAGGATCCCAAATGTCATCTAGATGTCCTCACCAGTGCAGTCTTGTCACCACCTGGGACCTGAAGAAGTTCTGAATTATTCTGCAGGGAGCACGGAAGCAGGGACAGTCAGCATCTCCGGGACCTGGAAAGCTGGCTCGCCTGGGACCTGGGCTGCTCTGTGACTATAAACAAAACACAGCTTCCGTTGCTTACTCTCCTCTGGCATCCCTGAGCCGGCCCCCTTGCACAGGGCAGGCTGGTGGCCGGAGTCTAGAGAGCTGCCCTCCCCAGGACAAACGCCTGCACTCCATAGGCAAGGAGATCAAGGCCCGAAGAGGGGCAGGCACCTGAGACAAAGTCAAGCCAGCCCCACCCGATTCCCCTACATGAAGTGGAGCATTTCTCAGCTGCCTGGACTATCCTCCAAACCAGGCTAAGAAGCCGAGGGACCCATCCTTGCCTTGGACCCCCAGCACCTCTCCTGGCCCGGCTCCCATGAACAGTGCTGCAGGCAGAGGAGGGCATCCTGAGTCTCCCGTGCCTCTGTGCCACCTTGTCACCCAGGGCATAGAGCTCTCCCTGTCCCCCAGCACCTGCCCCCTGCAGCTCCGCTGACAGTCCTGGAGCCATCCGCAGTCCCATCCGCAGACCTAAGCTGGCCAAGGCACACCCCATGCCTTATGGTGAAGAGCGGTGTTCCCAAAGGGGCATGAGGAGAAGGAGCCAGCACCCTCGTTGGATCCCATACTCCCATGGCCCTGCCACTCCACGTCTCCTCAAGCCATGTCCCACACCTCCCCTGGGCCATGACCTGCTGTGCAAAGGTGCCCAGGACCAACTCCCTTTAAAGCCAGGAGTCCACCTTTGGAAACATTTGTAAAAGCCATCAGTGATGCCAAGGAGAAAAGGAGAGAGATGCATGGGCCAACAGAAGCAGAGGCACAGAGTGAGTCCAAAGGCTTATAATGGAAAGAACACTTGGCTCCCTAGCACAGAGCTCAGAGTTCACCCCTGTAGCATGACCATTTACCCCACACTCAACTGTCTTTTCTAGGCATTCCCACTTGATTTATTCCAAGGGTAGTGGTTTGAGCAATGAGATGTTCTCCAAAAAACATTGTCAATTCATGTTTTAGATTCAATCTAAAAGCTCACAGTGTCTCCATGTGGTGACCATGCCCTGAGGTCACTGTCTTAATGTAAGCAGGTGGAGTAGATACCCCTCTGGGGTTGCAATCTCTAGAAAGACCCCCACCTGCTCCTGCTTGACATTCTTCAGGCAGAGAGCAAGGTCCTTTGGGGCACCAAAGGGAGGGAGCCTTAATGCAGGTAAGAAGGTTCATACCAGGAGGGAGTGATAGCAAAGCCGTTGCATGGAGTGTGGTTCTGGTGGAGCCATGGGCAAGGGCGTTTCCATGAGGAAAGAGAAAGGAGTTCTTGCATCAGTCAGGGCTCCCCCGAGAAAAAGTACCAACAGGATATGCACACACAAGGAAATGGCTCATGCAATCGTGACGGCTGAGAAGTACCACAATCTGCCATCCGCAGGCTGGAGACCCATGAGGGTTGGTGGTGTGGCTCAGTCCAACCATGAAGGTCTGAGAACCAGGGGAGCCAATCGTGTGAGTCCCAGTCTGAGGGCAGAAGATAAAAAAAGATACCCCAGCTCAGCAGGCTGAAGTGGGTCCTTCCCCGGCCAAGCCTTCAGATCAGACCCCAGCCCCGACCGACATCTCCATCTCAGCGTGTGAGAGACCCTGAAACAGAGGAGCCAGCTGACCCAGGCCTGGACTTCCGTCCTCCAAATCTGCCATAATGAGTGTTCTGTTCAGGGCGATTTGTTACCCAGCGGTGGAGAACGGACACATCACATGTCCACACTGCAGTGGGCACTTCAGTCCCCCTCCCACACTGTCCTGACTTCCTCCTCACCCTCAGAAGCCCCCAGATAAGTCCACAGAGATGAGTTTTTGAGGGAAAGTCCACATGCACCTGGCCATCAGCTCAGACAGGGCTGGGACCAGGCCTGACCTCTTTCCCAGCTAGGCCCTGGCATGTGGTAAGTGCTCTGTGGCCACCGAAGGGGACGGAGGGCATCAGGACCTCCTCTTTAAGAACTCCCATGCGCCATGATGCGGTGTGATTATGGAGACTCCCCATGCACCCCGAAGTCCAGTACCAGGGCGCGATGCATGCAGTCCCTTCGTTCGTCTTCTCTTCCATTCATTGAAAAACATATTTTGGGGGCTTCTACTATCTGCTTGTTACAAGTGTGGACCACAAATAATTCAGGCTTCTCGGGGAAAGAGATATGAATTTGAAACAGTCCTGAAATTGACCCCAGGAGATTCACGTGTTCCTCAGCCATCCCCTCGTCCAGGCCCAGGGACTAAATGCCGTGGGAGCCGTCCACCCAGATCGCCCGCCGGAAGCTCACTTCCGAATCATCGCCCCTGCAGGGGAGCAAGTGTCTGCTCTGAGCTGCCACTTGTGCTCAGCACACAGCAGCCCCACCCTAAAACAGGCCCGGAGATTTGTGTGGGAAGATGTCAGCTCTGAGCCCATAACTCATGTTCGGTAACCAAATTATTTTTCTTTGGAGGCATTAAGGGTAAATAAAGGCTTAATGAATCAAGCCTTCTGAATCGCTATTGCTCCTTTAATTTGTAGTTTACAAGGTTCTTGTAAATTAAAAATGGGAAAAGAAATCCCTTCCCATCCCGCATGCACCTCCCCCAGGCAGGAACAATTTGGTTGTTTTGATTTTCATGTCCCTACAGCCCTTATCTCTTTGAAAAATTATTCCTTAATTTTTATGAGGTTGCTGGTAAGACGGGTGAAGTTGAACGATTGTCCTATATCTTGTTCCCCTTTCCCTTCGAGTTCACTGTGAGTGGTTATTGTTCCCTGGGTGGGAAAGAAAGGTGGAAGTGCTCACTTTAATTTACTGTTTGCAATAAGCAAGGCTTTATCAACATCCCTCCAATAAATTATTTTTATTGCCAGCCTCATATTGCCAGGAGCAGTGGCCATGAAAATACTGGTACAATGAAGATGCAATCGCATCGGCCTTGGCCCCAAGAGAGCTGGGATCCACCAGGTGGGTGTGGGAGGAGCTGCTGGGTCTGGGCCATGAGAGTGAGAGAGGTCAGGGTCTCCCCGCGTTTGCACGGCAAGAGAAAGGGGCTCAACCAAGAGGGTCGCCCACCTGTTCAGGGTTCACACCAGCCCTGGAGCGACTGGCCCATGTCCCATTGGTGTATGCGGGGTAAGTGTGGCCAGCACTGGAAATCAGGATGCTCTGAAGCCAGGAGGACGTCTCTGTGTCTTGTAACTCAGGGTGGGGACACTCCACCCTTCCCCAAGCCCGTGAGTGCACGGTGGTGGCCGTCTTCCGCAGTGACTAGTGCCTTTCTGTCTCCTTCCCTCCCTGCACTTCTCTCTCTCTCTCTCTCTCTCTCTCTCTCTCTCTCTCTCCACGTGGCATATCAAGAGTCTGACATAGAGTCCAGTATGAATGACACAGGACAGCCACCCCACAGTTTGAGCCTCGGGAACTCTTCCACCCAGAGTCGAGGGAGGAGACCCACTCTCTCACCAGGAAGGGTGGACAGGAGCTCTGCTCTGTCCTGCTGTCCTTTGGGTGTTTTCAGGACAACTGGGGATGATTCTTCCGTTGCTTCCGGGGATGAGAACCTGCCGCCCTTTGGTGTATCAGGACCCAGCCTTTGCCAGAAACCGCCACACTGCACACCTCTGCTATCCCCAATGGTCTTAATTAGCTGAAAAATACACTTCCCAAGTTAACGGCTGGCGTGCACTATTTATACAAGTGTTCATTACTTTGACACTTGCCCGTGTTCAACAATAGTGTGCAATTTGAGAACAAATCCATTAGGATTTTGCTCTCCTTCAGCAGAGAGATGCTGTTTTCGGGTACGTGTTGGAGTCACTGGGGCTGCTGAGTATCACAGTGGGGCCGTGCACGGTGACTGCTCGCCCTGCCACGTTCTGCAGAGCAGCTCGTAGCACCAGAAGCGCTGCTCGGAAAGAGGACCTTGCAGCTCATCTTCAGGCAGCCCCACAGGCTGACGCTGCACCCCGCTCACCTGCGTGCATTCTGGCACAAAAACAGATGCCCGCCCAGAAGCACGTGGCGATGGGACACGTCGTCCTCATATAGCTCCCAGACTGCACATTTCTCAAAGGCAAGGGCCAGCCAGCACCACAGAGGTGCCCTGAGGTGTTTAGCACCCAGCAGGTGTTTAGCTGGCTCTCCTCGACTACATCGGAAGCCCCCCGGCATATGGAGAAAGCATATGCCCCCCTTCTCTACAGAAAGCACACCGTCATTTATTCTGCGAGAAGATGGGGAGGAAAAGGGTGTGTGTGTGTGTGTGTGTGTGTGTGTGTGTGTGTGTGTGTAAAACGCAGGATGTAGGCAGAGCCCACCCCTGCTCAATCCTTTGTCCACTGTGCATGGGAAGAGCAGAATGGCCCTCGTCTGTCCAGATTCTGTCCCTTGAGATGGCGAACATGCTGGGGAGCTGGCATTGTAAACCAGGGTGCACACTGCCCCAGCCCCAGCCCTTCCTAGCCCTGACAGGCAGGTGTCAGCTGGCAGACGCCCGGGGAGGCAGAGCAGAAGGGAACAGGGCTGAGCCTTCCCATCTGTCTGCATGCCTTTGCACCTGGTTTCACCTCCCCTCCTCCTCCTGCCCCGGGGGAAGGCATTGCACTGACACCGTGATCACCCTTTGGGGGAAGTCCTACTGTTGCCCCATTTTACAGATGAGCAACATGAGGCTGAGACAGAGGCACCCGCCCATGTCCACCAGTGAGAGCAGACCCCAGCCAGCCTCTCACGACACTCCACGTTTCTCTTCCACCTTCCACACAGAGCCTCCAAGTGCCATTTCTCTACGGGTGACATCACTTTCTTGGCAGGTGCAGAGACATCACTGTTGCTGGCTCCTGGCCCTGCTTCTCACTCCAGAGGCACAACCATGGGGGAAATCTGTCCTCGTCCTTGACCATCTGGCCTCCGCAGCAGCCCCTAGCATCCCATGAAATCCTCCCCTCCCCACTTGCCAGGAGCTCCCACCCCATGGAAACAGCACAGCTGCCATTTGTGAGTACCTAGCACACCTGCACAACCGCTGATCTCTGAGGCTGCCATTGGGTCCTGGAGCCTCCCCAGGGCTGGACTGCAGCACCTTCAGCCCACAGTGCAGGGCTCCAAGCATCCCACAGGCGCTGGCCAGCACAAGGCCACAGCATTTCCAGATAGGCCGGGGTCCGCGCATGGACTGACTGCAGAAAGAGGACACGTTCACACTCTTACACGCAGGCGTGCGAGCAGGTATGCTGCAGTCCCCTGGAGCAGGTTAGAATGCCAGCCCCGTGGGTGACTAGCTATAGACACTGGGCACGACACGCCTCCCCTGCCAGCCTCAGTCTCCCCCGGCAGTGGAGCCAAGAAGCAGTTCCAAACAACCAGGACCACAGTGAGCCAGCCGTGGGAAGTGCCAAGCACCTGGGGAGGGCTCAGTAGCATTAGCTCCTAATATTTTCAATTAGATCAGCACCAAGAAGAAATACCCATCTGTGTAGGGAAAATCTCCAACGAGATCACTGCTATGGAAATACACTGACATCCCCATGTGGTCCCACTCTCTCCCGAGGGAGACAGCCAGTGTCCCTGCAGGGAACGGGGTCCTTTGTGAGACGCACACGCGGGAAGCAGAGGGACCTCGCTGCAGTGGAAGGGCCGGAGAGGAGGGCCATGCATCCAGCTCAGGAGCGGGATCAGCTGGGCCCTCTTGCACTCACAGTATTTGCTGGCTCAGCCGGTTATCCTCCCGGTGGCCAGATGGTTGGAGCGTCAGCATTCGGCGTGTGGCTAATGGCAGGGGGAGGGAACTACCTAATACCCTGCCATGTGCAAGAGCGGAGCTCCCCGAGGGGACGCGCCGCTGCCCTGTGACTCTGTCCTGACATGAGTAATGCTCAGAGTCCTGGAAAGAAGCAGTGGTAGGGAGGGAATAAAATGTCAACCAAAGAAGACAAGACACAAAGCAAAAGGTCCCCAAAGGGCCAGCATGAGTCAAAGCCACGTCATGGCGCCACCTCCAGGCTGCCCTGCCCAGTGGACGTGGCCAGGTGAAGCACTTTCCAAAGGGACAATTGGAACCATAATAGAGACCACCATATAAATAAAATTAAAGGCATAGAGCCACTTTCCAGGGGAGACGCTGTCTGACCAATGGGACTTCGGCCAGTGTCAAGGTCACATCCACGGTGGGGAGTCACGACAGCAGGCACCCTGGTGTGATGTGATAGGAAGGGCACTCACTGCACGTCCTCCCGAAACCCATCACCCAGTCCAACCATGAGAAAAACACCAGACAAATCCCAATGAGGGACAGTCTGTGAAATACCTGACCAGTCCTCCGGAGAATTACCAAGATCACCAAAAATAAGGGAAGTCTGAGAAACCGTCACTGCCAAGAGAGGCCTAAGGAGACACGATGACTAAATGTCATGTGGCATCTTGGATGGAGTCCTGGAAGAGAAAAGAAGAATATTAGGTAAAAACTAAGGAAATCTGGGGAAAATGAAAAAAGTATGCACTTTCGTTTAAAATACCGTATCTGTGTGGTTCGTTTGTTGTGACAAACATTCTGCGCTGCTGTTACTAATGGGGGAGGTGGGTACATGGGAGCTCTGAGGACATGGGCACAACCTTCCTGTACATCTGAATCCAACTGGAAGTTGCAAGTTTACTCAACAAACAGTTACTTGAGGATGCGGTCTATGGGGAGGCAAGCGTGGAAGGAGGACTCCGTGGCCAAGACACAGAGGTGTTCCCCGCTGACACGGGCGATGTGGAAGCCTCCCTAGGATGCCATCAAGAACACCTGCAGATTCCAGGAGTAGGAACTTGGAAGAGGTTTCTTTTTTTTTTTTTTTAAGTGAAATTCCAGAGACTTGTTAATATTACAGAGAGGTGAAAGAAAAAACGGTTATGCTAATGACAAATCATGCAAGAAAAAAAAGAAAGAAATCTCCAGGAAACAGAAATCTGCACAGAAAAGAAATTGCAAGCGTAGTACCACATGGCTATGCAGCCACGTGTATACGTAGTTACGAAAAGGCAAGCACCATCTGCTGGTTCGTAACCTCCAGAGTCGACATGCAGACATGCCTTGAAGACTTTGTTGTGGCTTCAGGAGAGGATATGAAGGCTGGGTCACAGCAGGCTCTCTCCCGGGCTGGAAGCAACCAAAGGGAAAAGGGATCCTGTTCCCTGTGCTGGACGCTGCCTCCGTTGCTCCATAGGTGGTACAAAGAGCCAGCTCCGAGCACGGGCTTTGGAGTCCCGGCTCTGACGCTCACTGGCGTCGGCGGACAGAATGAATTGTGTTCTCCTCTCCGCCCAGAGCCGTTATCGGGGCATTGCCCCGCGCGGAGAGCACAATTCCCAGACACGGAGAATGCCTAACAAAAATGAGCTGCTCTTGTTAACTTGTAAATTTTTAAAAATGAAGACAATTTCCTTCTGTTTTCACTAGGAGGCTCAGGGAAAGGAATCCACTTGGAGTGTAATCGCCTGACGCACGCCCGCAGGAGAACAAAAGCAAACCAACAATCCCTCTGAGCCTCGGCCACATTCAAGAGGCCGGGGGTGGAGGAGCCTCCTTTTGGTAGGAAAGCAGCTCTGAGGCCTCCCGCCTTCCACATCCTAAAACTCTGTCTGCTCGTTACAGAGGAGATCCACGGACGCTGGAACCCACCTGGCCCTTCCGCCAGCTCGGCAAAGGTCCCTGCTGCACTCGGGAAGGAGGGGGCTCCTGCCGGTACACGCTCACCAGTGGCTCTCATGAAACCCCGAGTCGGCCCATCCAGCCCAAGCGCCGTTAACAAGCAGACATCCACCAGGCCCCGACGTCCCTCCTGCACCTGCCGTGGGCAGAGAGCCCCCGTGATGCACCCCGATGGCTGATGGATGCAGAATGCTGGAACAGGTGATTATTTCTGCAGGAACAAGGTTTCATTAATTACCCTGACCGGTGGGCTGGGGCCCCGCTGGAGGTGGAGAAGTGTTGGCGTCCCCGCAGTCCCAATCCGACACACTGGTGTTAGTATCTCGTCTGTCATCGAACACTTCCGCGCACACGAAGTTTGTGCCTATTAGTCAAAATCCCATCTTCACGACTCCACAGGTTGTTGTAAACAAATTGGGTTTTCGCTCAAAGCCTTGTTTTCATTTAAAAACGTGCCCCTACACAACATGTCAAGAACAGGGACACTTTCAGCAAGACAAATGGGGCCCGGCCACATCCCTCTCTTCAATGATTCTGTGGCCTTTTGGAGGGGCGCCCCGCAGCGGGGTAACATGACCATGTGCCAGCAACAGCTTCCCTCCTCAGCAGACAGAAGAGCTGGGGTCCCCCTGGCCCTGCAGGGGTGCCGTCTCGGTCCCTCCCCTGCCGGGAAGCAACCTGTGGGTTCCCTGTGCCCAGCCAGCCACCAGCGGCCCCAGCCAAGCCCGCAGCCCCACGCACTGCAGACCCTCGCAGCTCCAGGGAGAGGTGAGCCCTGTGCTCTGCTTCCAGCCCCCGTCCGGACACGGGGCTTCTTTAGACGTTCAGGAAAGGCATTTTTTGCAACTTTAGTTTGGGCTGCATAACCAAACAGCACAGACTGGGTCGTTGGCACAAGAAACAGGTCTGGATTAGGGAAAGTACAAGGCTGGGGAGCCACAGAGCCAAGCCCCCGGAGCCAAGCCGTGTCTGCCAAGCCCCTGGGTTCTGCTGTGCAGACGGCCACCTTCCTGTTTTGCCACCCTGTGGCCCCTTCCGGGCACATGCACAGAGCGAGCTCTCGTGCCTCTCCCCCTTCTTAGAAGGGCACTAATCCCCCCCAGGAAGGCTCTGCCCCGCTGACCCCACCCCGTCCTGACATGGACACACTGGTGGTTGGGGCTTCAGCATAGGAATCTGGGGAGGGGCGAGCACTGTCCGTAACACAGCCCACGTCGATAACATACCCCGCAACCGAACACTCTTGGAATCGGGAGAGCCTCTTGGGGTCTGTCTACATTTGTCTTGCTCTGCACCAACTGGCGGTGTTGCCCGTTCGGGCTGGCATGACCCTGACTCCTGGCCCAGCAGCCACTCGGCCGAGGTGTGCCAGGTTCGGCTGGAGATGCCCCTCGACTCCCGCTGCTCCAGAACCATGCCCGGGTCTTCACTTACCACCACGATGACCACCAGGACCCCTGCCACCTGCCATTCTGTAAATACCTGGGCGGAACCTCTCCTACAAGCTGCAAGGACCCCACTCCTCAGATGTGGGCATCTTTGCCTCCAAACAGATGTGCCCCTGAGTGACCATCCCTCGGGGCAGGTGACCCCCTCGCTCCCCCGGGCTCCCACCAGACTTTGCCCAAGCCATTTGATACCCCCTGAGAGCGTCCCCTCCAAGCCGCTCTGCTGGACAGACGGATGATGAATACAGGAAGCAGTGGGTGAGGAGTTCCCGGGTTACGCAGAGGCTCATGCCCGTTTTCCCCTCCTCAGGGAACAGCGCCCCGATTTTCCTTGTGGGCAGCCAGCCTTCCCCCAGTTCATGCAGCTGTCAGCCCGGCTGGCAAGGAAGGCCTGGGCCAGACGCAGCCACCTGACCCCCATCCAGGATTTGGAACCTGAGCACAAGACGCCTAGGCCCACGCCCGGGAGCTGCTGCCCAACCACAGAGACCCGGCCCGTCCTGTGGGGCCTGGACCCTCAGCAGCGTCTCACTTTCCACACGCTGAGTAATCCCCCCACCCCTTCCACCCCTTCCCCTTCATTTTCTCAGCTAATGGTGGTTACTTTCTTGGTAGAATGGTAACTGACCCAGTTGTCCCAGAGTGGACGTGGGGGTGCTGGAGCCCTAAGTGCTGTTTTCTGGGGCCATGGGCAGTAGGACCAGCCCAGCCTGATGCAGAGTCACCTTCTCAGTCACTGACCTCTCCACCCCTCACATCATCCTTCCAGAAAAACGCTGCAGTCTACGTGTGGGGAGACCTCTCATTCTGTCACTCACTCGCTGTGTGGATCTGGGCCACTGTGGACTTCTGTTTCCTCGTCTGACACACGGACGCAATAATGATGCCTGGTCAGCATCTCCCAGGGATGTGTCTTGATAAAACAAAAGCTCTGACAAAGGCCAGAAGCTCTGGCTGTCGGTCCACTCCAAACACAGAGGACTCGGGGCAGCAGCTGGCTCAGTGGCTGGTCCACGGCTGAATGCAGAGTCAGCTGCCCCCTCCGGGGTTGGGAGGTGGAGGGATGGGGCAGGCCTGGGGCAGCAGGAGCAGGTTCCCCAGCACCGTGATGACCAGGGCCCTCTCCTCCACCGTGGGCTGAACCAGCCTGCCCAAGTCCTGCCTCAGCTGACCACAGATGGG
This sequence comes from Ursus maritimus, assembly GCF_017311325.1. Taxonomy (NCBI): domain Eukaryota; kingdom Metazoa; phylum Chordata; class Mammalia; order Carnivora; family Ursidae; genus Ursus; species Ursus maritimus. The sequence continues at coordinate 2,486,190 of NW_024425786.1, read as the reverse complement.
CTGCAAAGGGACAGGATACGGGACCCTGAGCCCAGCACCACCTGGAGGAATGAAGGACAGCAGAGGGACAATCAGCTGGGCAGAGGCCAGCTGCGGACACTGCTATTCATGGCGTGTCTCTGGGGGCAGCCTGGTGCTGAGCCCTCTGCCTGTGATCACTGGCACCAGGCTTCAAGGGGCCCTCTGCGGGCCCTGCCTTCCAGAAAAGGCTCCGAGGCTTGGCAAGGTCACCCGAAGGCTCAGAGCCAAGGCCCAGGCCCAGGTAGGTGGCCGGGACCCCTCACAAGACAGAGCACACCAGACCCCCATGCCCAGCTGCAAACACCCCCGAGGTCTGACGTCCTCACGTGTTAGACTGAGACAGAGAAACAAAGAAAGGTAGATAAATAAATTTTATTTATTTATTTGACAGAGAGAGAGACAGCCAGCGAGAGAGGGAACACAAGCAGGGGGAGTGGGAGAGGAAGAAGCAGGCTCCCCGTGGAGGAGCCTGATGTGGGGCTCGATCCCATAACGCCGGGATCACGCCCTGAGCCGAAGGCAGACGCTTAACTGCTGTGCCACCCAGGCACCCCAATAAATAAAATCTTTTAAAAAAACAAAACAAAGCAGATAGAGAAAGAGAGACAGACAGGCCAAGCTGCCTCTCAGCTTGAACTACCCCAGGAACACACTCAAAGGCTGCCTAGCTCAGTGTCCCAGTGGCAGGACCTTCTCTCCTGCTGCAGGTTCCCTGGGCCCAGGCTTGCCCCCCGCTCTGAGGATGGGGGCTCCCCTCACAGGGGCCCCCTCCAAGGCCGAGGCCCCATGGATTCATTCTGTGCAGGTCCCCCGTCCCACTGGCCCCAAGTTCATTTCCTAATCAGCTTCTGATCCCAGGTCAGGGAGCTCTGAAAGCCCCGGGGGCGCAGGACCCCGGTCTCCAACCAGCCTCCCGTCCACTCCGGTTCTCTAGGGGATGATTTTGTGGTCATGCGAACGAGGGGTGGGCCTGAGCCTGGCACCAGGCGAGAAGCAGAGGCAGCTCTGGGGCGATGGACGTCAGGAGGGCTCGTGAGCCCCTCGTCTTGCCCGGGATCGGGAGGAGGCCTGCCCAGGAGCCACGTCCGACCGTGCCTGCGTCCACGAGAGCCCCGGGGCAGGTGTTACAGTGGGTCCTGCTGAACAAGGCGCCCGAGGCGGCAGCAAACGAACCAGTGAACCGTACTTTCGCTTCCTGCGGCCGCTGTCGCAAATACCGCGGGTCTCGCGGCTTCGGACACACTTGCTCTCCCCCAGGTCTGGACATCTAGGTTAGGGTGATTCTGGAAGCGTCCCTGGCCTCCCTGGGCCACAGTACCTGCAGCACAATACAGAAAGGGTGTCCGGACCATGGCTCACGACGGGCAAGGCTTTTCCAACCAGCAGAGCTGCCCAGAGGCACGCTGGCCTTCAGTCCCCGGAGGGGCTGCCTCTGAGGCTTCTGCGGTGGCCAGGAGACTCTGCCTTCTGGAGGCCCCATGGGACCCGAGAGCCCCTCGGGGCTCCAGCCTCTCACCCTGGTGGCGGCTCCCTGTGGTTCTGGGATTAGGGGCATGAGGCTGGGTGTCCCCAGAGCCCAATGAGCCACACACCACTAACCACCCCTTCTTCCCGTTTGCTCGGTGCCTCTGACCTCAGGGCTCACGGGCACCTGTCAGCTCAGCACCATCCCCATCCCGGAGCGGAGCCCAAACCGGACCGGCCACAACAGCCGACCTGACCTTATCTTTGGGCCCTGCTCCCCAGGCCCTGTCACCCTCATCCCGTTTTCTAGGAAAAGACCTCAAGGGGTTCCGAGTGTGTGAAGCCCCTGAACAGGAGGAGGAAAATAGCCCCGTGATGGGCACTTTGGATCTAATAGGAAACGATGATGTGAAATGAGGGGTTTCGTTCCTGCCGTCCCCGGTGATTTATAGGGACAGGCCCCATAATCAGAAACAAAATGTCTATTTTCAGCTGCAGATTCTAACAAGTGAATATATTACAATAACTTTATTAAAAAAATCAATGCACATCAATTCAATTTTCAAGTTAATTGCCTTCCTCACGCTGCAGCGTGATAGGCCTGGCAGCTACATTATGCCTCTGATTTATGCAGAGCGGCTAGCAAATAATTCATCCGCTGTCTTATTTGTTTCCACCAGAAAGTGGCAGAAGTTGAGCGAGAGCCTCCCTGCCCAGCGCACCTGCCCTGCTAACAGGTGAAGCAGGTCTGGGCGGGCTCCAGGCGGGCTGGCGGCCCTCGGAGTCCCAGGGGCCCCGAACCTTCCCCACACACTCATCAAGGTGAGGGTGGGCAAAGGGACGCCCCCTGGACCGTCTGAGCAGAGATGGGCCCCGGGGCCGTGCCCCCGCTCTGCAGCCTCGGCCTCCACGCCTCTAAGGGGGACGAGAACCCCAGGACGCCGGCATCTACGTGGGCCCAGCAATGCCCCCACCACCACCACGTCGTCGTTGTCATGCCCTTACTGCTGGTATGAAATCAACATTATTATAATTTGTAAATAGTTACAGTTGTCCCTCTGCCACAGAGTTGCGGAATTACGTGCGTGTGGAATTACTCACGCACGCTGTCGAATTTACATATGCAAGTTGCCATCATCCCCTAAAGACCTGCCAGGTCGTAGGCGTGTGTTCCCGACAAACAGATCCCTGTGAATCAGGTCTCCCAGCAGGACACCAGTGTCACCTCTGCTCTCCTGGGGACAAGGTGTCTCCACCTCTTGGAGAGACATCGTCCCCCCAGCAGCCCAGGGCTCACGGGTCTGTGGGTCCACCCCGGCCGGCACGAGCCCACACTCCCTTGGCCCCCTCCACACACCTGTCCTGACCCTGAGCCCACCTGGGCAAGGGTGCTGTTTATGCACAGGGGGACCAGGGTGCAGGAGAGAAGATGGAGCCGGCTCCAAGCCCTGGATGGGGAGCCTGACGTTTTCCCCCACAGCCCCTAGAGGAGTCCACCTGTAGAAGCTGGCTTACCTGGCCTGGGGCAGCCATTTCTGGGAGCTCCGCCACCTCCCCGAGTTAGCAGAGGGGAGGCCCGGGCTAGGTGCTGACACACCTGTTGTGACCCGGGCATGGTGTACACACTCCTCCTTGCACTGCCGTCCACCTGCCGTGTCAGCACTGACAGTACAGACTCCCTGAAGCCAGGAACCAGCAAGCAGAAGACCTGGGCTTGTGCCAGGCCCGTCTGCCTCCAGGGCCACAGTCCGAACCACAACTTCCAATGGCCACCTCCCAGGACAGCACCCAGTGTGGGCCACCTGCAACAAAGGCCCGCCTCTGGGTTGGTTTGTCATTTGAGGGATTCTGGGTAGAGCCCAGGGGTCCAGCATCACTGGGATACAAGAACACAGAGCTCTCCTCAGCGGGTGAGGGGGACAAGCCCTGGGGAGATGCTGAGCCCTCACCTCTGCCCTCTGCCCCCCAGGCTGCAGAGAACCAGGAGCTGGACCGTAGACTGGAGCCCTGCAGCCTGGGTCCATGATGAGCTGATGGGAAAAGTGCTTCCTACTTTGGAGGGCTGCTGGCCGTGACCCTGGGGCTCCCTCCCCTCTGCCCCTCGGACACACACACTCCCCCACCCCCTGCCCAGAAACGGCAGGCCCACCTGCCAGCATAAATCCTGCCTCCACGCGGCCAAACCTGTCTGAATATAACTGGCTGTTTGGAAGGCGCTCAGAACCCCGTGGCAAACCTCTGTTCTGAGCATGTTCCGAGGCACGGGCTTCTTCCTGTCTCACATCTGACAGGTTAATTATTTATTAAGGGTAATGGGTTTAATCTAAACAATTACTTCCAGCTGGATTCTTCTCTAAGTCACTTGAGCTGGTGAAGAAACATCACACACTCCCGGGCTGAATGCCAAGCCTGACAGCGCACCCTGACATTCCCGCAGGCTGAGATTGACAGTGGCATCGGAGACAAGACAGAGAACAATGCAGGGAGGGTCACCTGTGGGGGTGCAGAGCACAGTGTGTGGGACGCGGGGAGGGGGGAGGCTGAAGGTGCAGGAGTGCAGACGATGCGGGAGGGGTGACAAACAGGAGCCACGCTAAGAAATTTGGACTATATCCTGAAAGCCCTGGAGTTTCAAACCAGAAGTGATATTATTGCCATGGGGGACATTTGGAAAAGGTTTTGAAGGATGGGTAGGAGTTCTCAGAAAGAAACATATGAAGGTTGGCGTCCCAGGAAGAGGAGGCAGGACGCACACATACGAGGGTTTGTGCAAGAACCCGGGAGCTTCACAGGGGCAGGTCACGGGACAGGATCATGGAGAAGCTGCCGGAGAAATGGCTGTAAAGGAAGCAAGGACTGAGGGGCACTGAATACCAGGCTCTGGAGCCCAGGTCTCGACCTGAAGACTGCGGGAAAGGAGCCGAGGGGTCAGTGGTGGGGAGCTTTCTCAGCCGGAGTCACACACTCATCTTCGTGCGTTAGAGATGACGCGAGTGGGCTTATGGAAGCTGAACTTGGCATTGGAGGCAGGGGTCACAGGATAGTCTGGAGGACACAGAAAGGGCCTGAGAACAGACTTTTTAAAATGTGAATCTCTCTATTTATTGACATAAATATAAAGTAACACAGAAAGAATCGCCAAAGAAAATCAGAATCCCCCGTCGTTCTGCCACCAAGCAGTAAACTGCCTTTGCCTACCCCGTTCAATCCTTCCGGCCTTTGGTCTGACGAGTCAAGGTGCAGTTTTGCAAAACCAGGATATAGTGAACCTGATTGTATCGTAACCTACCTGCGTGCTTAACATGTTCCGAAAACGTGGCGAACGTCTCACCGTCGTCCCGCGTGACTGTACCATAACGTACTTAAGGTCGTTTTTCACTGTTTTGAACATGCTGGTGAAGCCCTTGGCCCCCAAATCTTGGTGCACATCTCAAACAGTTTTTCAGAATAACAAATCCTGGTAGTGGAGTTGCTGGGTCTTGGCATAAGGACATGGGGCAACCTTTGAAATGGCTGCTAAGCCCCCGAGGAAGGTTGTCCCAGTTGCACTCCCACTCCAGCTCCAGGACTGCAGGCTTTGAGTTTGTGAATCGTTCCTCCGTGTCTCAGGTCTCCGGGCCCCTCGTGCACGCTGCTCCCTGCCTGGCATGCTGTTCCCTGCGCCATCACAGGGCTGGGTCCCCACTCTCCATGTTTTGGGGACACCATTCCCAATCATCCTAACTGCATGGGTGCCCCCTCCCCGCAAACCCACTGCTGTTCTCTGCCCCCCCAGCCTCCAGCCAGCCTGCGAGCTGCCGGAAGTCTCACACTCAGGGTCTTACCAGGGCCCGGCGTATAGCAGGTGCTCGCTCAAGATCTTGGAGGAAAATGAGGGAGGCGGTGGATGCGTGAAACGGGCATTTGTCTTTTTTTCTTTCTGATTTTACAGACGTCTCTCTATGATTGACTCCCTGCATTTTCAAGAGAAAGGCTTGCGCTCCTGGAGTGGCATCAGTCGCTCCCTCCGGCAGAGGTTGGTGGCCAACCTGTAGGACTCCCCGCACACCCGGGGTATCTCCACCCCATGTCCTCTCCCCGCCTCCCTCCCTTTCCTCCTCCTAGAAAACCTCACTCCCGGCTCCCGGCTGTACTCCCAGAGCGGGCTCCGGGCGCCCGGGTCAGCCGAGGCTGCACGGCCCAGCGGTCAGCTCACTGCACTGTCCCCGCAGGCCGACTCCCACCCATCTCTCCTGGAAGAGTTTGCCTGGCCAGGCCCTGGGGAGACCGGGCTCCTCCGAGAAGCTGATGCGAGCAGCGATTTGGCCCGAACTCTGCCCTGTAGCTGTGGGTGCAGCGCGGTGCCTTTAGGAAGTGATGGTGCACGTGTGAGCAGTTAACTTCAGGAACTGACCTTAAGGTGAAGGAGACAGAATTCCTCCTTGTGAGATAAGCTCGCAGAAAGAAGACCCCAGGGCACAGCAGGGGCTTGGGCGGGAGTCCTGCCAGGCAGGCTGGAGGCTCCGAGCTCCTGGACAGGTGCTGGAGGCCCTGGGGAAGCCGTGTGCACGCAGGGGCCAAGCTCTGCATGTTCCCAGCAAAAATTGTTGACCAGAAAAGCCCATTCCATTCCTCTGGCCGGCACCTGGGATAATGGGTCCAGACAGACGGGACAATGCAGGGGGACTGCCACCTCTGCATGGAAACACGGCCCGGAACGCCAGCCCCTGGCCCGCACGCTGGAGTGTGCATGTCCCTTATCACCGCCCGGAACAACCCCTCTGACCGCTGCTCCACAGGCTCCCACCGTCACCGCAGACGCTTAGCTCCCTGGTGCTGAGTGCGGCCTGGCGGCTGCTCCGGTCCCCACCATACCCACGGAGGA
>NW_024425786.1:2376849-2479831 GCF_017311325.1 Ursus maritimus | reverse complement strand
AGAGCCCAGGACGGTGTTCCCCTCTTTCCCTGGAAAAGTGGGAACTCACCTCTGACGAGGAGGTCCTGGCCCCACAACAGACCCACTGCTGTGGCTCCGTGTCCCTGCCAGCAGCTGTTCTAGACCAGCCGTACCGTCGCTGGAAGGAAAGGGGCACACTGGAGGCTGGACAGGAGGTGACAGCCATGTCTCTTCTGCACAGCGGCCCGGAGACCACCGCCAAAGCCCTGACCGCCATCAGAGGCTGGCTCCCGTCCACCGTGTGCACGGCCCACAGAGGAGAAGAGAGAGTGGCACGGACCTGCTCTCTCCCTCGGACGCCTGGTGTGAAGGGCCGTGGAGGACACTCAGATGTGATTTAGCGGGCAGAGCCCACACGCGGGTGTGCACACGCAGTGGTGCAAGCAGTACCTGCCTCCAAAGAGCTTGTAAAGTGCGCAGCCTTGCAGTCTGCACCCTGCGGGGCTCAGCAAGGGCCCCGTGGGACCGCGGTTCATTTGCGGCTAGGAGGATGCAATTTCCTGGTTTGGAGGCTCGAGCCCCGGAACTGAACAACAGTCCTGGGCGCCTCCAGAGGCTGTGAATGGCTGAGCTGAGCTGGTTGCATGTCAGAGGGAGCTGGGGCAGCTCTCCTTGGTGAAGGGACAAGGAGAGCCCTGCTGAGCCTCCTTCCCGCAGGGAGCAGAGGGAACCTGGTTTCAGAGGGCAGGAGCTGGGGCTGAGGATGCTCAGAGAACCCCACCAGCCCCTCACTCTGTGCCGTCCGCTGGGGGGCACCGCCCCGGCCAGCTCCCGTGCTCCATCCCTCCGCTCTGTACCCCTTGGTGGCACTCAGGGAAGGTAAACTAAACCTGGCATTAGCCTAATTAGTCATAATTAGGAGGCCCGACCTGCTGCAAATGTAATCAGGCGATTCATTTCAAATCCAGATATAATTGACTTTTGGATTACCCACTGTCTGGGATTATTCAAGCTAATGCCTTCTTCCCTCCCGTAAACTGTTCAGACCCTAAAGTGAGGCCCCATCTCCCGCTGCTCTGGCTTCCTGCTGCAGAGGCCTAGCTGCTCCCCTCTGGTTCTGCCTCCCCCATCAGCCCCACCTGCCCCTTCCCTCTTCCCCCTCCCTCCTCCGTCAGCCTCCCCCTCCTCCCTCTTGCAGCTGCCCTCTCCCAGCACCTGCCTGGTCCAGATCCTGGGTCCAGAAACACACCCATGTTAAAATCTTCCCGCTCTGGTCCCACCCTAAACCAGGCTCTGCCCTCCCAGCGCCTCCCAGCCACCAGAAGGAAAATAGTTGGGGCCAAACCAGCTGGAGGAGCTGACCTATATCCACCGTGAATCAGTTTGCCACAAAATATTGTTCTATCTTGGTGTCGTGAGGGGTTATAAACCCAGCGACGGGGGCGCGTAGTGCCGAGGGAGGAGGAAGACCCCTGGGCCAGCAGCGGACATCACCCCGTACTGGAGAGGTGAAGGGTCAGACCTCACTAGGGCCAGTGTGTGCAGGGAACCCCCAGCCCCGCGACAGGAAGAAGCAGCGCCCGCGGGGTCCTAAAAGCCTGGTCCCCAGCGTAGATGAGGGAGGGGGCCCCACGGGCAACCTCAGCCCCACAGGAATCACTGCCTGCTGCTGGATTGGTCATGGTGACACACGGCTCTAGGGCAGAGTCCCCTGGGGTCTTCCTGCTGTTTTAGGGGCAGACAAATGAACCTGAAGCCCTCGTCTGTCTCATGAGGAAGCACGTTTCTGCAGATTTCCACGAGGTCCCGACCTCTCGGACCTCGGAGCCACAGAAGGAGAGTCCTGGACTCCTGAGTCCTCTGGAGGAGTGCTCCCTCCTCTGGGCAGTGCCCCCAGCCTGCACCACAGGTGCTCTCTCCGCCCCGCGCCAACCTGCGCGGACGCCCATGCATTCAGGAAACCGCGCTGGCTTGTTGGGAGATGGGCGGCCAGAGGGAACCCACGGACAGCTCAGAGTCACTCACATAGCCTCCAGGACCTCCTGACCCACCCTCCGCCTTCTCTTGTCTGCTCTCACCCCACCCCAAGTCCCCGTCCTTTCTCCTCTCTCGCTGGGCCTCAGAAACCCACCTTCCATCTCCAGCCACTCAGCAAGGCATTTTCCCAAATGAACACAGTTCCCTTCCAGAAAGGAATTCTGTTGCCAACGATGAACATGATACATAATTTTTTCCTCTGCTGCCAATTCCAGACAGAAGTTATGCCCACATTCAGAACCTAGAGCATAAGTGTTTCTCAAGGCTGGGCTCTCAGAGAATGGTGGTGTTCCAGAGCCTTCCGTGACCCTCACTGCCAGGCTCCGTGTGGGTCAGAGAAGCACAGGACAGTTCCAGCCGTCACCCTGCTAGTCCAGCTGCATATCTCTGCTTCGGGAAGCCTTCCTCCCCTTCCCCGGTCAGCCGCTCTGCATCCTACAAGATATGGCTCAGGGGACACCGCCCGTGAAGTCCCCCCAGTCATCTCCAAGTGGACCCACCCCTGTCCAGTCACCTGTCATGCTCCACAGTGTTAAGGGGAGAAGTCTTTCTGCTCTTCTGGTCTACAAGCCCCTCAAGAGAAAGGCTGACGGAGGGAAAGGGGAGGCCCAGGAGGGAGGGTTTCTCATCCATCCACCCATGGGGCCTGGGTCTGTTAGCTGTGTGGACACCCTCAAACAGGCAAATGGAGTAGCACAGTGAGGTCAGCTTCTCAGAAAATTAGCAGACTAATGTTCACGGGCCCTGTTGAGAGAGCTTGCAAAGATGGGTATTGGCGCTCCCTGAGGGCTGGCGGTCCTATGGCATAGCTCACCGTCAGCCTGGGTCCGGCATCCCCCACACTCCACCCCATATCTAGAACCGGGCCTCCCGCCCAAAGGCCAAGTTGAGGGTGGCTCTCGCCCACGGTGAGGCAAAGGCATCTGCTCGTCCGTGAAAACCCCGCGCCCCTGCAGTTCCCAGTGCCTCACGGTGAGGGGCCACAGTGGGCTTTGAGCAGGAGCGAGGCCACGGCTAGATGAAGATGCTCCAGCTGTCTCTTGCCCGGATGTCGACAAGCTGGCACCCCCGCGCTGAGACGCACCAGCGATGGAAAGGCCTGGGCCCCAAGTCACTGCAGGGGCAGAGCTGCCCTGGGAGCTGCCGGCTCCGTGGCAAACGAACATGAATGCGAAATAAACGTTCACTGTGTAAAAGCCTTAGGATGTGGGGACTGCGTGTCACCGCATGTGGCTGGTCACACAGACTGAAACGTGCGGGCTAAGTCCCAGGGCAGAGCTAGCTTTCCAGTCCTTCTGGCGAACGACAGAATCTACTCCTCACTGTGTCCCAGACAGCGGCAGCGAGCAGGGGGAAGGTCTGAATGAGGGTGAGGGGGCCAGAGGCAAGGGCACCTGTCCCGGGCCCCACGGGGCGAAGGCACCCCCTGCCCGGCTTCTCGACAACAGCCTGCTCCACTAAGGTCACCCACCGCAGGGTCCCGGCTTCGCCACCAAGTGCACATTCTAGAACCTCCGCTAGTGGAGGAGGCACCTGCGCCCAGAGGCCCCGCACGGCAGCCCCACCTAAGATCCTCCATCCGCTCGCCAGCTGCAGGACCGAGGCAAGGAACTCACCAGCCCCGCGCCGGGCTTCCCACTCCGTCCGGGGGAGAACGTGCCTCCTCGAGGCCCAGTGAGGATGAAACCAGCTGACGATGGAAGCACGTAACAGGTGCTCAACACAGGCAGGTGTCTGTGCACACGTGTGCACACACACACCCACACACGTACACACGCCCACACACACGCCCGCACACATGTGCACACACACGCTCACACGTACACACGCCCACACACGCACATGCACACACACGACCACACACACGGCCACACACACATACACATGCCCACACGCCCGCACACATGTGCACACACACTCACACGCATGCACACACCCCACCCACGTACACCTGCCCACATACGTGTACACACATGACCCCATACACGCACGTACATGCACACAAGTGCACAGAGGCCCACTCATGTGTTCACACACCAACACGCACATGCACACACACAGTGGGAATCTGCCCTTCCCAGCAGAGGTCACCATGTGCCGGGCCCACCAGCCCTCTGGCTGACTGTCCTGGGAATGGACACACACCCCAAGCTGGGCCAGTCAAGGCATCTCGCATGAATTCGGACTTTGGACACAGAGCGCTGCCATTAGCAAGTGGGGCCACATAGAGGGGGCTGGAGGGAGCCAGGAGTAGAGACAGAGCTGCTGCTACAGGGGGTGTGGGATCATTCCCGGGCCCGCCTAGCAAGCCTGGAGCTGCCGTATTCCGACCACGGAAGGTTCTGGCTCTGCTGGCCTGAGTGCCATCCGCTTGTTGCCACAAATGCACCCAGACCAAGATGAACGGGGTCTGCTCCCAGCATCCTGCACCTCTCTCCCCAAGGCTCCCCGCAGCCTCCCCATTCCAGGCCCAGATTGTTCTGTGTGTGTTTTAGAAAGGTACACACCCGAACACACTCGCGTGCACACACACGGCCCAGGCCACTCAGCCAGTCATCCCGATCTGTCCTCACCTGCTACTCCCGAATGCACCTGGAAGCCAGGTCCTTCCATAACGCCCAAGGAAAGAAACGCCCCTCCGTGTTTGTGACAGAGGCTGCATTTTCACTTCCCTTGTCCCCATGACCTGGGTCCTCCAGATGCAGTCCTGAGAGCCACGACCGAGGCCAGCCCCCTGCCGAGGATGGAGCACAGGTGACCCCTGACCACAGGCTGCTCACCAGAGGCAGGGTGGCCCTGGAGAGGCAAGCACAGGGGCCCCAGGATGACTGTGGGTTCCCAGGAGGCTGGCAGAGGCCCCGTTCCTAATGTCTGTCGGTGGGGAAGCCACTCCCCACTCATCTCATCATTCTGCCCAGCTGCCCCGCAGGTGGACAGGCCTTATGTGGCCCAGAGCGGTTTCACCACCCAGCTGCGTGCTGGTTTCTGCCCTGGGCTATTCCACTCAACCGGGGGTCCCTGGCCATGTCCCGAGCCAGTCCTGGAGGAAGGATGGAGCCACGAGCAGACAGAATCTCAGCCCACTTTTAGGAAGACAATGCCTGTGACCCCGCTCGGCTGGGTCTCTTTCCAGTGACTCTCTGTAATATGAACGCAAAAATCCCAGGAGTCCCTCCAAGCCATCCCAGAAATCCCCCCAGAGAAGGGTCCCCACCACGGGAAGGCCCATCGCCCCCAGCTGAGCCACGGAAAATGCTGCGGTCCAACTCAGAGGAACGCAGGGGCCTGCCACGGTCATACCGACCCACTGTCAGGGAGAGCGGTCAGTGTCCCTTCAGGCCAGCTGCTCTGTGCCAGGGCCAGGATGACTCAGACACTCTGGGGCTGGCAAGGGCTTCCTTGGCCTGTGTCCACCCTCCTCCTTGGTCTGGGACGGAGGACACCAAGCCTGGATCTGTGCCCACTCTGCCCTTTCTCGTCTGGCTGCAAACAAACCCAGCCAGTCACTGAGTCCCAGGTGACCTACACTCGTGCCCTGGGGCTGCGGGAGCAAGACACCACAGACGGGGTACCTTCAACAGCAGGACCTCGTTCTCTCCCAATTCTGGAGCCAGAAGTCCGAGCTCAGGTGTGGGCAGGGCTGGTTCCTGCTGGAGGCTCTGAGGGGTCCTCTGTCCCAGGCCCCTCTCCGCATCCAGGGGCTCCTTGTCTTCCTTGGCTTTCAGCCGCGTCACCCCAATCTCTGCCTCCGTCTTCACATGGCCTTCTCCCCACTTCTGTGCCTCCAGGAATCCCTCTCCTTACAAGGACCCGGCTGTGGGATTTAGCCAACCCTCACGCAGGACAAGCCCATGTTAGGCTGAGGACACCGGCGAAGCCCCTGGTAACGTCTGCGGCTCCAGCCCCCGGCATCTTCAAGGGGGAGCAGCACAGCCCAGCTCAGCACTGCGTGAGCCACAGATGCTCAGGCTGGAATAGGCCGTGTGCTCGGCAGCCTGCACCCTGCCGGGGTCCACTCAGCCACGGCTCCTGGTCAAGGCCGCGCCAGCCTCGCACAGCCCGGAAGAGACGTTTGCTGCACACTCACCGAGAGTCGACTGTGTGCTGGGGACTTGCTGTGAGCCCCGAGGACAGAGCTGGGGATGGGAGCTGCTGCCCCGTGAGGCTGGAGCTAAGCACAGCCAGGGATCCGCAGGCTGGGGGAGCAGGACGGAGTGTGGCGGGGGCGGGGCTAAGCAAGTCTCTCCTGGGAGCTCTCCCTTGAGGGAAGGCCGCCCCACCACCTCCCACACAAGCAAGGGGAGCTCACAAATGTCCCCAGTCTCCTCCAGCGTTCTTGTCGCCTCGTCCTTCAGTCGTTAAATAAAAATGGGCCCAAATCCCTGTCCAACGCGTGACAAATCCAGCTCCCTTCCGCCTTTTCGAGAAGTGTGTCTGGTCGGGTGAGAGCGGGCACGCTCCATGGGCCCCAGCCCACCCCCCCCCCGGGCCCGCTATATTCTCCACCCCTCTTTGCCTGCCTCGTGGCCCACCTGTCCCCACAGCCCCCGAGGTCGCCCCAGCCTGGGCTCGAGTCCATCCAAAGCTCAGCCCACCCAAGCTGTAGGGCTGCGCTAAGGGTGCCGGGTGACGTCCCAGCCCCAGGCTCACCTAATATTGGACGTCCCTGTTATGAAGGGCACCTCGGCCAGAACACCCAGACCTCCTCCCCGGCACCGCCTCCAGCCCACGGCCCAGGCTCCTCCCGCTCCCTCGTTCTCTCCCCTCATTCGCCAACGCCCCTTCCTCCTCCAGGCCCAACTTCCCCAGCATCTTTGTTCCTGTCCTTCACGCAAGCCTCAGCCCGGCTCTCCAGGCGCAGGGGCGTCACGGTCAGGTCACCACGCGGGGAACAGTGTGGTCCAGCTCTGTGAACAACCAGGATGCTGTCATTCTCTCGCTAAGCTCACCACACCCTGGGCCCGCGGGGAGGTGTGGGTATGGAGGGGTTCCCGGGGTAGGGTATCCACACAACCTTCTGAGGGGCCCTGGAGGCCTGAACAGGGGAGGGAGGCAGAAAGCAGGAAGGAAACCGGCAGTGCTTTCTCCACGGGGTCCTCCTCCCCACCAGCTTCCACCTGTGCCCCCAGAGCGGCAGGTGAGTCCCCGGAAAATGGCTTCACCTGCAGCTGGTCCTCGGCGCTAGCTTCTCAGGCGTTCCCAAGGCCAGGCTCAAGTTTGATTAAACTGCCTTCTCTTCCTTTCTTCCCTGCCCGAGCCCGTCTTGCTGAGGCAACACAACAGAGCACGGTAAGCGGCTTCGTGCATGTGCGGGAAAGCAGTTTTCCCAACAAGGGCTGAGGGCCATTTCGGTTCATCAGGTCCCCAAACCCATTTGCTGGACTTGGAGGGGTTTTTAGAAGACTCGGCTAAGGTATTTTCATCTCTCCCCAGATCTGAGATTTCAACTACGTGTGTTATAATAAACACCAAGCATGACGGTCTTCTGTCTCCTCGGGGAGTAAAAGGCGCGTGCCACTTCTCCCCGGAGCACGGCAGGCGTGAATAAAGGTGTCCGCAGCAGCAGACCCAGCCCGGGGCAGGGGCAGGGGCGCCGAGGAAATGGTGGGACTCTATTTATTTCTGATGAAATGCCCCTTGTGCTCCTGAGGTTGGGGGTATGGCTTAGTAAAGAAGAAATATGTGGTCCTGGTGGGACAGCGGAAGGTTCTGGACCACTGCCCAACCTCCCCCTGCTGCCCTTGCTTCCAGAATCCTGTCTCTCGAGGCCACCCTGCACATCACCCCTGCGAGTGCCCAAAGCACAAACCGACTCTAGTCGTGTCCCTGCCTAGAAACTCAGCAGCCCCCATGGCCCCCAGAGGAAGCCACCTCCAGCTCCCCTCCACGCTCTACTGTGCACGGGCTCCATGCGCAGCCCCGCCAAGCACCCCACTCCCCAACACTGTGGCTGTTCCACCACCAAGCCTCCGCACGGCAGGTCCCTGGGCCGGGAACGCCTGCTCCCCCACCCCCCCCCCAGCCTCCCTGCCACGTGGGACTGAGTTCACCGTCTGTTTGGTCACAGCCACACGGCACCATAAATATTTGCTTATGTGTGTTCCTTTCCCCAACTCACGTTGGGTCAGCTCAGGCCGCCATAAAACGTGTCACGGCTACCTTGGCCCAAGCAATGGACACGCGCCTCTCGGGGGCTGGGGAGTCCAAGATCAAGGGGTCAGGAGGTTGGGTTCCTAGAAAGACCCACTTCCCAGCTTTCAGAAGGCACCTTCTCTGTGTGACCTCGCATGGCAGGAGCGGGAGGTGGCCAGGGGGTGGGCGGGAGTGGAGGGAGAGGGAGAGAGAGCGCTCTGCTGTCTCTTCCTATAAAGGCACCAATCCCACCCAAGGACCCCACACTCGTGACCTCACCTAATACTACTCTGTTCCCACGGGCTCCCCCTCCAGGTACCATCACACTGGGGTCAGGGCTCCCACACGTGCATTTCGGGGATACACAGTTCAGTGCAGAGCCCCCGCCCACCATCTCCCAAGCTGGGGCGGGAGGTGCCCTCCCCTACAGCATCTCCAACATGGCATCTCCAAGACTAGCTATGCTTCATTCTCGCTGCACCAAAGATGTTCTATGTCTCAAACCCTCCTCCCGGGGTGGCATGAGGATTGTAGTGGATTAAATGGCGCCCCCAAAAAGGTATGTCCTCGTCCTAGTCCCTGGGACCATGAATGGAACCTGATTTGGAAAATGAGACCTCATTTTGCACATGTGATTAAGGTTCTCGAGATAGGACCATCCTGGTGTTACCAGGGGGGCCCTAAATCCATGACAGGTGTCCATATGAGAGACACGCAGAGAGAAGTCCTTGCGAAGATGGAGGCAAAGACGAGAGGGATGTAGCCACAGCCCAGAAAACCCCGGGGCCCCCGGGAGCTGGGAGAGGCAGGCAGGAGCCTCCCCCAGAGCCCCTGGAGGGAGCACGGCCCCGCCACACCTGGATTTCGGTCTCCTGCCTCCAAAACAGTGAGAGAATGCATTCCTGTTGTTTCCAGCCCCCTGGCTTGGGTAATTCGTACAGCAGCCCTGGGCAGCTACAGGCCCGGCCACCGGCCGCCGGCACCCCCGCCGTGGACGCTCACTCCTCCACTCCCCCCTCCGAAGGATCCAGGCCTGGCCGTGACCAGAGCTAAGTAAAGAGAAGCCACGGTCGAGGCATGGACGTTAATTTCCTAAGGAAACCTTGTTTTAGAGAGTTTTAAATTTGGGGGGAGGGATCCTTTGGGAAAAGTAAGAAAATAGATTTCTCCCATCTCAGGCAGGAAAATGTCCCTCACCGTGAACAGCAGAGGCCCCATGCCATCCCATCATCCAAGACTATTAAAATTTTTAATTAAAGTTTTCAGCTATCAAACTGCCTGAGGTTGGCAAAGGTTTGCTGTTATCTTGTTAAAATCCATCATGATCCACATAAAATGAGATTAATTTGAGATGCCAAAAGAAACACAGGTCAGCAGAGCACCGATGCCACCGGCTGTCCGAGCCAGGGGCTGCAGGTGGCACTGGGGACCCACCTGGCCTGCAGGTGGCATGGGGGCCAGGAGCCGGAGGGAGCGAGGTTCTCGGAAACCCCGGGCCACAGCTGGGCACCTCTCCTCCTGCTGGAGAGCATGTGCTCACGTGCAGGTGCCCGAGTGTGTCCTCTCCAAAGTGACTTTCCTTCTCCTCTGCCTCCTTCCAGCAGGTTCCCCGGGGCCCCGGCTCAGCACCCCAGGCTCCCATCACCCTAACGACGACCCCAGCCAGCCTTAAAGGGAGCCGCTTGGGCAGATGGAGTGTGGAACTGTCCTGAATTCCAAAATCACGACGTTCAGCCTTGTTTTCGTGGATGGAGCGAGCAAGGCCTTCCCAGCCCCAAGTGGAGAGTCAGCCACATCACAGCCCCACACGTGCTGGAAATCAGGACCATAAAAGGGTCTAGTTTATCACAATAGTCTGTTTACATACCAGGCAGGTAGCATCTCAGCAGATCAAAGCTTCTGTGTGTCCAGTGCCCCTGTCTGACCACCCAGCTCGCCTCCAGCAGCCGCTCCTGTCCGTACGGGAGCTCTCCGGCCGGCCGCCGAGCTGCCCCGGGGCTGGGCCTGATGCTGCCCAAGCGTTTGCCCTTCCAGCCTCTGGGACAAGAATCCTGCCTCCTCTCTGTCTCTTCCCCCACGCGGGGCACCACAGCTCCCAGGCTGCAAAGGAGGGAACAAAATCAGGCTGTGGGGAGGACCCTGCCATGCCTGAACCCCACGAACACTCAGTCAGGGTGCCCCGGGCACAGACAGGACAGTGACTGCTGAGCGAGACGATGCGGAGCAGGGAGGAGGGTGGGGAGAAGGCGGGGCCGGCCGCACAGGACCTCCCGGCCAGGCTGAGCAGCACACAGTAGGGAACCACAGGAGCGCCCGGCTCGCAGTAGGGAGCCACAGGAGCACCCAGCACACAGTAGGGAGTCACAGGAGGGCCCAACACACAGTAGGGAGCCACAGGAGGACGCTATGCAGAGAAGTGGCTCTACTGAGTCACATTTGCCATGAGCACCGTGGAACAAGGGCCAGGAAGGAGGCTGCTCTGGAGGTTACCTCGGGGAGACGGAGAGCTGGTTGCAGGTGGTGCTGGGAAGAGGAGGTCAGACCCTCTCATTCCTCCAGAGAGATGGACCGAGCCTCCACTAGGCCAAGGCAGTATGTGGGGCCAGGGGGGCGGCGAGCAGGCAACGCCCCCTCTCTGACGGGACAGCGTCCTAGCCGCAGACACATAATGAACGTTGCAACGAGAGGGTCTGACAGGGAGGAGGAGTCCCGGGTGTCTCCTAGAGCTTCACCCTGAGCAGCTGAGTGTGTGGGTGCCATGCACCAGGCGGGAAGCCTCGGGAGCCGCAGATGGAAGGGACCAAAGTTCAGTGGGGTCCCGCTGAGTGTGGGGTTCTTCCGAGAAGTCCCGAGGCACGCCGGGCTGGCGCCCCAATCCAGGAGCCTGGCTCCCTGGGGCAAAGCCATTGGCATAGAAGCTGCCAACACGGAGACGACTGTGAAGCCGCAGGGATGGAGGTCGGGTGCGGAAAACTAAGATTTTTACAGTAAAAACATGCCGTGAATGTAGGATGCTCAGAGTCCCTGTTGCACGGTGATACACGAGGTTAGGGACCCAGCAGAGACGGTGGAAGGAGGGCCGGGTGGGGTGGGGCTGGGTGGGTGGGAGCCCTCGCAAGGGCAGCGGAGCAGTGAGGAGGGGGCCCGGCAGGGGAGCGCGGGTGATGGGGACAGGGTGCACCGGTGGGGCCTCGGGCACCTGCCGTGGGGCGGGGCTGTGAGGGACGGCTCTGGAAGGCCACTCCAAGCGGGGAGCTGACTGTTCTTGACTGTGACCTGACTCTTACACGGGGCACGGTGTCGGGCCGCGTCCCTCCCTTGGCCTGACCTCCCACACAGGGGTGTCTGAGGCTCTTCCTACCTCCGGCTTTCCTCTCAGCTCACGAGGCACCGGCAGCAGCTGGGACACGTGGGAATGAGGCTCCAGCCCCAGCCCTCCCACCCCCCAGCCAGAGCTGCTGCATCTCCGTGAAAGAGTGTGGAACAGCATCGTTGCATGCTAGCTTTGGGCCCCTCCGTTCCCCCGCACCTTCCCCGTGGCCCCACAGACCCTCAGCCCAGCGAACGCACCAGGGCCTATTCCAGAAACGCCTCCTTCACAGAGACAGCCTTGGGGTCCTCAGTGTGGAGCCCCGAGAAGCGAAAGCTTGGCAGGAAGCCGGCCTGGTGGGTATCTCCTCAGGACTGGAGAGTGACCTGCGGCACGTGCACGCGTCACCTGCGGCCGAGCCCGAGCCCGACGCACCTGCTCGAGCAGCAGCCCTGACCCTCGTCGTAACAATTCAGCTTCTTGGTTTTGTGCTTGATCAAAGATACCAAATTTAATAAAAGAATTTGCTGGACGCCTGAGTGGCTCAGTCGTTTAAGCGTCTGCCTTAGGCTCAGGTCGTGATCCCAGGGTCCCGGATCGAGTCCCGGATCGAGTCCCGCATCGGGCTCCCTGCTCAGGGGGGAGCCTGCTTCTCCCTCTCTATTGCTCGTGCGCATGTGCTCTCTCTCTCTCAAATAAATAAAATCTTTATTAAAAAAAGAATTTGTTGAGGTTACCTCATCACTGCACAAAAAAAGATCAAGCTCCCCTGAATCCTGCCCACCCCCTTCCCGAGCTGAGAGACGTGTGTGCGCGTGTGTGTGCGCGCGTGTGTGTGCGTGCGTGTGTGTGTGTGCGCGCGTGTGCGTGTGTGTGTGCGCGTGTGTGCGTAGATGTGCACGTGGCATGCATGGTGTTCACCAGAGGCGGTTTCAACGCCCACGTCTCAGGAATTCCCAGGACGCTCACGCTTTTGTGTCCGGCTCTGGAGCTGAAGCTCCGCCCCTCTCCCGGCTCGGGGGCGTCATAGCACCGCGGCTGGGAATGTGGCTGCTGCCGCCACTTTGCTGGGTCCATGTTTGCTCTAGGTCCCCGGACAAACAAATAAAGGGACCCCGGATGCAAAGGGTGGAGTTCATACAGGTATCACCTGGGAGCATATTTCCACCCCGGGTCTAGGCAAGGTTCCCACGCCTCTTTACCATCTGGACACATATTCCCCCCTTCAATCCCCAGCCTCTCCCACGCCCCGCCCCCTGCCCCAGAGGCAACAATTTTGTTTTGATCACCATAGCACCGTTTGTATGTCGCTGTTCTTCCCAAATCAGCCGTGTGGCCTTCCCAGCATGTATGTTTTATTTGCATAAATGGCATTTATATCTCATTCTGCTCATTCTGCTTTTGCTCCAACCGCTGGGTTTTTGAGCCCCTTCCCTGCTGCCGTGTGCACCCCTGGCCTGTGGTTTCCATTACCAGCACAGCCCTCCACCGTGCCCACCGCTGAACACTGCGGGTGCGCTCTCCCACGGCGCCTTGAGCACCCAGGCAGCCCCAGCGCACAGCTGCCCCGTCGCCTCTGCAGGTGCCCTGGGAATGCCTCTGGGCTGGGTCTCCGAGAGCAGAGCTGCTGGGGCCCCAGGTGTGCATATGCGGAGCGTTCAGCTGCCCCCCCTCCGCCAGCCTTCCCGCGTTGGCTGTAGCATCCACCCCACCCCTCCCCAGCCATCATGGGTGTTCCTGCAGCCCACGTCCACACCAGCACTTGGCTTAATCGCTTTGTAAATTTTTCCCAGTCCATAGATGTAAAATGCTATCTTGTCCTAATTTTCCTTTGCGTGATTCCTAATGACTTTGAGCTTCTCTTCTCAGGTTTATTAGCTTTGGGGTTTCCTCCCCCATCGATTATCTGCCCATATCATTTGCCCGTTTTTCCACTGGGGTCCCCGAGCTCATCTTTTTTATTTGCAGGAGTTCCTTGTAAATTCTAGGTCTTAATCCCTTGTCAGTTTTTAACATTGCAAGTATCTTTTCTCATTGGCTCAGTTGTGTATTAACTTCGTCCGTATTGTCTTTCACTGAACAAAAATCTCTGGCCCTGGTATAATGAAATGCAGGGATTTTTTGCTTTATGGCTTGAGGTTTTGAATTTTTATCGAAGGCATTCCTGCTCCTCAGTGACAGAGATTTTCTCCTACGTTTTCTGTAACTTCTGCTTTTCCTAGTAGGACTTTATGCAGATCCTTTCTCTGTATATGTCATCAGGTGGGGGGGGGGTCAGTGTTGAGTTTGGGGTGGTTTTTTCGTATCTTATCACAAACGGGTGTTAAGCCTTATCACATGTCCTCGCTGCACTGATCGAGCTCCCTGGGATTTGCCCCACAGGGAATGACAGTGAGAGTTTCAGATGTTCCTGGTAAAACCCTGCTTCATCAGGAGTCCTTCCTCTGATACACTGTTCGATTCGGTTAACATTTTACTTAGGATTTCTGCAACTTTGCTCATCAATAAAACGGGCCCATAGTATATTTTTTACTCTCATTGGCATTATTTGATTAAGAAATCTGGATTACACCTGATTCACAAAAGAATTTACCTGCTCCTAGGAAATACCGTAGAAATCTCCCAAAAATTCATCTGGACTTGGGGCTGTTGCTGGCTGGTGGGGGAGGGTCCCGGCCACGACCGCCCTCGCTCCCTGCGTTTGTCTATCAAGCCAAAATCTGCCTGTTTGTGACACTGATTTCTTATTTATTCCAGCTTCTCCATCTTTTTTTTTTTTATTATTGGTCTTTGCATGGTCTAACATGTTCATTTCTTTTAACCAGATTTTGGGTTTAATGCCCTCCCTATAGGGTTTATCTTTTTCATTTGTTTCTGCTTTGATCTTTATTTCTTTCTTTTTTTTTTCCGGTGGGAGAGGGTTAGCATCGCATTAAATGCCTCCTTCACTTCCAGCACCTGCTGCTTCCTGATACGCACATTTGCTACTGTCCGTTTCCCGTTAAGAACCGCTTCAGCTCTTTCCCACCAATTCTGACACGTTGACTTCTGTTATCATTTATTCTGTGTGTTTCTTTTTTTTAAGATTTGTTTTTCTTATAATAATATTTTTTATTATATTATGTTAGTCACCGTACAGTACATCCCTGGTTTCTGATGTAAAGTTCGATGATTCATTAGTTGCGTATAACACCAAGTGCACCATGCAATGCGTGCCCTCCTTACTACCCATCACCAGCCTATCCCATTCCCCCACCTCCCTCCCCTCTGAAGCCCTCAGTTTGTTTCCCAGAGGCCATAGTCTCTCATGCTTCATTCCCCCTTCTGATTTTATTTATTTATTTGACAGAGATAGAGACAGCCAGCGAGAGAGAGAACACAAGCAGGGGGAGTGGGAGAGGAAGAAGCAGGCTCATAGCGGAGGAGCCTGATGTGGGGCTCGATCCCATAATGCTGGGATCACGCCCTGAGCCGAAGGCAGACGCTTAACGACTGAGCCACCCAGGCGCCCCTAGTCTGTGTGTTTCTTCAATTCCTTGATCGTCCCTGTGAGTTATTCAGAGATACGTTACTGAGTTCCCCCAAAACTTCAGGTTTCTGAACAAACAAGCTCCTTTGTTAGTTTGAACGTCACGTATGTGTGGTCAGAGCACATAGTTTATCTCCTAATAATTCTTGGAAACGGACCGAGACCTCCTCCAAGACCCAGTACCCCCCGCCGTGCGTGGGCCGGGGAGGGGCACACCACCGCACTGGTCAAGACTCCAGTTTCTCCCTTTTACTTTGATCTGTCATTAAAAAAAAAAAAACCATTAAAATTCCTCCCTGGATTTCTGCCAGTATCGCTTGGTATTTTTTTGAAACTATGCACTTAGGTGCCTCTATCTGTATGACGAATAGCTCTTCTTTATTGGTGATGACATAATGTTCTTTTTCTTTGTGATTTTTTTCATTCATAAGTTCTGTTTTGAGTCTCTCTTTTCTTAAGTTCAGAAGACTGAGGCTAACACTCCCTACATCATAGAATTAATATGAGGATTAAATATATTATCTGTGTAATGCATTTAAAACTGGCCTACTGTTGTGAAAAGAAAGGACACCTGTACCCCAATGATCATAACAGCATTGTCCACAATAGCCAAACTGTGGAAGGAGCCGAGATGCCCTTCAACAGATGAATGGATGAAGAAGATGTGGTCCATATACACAGTGGAATATTACTCAGCCATCAGAAAGGATGATTACCCACCATTTGCATCGACATGGATGGAACAGGAGGGGATTATGCTAAGTGAAATAAGTCAAGCAGAGAAAGACAATTATCATATGATTTCACATATATGTGGAACATAAGGAATAGTGTGGAGGACCACAGGGGAAGGGAGGGAAAACTGAAGGGGAAGAAGTCGGAGAGGGAGACAAACCATGAGAGACTCTGGACTCCGGGAAACAAACTGAAGGTTACAGGAGGGAGGGGTGGGGGGATGGGGTAACCGGGTGATGGGTAGTAAGGAGGGCACGTGTTGGGATGAGCACTGGGTGTTATATACAACTAATGAATCGTTGAACATTACATCAAAAACTAATGATGTATCATATGTTGGCTAATTGAGTATAATAAAAATAAAATAAAATCCAGTTTAAAATGAAAAAAATAAAAATAAAAAAATAAAACTGGGTCTAGAATATTGATGCCCCGTTAAGTGTCAACTTTCTTTTTTTCCCCCAGTTTTTAAATACCACAAGTCTCAACACTTCTAGATGGCCTGGGCCCCTCTGCCAGTCTCTGGGGGGTCCTGCCTGAATCTCCTCTGTTTCTGCTCAGCAACGGGGTACCCGCTGCGTGGAAAGAGCTCGCAGGGCTCAGGGAGGGGGAGGAAGTGCCGGGCGCTGTGACAGAACTCCCCCACACCTGGCGGAAATTAGAGTCCCTCCAAAGCCGGATGGATGAGCACAGGCCAGATCAAGAGGAGATTCTGTCTGGATACGGTGAGTGACGGGATGTACCGGAGAAGCTGGTCGATGTGACAAGTGCTTGCAGCCAAGAGCCCTGGGATCAGAGTGATGGGAGCAGCCCAGCTTCCGCATGGATGGAACCTTCCAGAAAGATTGCCCTGCCTTGTTGGTTAGACCACAGAATGGGGGAGAGGAGGCAGAACCCTACCCAGGGCCTCACCTCTGCTCCCAGGTCTCGAGGCATGCACGCAAGAACCCAGTGGCCAGAGCGGCATCGATCCCTGGCATCAGGGACATGGACACGGGCCTGGGAATTCAGCATAAATCACCCCCTGTCCCCCGGGATGGCGTTGGCGGGACTCTGCAGCAGGGAGCATAACTCAGTTACTGCTGGGAAGGCCAGCCTCCGACACGCGGTCATCAATCTGAATTAAACTGGGGGTTTTACTAACACACCCCTGCCAGGAGCCCCCCTCCCAGCTTTGACATCTCCAAAAGAAAGTGCCGGAGCCAAAGGGGAGAATAAGTAATCGTTTTTTACTGTGTTTTGTTCCTGGTGGTTTACAGGGGAGAAGAGCAAGAGCCTCTGACAAGTGGTCCCGAGCGGGTTCTGGGCCTGACGCCCCCCAGGCCTGGGAAGGAACCGGGGTTACCAGGCCCTGGCTTTAGCAGGGCCGGCGCTTCCCCAATCCCAGCAGCGGCGTGTGGGAACGACACTGGAGCCTGTAGGACACGCAGCTCCTGGGGCCCCTGCCAGCCCCACTGAACCAGAAAGTCCAAGGAGAGGAGGCCCGGGCATCTGCCCTCTAAATCCTGACCCGCCATTCCCGTGCTCGGCCCAGGGCCTACCCTCCCTCCAGCTGTTCTCAAGGGCGACAGCAAATGAGTCCACTCTTCATCCCTTGGCTAAAGCATTGCCCTCAGCGGGTTCCTGGGTGCTCTTCATGAGAGGACTGTGATATTGTGACTCATAGTAAGAAATAGGTACTTGGTCTTGACCTCTTTCCTGGCACGGAGCTCCTAGAATCCTTGGAATTTCCTAAGTGCTGAGAGCCATAAAGGTGTCTTCTGTTACATTAATGACATGACTTTGGGACTTCACCTAGGCTGGGGGGCTGGGAGCCAGTGCAGCCACCCATGTGATTAGAGAATGGTACTTTCAGTCCCACACCCTCAACACCCCCTCCCGGCTGGCCCCTGGTGAGGCGAGAGGGGCAGGAGGCTGAATCAATCACCTTTGGTCAATGATTTGATCAGTCGTGGCTATGTAATGAAACCTCTGGAAAAACACAACGGACAGGGTTTGGAGAGCTTCCAGACGGTGCAGGCGTGGGGGCGCGGGGAGTGTGGCTTCCTCCGAGGGCACGGGAGCTCACGCCTTTCACACGTACCTGCCACTATCCATGTCCTCCATCTGGCTGTTCCTGAGCTCCATCCTCTCATAATAAACTAGTGATCTTGCAAGTAAACTGTTTTTCTGAGTCCTGCGAGTCACGCTAACAAATTAATGAAACCCAGGGAGGGGGTCATTGGAACCTCTGATCTATAGCTGATTGGTCAGAAGTGCAGGTGCCAAACTGGGCTTGTGAGTGGCATCTGAAGGGGGGGGTAGACTCGGGGGCCTGAGCCCCTTAATTAGTGGGACCTGACACTAATTGCAGGTAGACAGTATCAGAATGGAGCTGAACTGTAGGACACCCAGCTGCTGTCTGAGATTTGCAGGGAGGATGGCGGGGAGAACACCCCACACATATTAGAATTGGAACCAGAATTCTAGAGGCTTCCATGGCCCAGTAAGTCTGAGAATTAATGCTGGTTGCCTCCCCAGTCCCCAGGCAGCGAGGACCCCCCGTGGCTTCAGGAGTCTCATCTCCAAAAATACACAGAGGAAAGTTTTCCAACCCTGCAGTACTGAAATCCCATCTGTCTTTCTCTGAAGATTGAAAATAGTAAGGTAGTCAGTAAATCTACCTTTTGTGTGCCCTATGGAAAATATTAATTAAAATATGCTTGTTTATCTAAAAGTCTTATGAGCAACTGGAATGCCTAGCTAGGCTCTGGCTCCCTGGCCTACTAAATAGGGCTCCTTGACATAAAATATGGAAATTGGCAATAGTCAGGCTCAGAGAAGCTCATCACCTATCAAAGGCCACACAGCTGGGATTTGAACACAGCCCACTTGAATCCAAAACCCAAGATTCTGCCCCCATGTCCCCGTACTTCCCAGTGATGACAAGTACCAACTGAAATGGAGGCTCAGTGCTCAGGGAACAAGTACCATGGGATGATAAGAACCAGGGACAAGAGGGGGACGGAAGACTGGCTTCTACAGTTGAATTTGGATGGGGACGCAAGCTCCCTGCAGAACAGGTAACCGGGTGGGAACGAGAGAGAGTCGCATATCAGAAAGGGGGGAGCACGCACGTTCCTGAAAGGAGGGCTCTGTGTAGTTGATGCTGGGAACCCCATGGGAAAAAGCAAAAATGTCCTTGATAACATTTTTGTAGAAAAGGACCGTGGCTGCACTTCATGCAGCTGCTTCTCAGAAAGATCTCAGCAAACGTCAGGGGCAGAGCAGAAACTGTGACTTAGTGAAGACCAGGCTTTGCCAAGACAGGGTCATGTGGTCTCCATATGCAGGCTTCTTGCTCCAGAGAGAGGATGTAGAACACCCAGAGGCATGGACGTGTTGCATACCCTGCAAACGATCATCTATTTTTAAAGAGTAATCATTGGGCTTTTGTTAGAAGGCGCAGAGCACACGCACTATGGTGGCTGACGATGGATGGGGGTTGTTGGTTAGGTTGACCAGATGGCCGGATGAGTATCCTAACCAAAACTCCCGCTTTGATCAAAGGTCCCCACCCAAGAGAGTCTGCAGGGAGCTAACTGTTTATTCGTAAGGGTGGCTTTGGCTTCAATTCCAAAGATAAAGCACCATGATCACATCTCCCAAATTCTGTGCTGTAGAGCGTGGCCAAGAGGACGTGGCTGTGGAGACACCATTAGCCCACCGCAGCTGTGGAAAACTGCATGCGTGCCACCTGGACCATCTGATTTTAGCAACAGGGAGTCCCAAACACCCTCCAGATGAAAGACGTATGAAATGGGCCTCTGACAATTGAATAAATCAACCTTCTTTATGGAGCTATTGTTCATTTCAATGTAATTAGATTCTCAAACATTTTGCTTAAATTTTTAAGAATCCAAGAGGATTCATGGGGGGAATTTTCTCTTGTTTTTTTTTTTTTCCTCCACTCTTGTGGGAGAAGTAAAATGTGTTCATGATTTTCTTCTGGTTTAATAGAGAAAAAATAACAAACATTTATGCCTTCAAGAAAACAAAGACATTGATTTAAATATTATTGCCAGGGCAACACATTACCCATTCAGATGCCTTATGGGAACCACAGCCTGCTTTGAAGACAAAGGTTACTTTCTCAAGGCCCAAGGACACTTGCACCCAGGGTCCCCCAAGGTGCCTTTTTCAGCAGTGACGTCAGCGAGATGGCATGCGTGGTCGCAGCTGCAGGGAGGCCGGTGCACGTGCTCTGTCGTATCTTGCTGGGACATCCTGCACCAGACGTTGGACAGGGCCGCAGTTCCCAGGCTACATCTGAGAAACAACACCGACGGGCAGAAAGAGGAGTTTGTCGAGTTTCACATGCCCGCTGCTGAGTCTCTCTGACGACGACTGAACGGGAGTGGAAACCACATCGGGTTTGTGCAGTAAAAACCATACCGTTGATGTAGGGGAGGGATCTTGGTGCATCCAGAACAGCTCCGCCCCCACCAAGGCCATGATGGAAATCAGGAGTCGGAGATTCAGAGGGGCCAGGCAGCTGCTGGTCCAGTCATCATGTCATGGGGGATGGAAGGGTTAGTCGTGTGACCCGTTGCAGGCACAGGGGTGTCTGGGACTGGACTCAGTGATGGGTCAGGGTGTGCACTGGGTGGCCACGCTCTGAGATGACCCCCGGGGCCCCACCTCCTGGTATCCACACCAGGGCAGCTGCATGGACTGCCCTCCTTCCCCCTCTTCCCTTGAGCTCAGCCAGCTCCTGTTGTCCTCCCTCTGAAATGGGTACATCTCAGTGCGGTGACGCAAACCTAGCTTAATGCTTGCAGCAAGCCCGTCGCTTAGCATTTACCCCACCAAGGAGCTTCATGGGAAGCAGGAGTTCTCTCTGCAATGGGAACAACTCTGCGTTCAAGTATTTCATGCACAGGCGCATGCACTGTGCTTTACGGCAGAGCCTCCAGACTCGTCCCTTGGGACCCTCCCCGGCTCTGGTGTGTCTCTCTGCCCAGGGCAGGCCCACGGGGTACACCGTGTTGCTTGTGACGGACACAGCAACTGGCTCAGAGCACCTTCTCCCCAAAGCGGAGAGTGGAGGCCACCCCCTGGACCTAAGGGTGCAGATGTTGGCACAGCCTGGGTTCAAATCCTCATCAGGCATTTGTTGACTGTGTGACTTTGGGTAATTTGGTTAACCTCTCTGTGCCTTGGCTTCCGTACCTTCTAAAGGGTGGGGGTTGATGATGCCAACCCTGGAAGGCTGTTGTGTCAATTAAATATGCTAGCCACGGTGAATGTTCACGTAGCAAACGAGAGAATGACCAGGCCTGCTGCAGCCCTTCCTTCCCCCTCCCAGGAGCAAAGAGCCCAGCACCACCCCTATTTCCCTGAGAGCTGGCAGTGCACAGCCTCCCAGGACACAAGGTTCTTTGGCCCGAGCTGTGGCTCTGGTGGCTTCGGGCCACTTACTGGCCCCTCAGCCTTGGCCCCTGTTATTCTCGGGGCTGAGGACCAGCTCCTGCCACCTGCACCCCATCTTTGGCCTTGATACCCGCCCTTGCTTTTCAGGCTCTGCTGGAAAAGCCTCTTCCTCTACCAAGGAGACCCCCAGCCTCCCTTTTGTTTCTGAAGATGAGGAGTGGAAGATTCTGGAACTATAGTGATTGAGAGCAGAATAGCCGGCCGACAGAGAGTGCAGAGTTCAAGAAGTGGAAGTCGGGGGCTGGGCACCCGGAGGGTGGTGGGCAGCAGGGGTGGGGGCAGAGAGGAGGCAGGGAGGGGGAGGCTCCCAGGCTCCTAGAGCACGCAGGACTGACCGGGGTGCGGGCTTTCGTTCCAGCACGAGTGCAAGGTTCAACAGGAAGGTCAGTTTGGGGCCTGCCGCGAGAAGCCCCCCACTCAGCAGCCCCAGCATCACAGGTCACCCCAGGGACGTGGCCCTAGCGTGGCGGCCAGTGGCTCAGTCGGGCCCTAAAGCACATCTTCAGGAAACGGTCCCTGGAAGCCACCGGGGGTGGGTCCTGCCTCCCCGCCCGTCCTCCTGCGGATGCGGAGCCCAAGCCCCAGCGAGGGGCGGGCTTCCCTCAGGACCCACATCCAGGCTCAGCCCGGACACGGAGCCGCCCCACAACCCACTTTCCCGTTTAATATGATTTCTTGAGTTTTGAGGCCTCACGAACAGAACAGGCCCTGTTTTGATCTGTCAACTTCGAGGCACCCACGGGGGCTCCTGGTAATGATGCTAGCTTCCTACCAGCAACGTCGCAAAGCGCCATAAACACGGTGGCTTAAAGCGACACAAATTTATTCTTTCACTGAGGTCGGAGTCCAAGACGGGTCTTGGTGGGCTCAAAGCCAGATGTGGGCAGGACTGGGCCCTTCCGGAGGCTCCGCGAGGATCCGTTTCCCAGCCTCTCTCTGGCCCTGTCTCTGACCTCCGGTCCTGCCACCCTCTTCTGTTTCAAGGACCTTTGTGATTACACTGGGTCCACCTGTGGGTAAACCGAGATCAGCTGCTCTGCAGCCTTAACTCCACTTTAGCGTGGAAGTTCGCCTGGTCACGGGATCCAGGGCTTAGCGCCTGGACATTTCTGCAGACCGTCACACTGCCCACCGCAGCGACCAGACGTCTCTGGCTGGCAGGAGTTTGGGGATTTGGCTGACAGGTCCCCCCACCCCTGCCGCTCATCCACAATGGTGAACTACTCAGAGCTGCGCTGCTGATTCGTGCGAGCAATCACAGAGTGGACTGACCCTATATTCCAGGACGATCCCACGGCTCCCTGTTGTGGAAAAGCAAGCCGTGTCCCAGTCCCCAGGCCCTGGCCTGGACAATCTCGCCAGAGCAGGACAAGGGGCAGCCACCAGAGGCCCTGGTCACCGTGAGCATGCGGCCACACAGCAGGGACCGCTGGGGCCTCACCCTCCCTCACTCTGCCCTCTCCAGCCTCTATTCAGAGATATTAGACCTTTCTCATACAATGCAACTTGAACCATAAACCATGACAGAAGACCCTAACATCCCCTATGTACGATGCCAAGGGCTACTTCTGTGACATAGCTGAGGACCAGCAGCTCCTGGGGATGCCACTTACGGTATCATCTTTGTGAATGGCACCCCTCGGGTTGTGCAGTGCTCCTCCTGTGCAACTATGTATGGCGGCCCTGAAGACAAGAGTGGGGAGTAGAAGAGAGCAGGACATTCTTCACATGGGATCCGAGAGGAAATAATGAAGCCCACCTTCTGCATTTTCTTGGCGTGGACACATCCATCATCTCGCCTGTCTTATCCTCCATAAAGACCAACTATTTCTCAGTGGGCACCCGAGTGTTCCCTGCCTGCCAAAACCTGACAGGTGACCTTTGCTTAGGTCCACGATAGATTAGAAAAGCTAACCACATTCAGGCAGAGGCTGAGGTAGAGAATATCCGCCCCATCTCACAGCAGAATGGAGGTTTCCCAGAGCCGTACAACTGGTAGGGAGCCCCAGGGTGAACAGGCAGGCTCTTCTGCCACCAGTATGCTGTGTGGCCCATCAGAGACTCTGTCCCCATCAGGAAAATGAAGTCGAAGTTCCCAGCGGCTCTAGGGCACCCTGTGCCCCACAGGCCTGCAGACAAAGCCTGGGAACTCAGGGCCAATCACAGGCAGGGGTGGAGCCAGCCGGTTGCTTCTTGAGACAGCCATACCAGGAACGGCCAGCGTGGAAGCAGCTGGCAGCCACAGGGCCGTGGCTTTGGATGAGCAATGAGGGGAGCTGCACCTGTCCCCCCGAATTCTGCTGCTGGAATCATCAGCTGACTCTGCAGACAGAATGTACATCTGACCCTGTCCTGAAACGCGGGCTGCTAGCAGGAAGCTCGTCCTCCTGCCTCGGGTCCTGGCGGGAGACTCTGCCCCAGTGGTGTGGGACCTGCTTCCTGGTGGGGCGGGGAACAGCACAGGCCCCTGCAGCCAGCACAGCCCCTCAAGAAGACAGAGAGAGATATCCGGGCACAGTTTACAGCTGACACAGACCCACCACCAGTAACCCTTGCCCTTACCCCGCACTGTCCCCTGTAGGAGCAATTCCCACCCAGCTTCCTACCTCGGTCACGTGGCACAACACCCTTTTGGGGTACTCTAGGCAGGTGTAACTGTTTCCCATTATACAGAAAGGGTACCTGGAGGCATGAAGTTCTGCCTCCCTGTCCATCAGCTCCCCGGCACCAACAGCCTCACCTCTCCCATCTGGCCAGTCTCCACCCCTCCTTCGGGCTGGCAGCACAAACCCACTACCCGTCCAAAGGGCCTCCCTGCCCGTGGCCCTAGCCAGCACAACCAGCTAGAGGACAGACGGAGGCCATGAGTCTGCACGCTTGCCGGCCCTCCAGAGCGGTTCTGCGGAAATGTCTAAGCATAAAGGCCCACAACAACCCAGCATCATATGAAAACCTGTGCAGAAACTGGAAACGGCGTATTCCACACCCCGCCTTAGCCGGGCTCTGTGCTGGCCCTGACACATCTGAGCATTACGGCTGGACTTCGTGGTCGTGTGGACAATCCCTAGGGCCCAGGCGGCAGGGCAGCACCGGCGAACAGACGGATTGCACCCCGTTTCACGCTCCACACAGACACGCTCTCGGTTATTTGGGGCCAGCACCACGTGGAGACCGGGGGGATACACCCTCTGACAAGCGTCCCCGCAAGCCGCCATGCTTCCTCCTCTGTCACACAGGAACGTGAGCCTCTGCTCCACACCCTCTCGGCGAGACCCTGAGCGCCGATGGGATAGCTCGCCCCACGCGCCCTCCTGCTTGCCAGGAGGAGCCCCCAGGCCCCCGCCCAGGGGTCTGCCTCCCGGAACTCCGTCGCGCCAACAGCACGTTGGGTCAGCGCTCACCGCCTCTTGGCATTCAGGGGACGAGCATCCTCGTTACCAAGGCTCCGGATGCCCTTTCAGGCCCCTGCGGCCTACGGTAATTAATCCCGTGCCCCTCGGGGACGCCATACACACGGAGTCCACTAATGCAGAAACCACGCTGGGAACAGTCCTTGCCACGGGCCCCTTGTGGCTGAGGCCTCAGAGCATTTCGCACACGCCCGGCTCAGCGCGCACCGAGTCTTCCCCAGAACCCCGCCGGACAGGCGCTCTTGCCGTCCTCCTGGTGGTCAGAACATGAAAATAAAAACCCTGAGGTTTCACTGGTAGTGTGGGGACCCTCACCCCGGCCCGTCTGGCCCCAAAGCAAGCCCAACATCAGAACCAGAGAAGCTGAGGTCCGAGGTGCCTGTCAGCAGCCTGCTCCCGTGGGGACGCGTGAGACAGGGGTCAGTCGGAGTCAGGGGCCGGCACCCACATTCCTGGAGACGCCATGTGTCTTAGTCCCCAGGAGTAGCCCCGGGAGGTCCGGCCCCCTCCACAGAGGAGGCACCCGGGGCTCTGACCTTGTAGGGCCCTGCCCTGCGGAGCCAGCAGCAGACCCGGGGATGGCACTGTGGGCCTGTCTGTCCCCGGGGAGGCAGGTGGTGCGGGGGTGTGAGCACCGCCCAGTGGAGACCAGAAGGCTAGGGAAGGACCCAAGGAACACAGAGGAAACGTGCACCATCCCCTGCCTTCCCTTTCATCTCAAAACCACATCTTCAGGACAGAACAGGGAAGGCCTGCTCACGGTGCAGCCTCCTGCCCGTCCAGTGGGTGGTGGCCAGCTCCCCTTCTGTCACATGCCCTTCTGCCCCGACCTCAGGGCAATGCAGACACAGGGACACTTGGTTGATTCATGCTGCTCACAGCCCAGCCTTGGGGGCCTGCCATCTTCCCCAGGGACACAGGGACCCAGGGCCCTGCACCCAGGTGTCTCCAGGACTTCTGTAGGGTCCTTCCCGCCAAGCACGGGTGCAGCCCCCTCCCCTCCTCTGGGCCTTGCACACACCTCTCCCGACCGTCCAGTTCTCAGTCGCAGCCTCCCTCCCAGACCCTGGAACTTCCCTCCTGCACACGCGGCAGGTTACAAGGCCGTCATAGAGTTAAATGAGTTGAATCACAGCGCACAGGTACAACTGCAGCTGACACGTAACAGCTGTCGCTATATTGTACTGAGAAGGTTTCATTGAATTTAAGACGTGGTCCGTGGCAAGACGCTCTGTTACTTTATGTACCACTAAGAAAGAAAAACGCCGCCAATTAAACTGACACGATGTTTCCTATCCTGTACAGTTTTTATTTTATTCGTATTGAAGGAGCTCTTCCGGACTTAATTAGACAGGGCTTTTTACTGGCTATCACTTCGACGCACACATAAAAATAAAGATAAAAGCAAAAGGAAGAGGTTGAAGAATTCCTAAAACTTGTGCACACGCAAGTCCACGTCCTCTGATTTGGTGTCCCCCACACTGGCAGCCTCTGAGATGTCGGGGGTCGGCTAGTCCTAAGGGAACCCACAAAAGGAGGAAAAGCAGGGCCCAGAACAGGCCTGGGGAGGGCAGAGCGAGCCCACGGCATCCACTCGGAACTTTGGCGAAACAGCTGATTGTCCCCGTCCCTGGTCACCTCCCACAACCTGTCTCCCGGGGCAAGCGTGCCTCACTGGGGTCTCCAGACTTTCCCCCAGGCCCACTGCCACCTGCAAGTTGGGGCACACTTGGGATATTCAAGTGGGCGTCTTTCCCTCACCCTCACGGGGTAAGTCTCCTGAGGACAAGAAGGCACGAGGCCTCTGGGTCTCTAACTGTGTCGAGCAGGTTAGAGCCAAACCAGGCAGGGGCTCAGCCAGCCGCCGCCCGTCCGTCCACGCTGTGATTACTGAGCACTTACTCTATGCCAGGGCTGGGACAGGGCCGCGCCCCCCGGCAGGTGCAGGCTGAGATGCAGTGTGTGCTGGGGGTCATGGGAGACCAGAGAGGCCCTCCGCAAGGAGGTGATATATATACTCGGCAGGAGAGGAAGGTGTGACCCAGGCAGAGGGGGCGGGGGAGGGACACAAAGTCAGAGAGACAGAGAGACGGAGGTGGGCAAGGAGGGCAGGCAGGCGAGCTTGCGGTTATGTGGTTGGTCTGAGGACCTCCCACAAGGGCCCGGCTCTGCACAGCAAGATCACAAAACAGCCCCGAGCCCTTACCACCCAGGGCTGGAGTCAGGGCCCAGGGTGCACGGGGCGGCCCCACGCAGCACCACAGAGGCCGAGGCGACGCTGCAGACCGGGGACACGCACCCGCTCATCCATCCTCCTGCACCTGCTTAGGGAACCAGCTAGTCACAGAGGCACAGACACCGAATGACCCCACTCTCCGTAGGAGTCCTATCCACAGAGACAGAAGGTAGAAGGGTGGGCGCCAGGATGTTACTGTCCAGCAGGTGGGTGTGGGGATAGCGGCGCAACAGTGCAAATGTGCTTAACTCTGTCCCCACCTGGGGCTTCAGGCCAAAGCTGAGCCAAGAGCCCGTCCAGTCCAGCCCCTTGAGACTCAGGGCACGTGACATGGCTGGAGCCCAGCTGGGGCTGGACGGTCTTACTCAGAAAAGCCCCGGAGACCCGCTGGCCATGGGCAGTGCAGGCCCTGGCTCCCTCTGTGTCTCCTCTCGTCGTTGCAAGAATGAATGAAGCCAGCTCTGTGTCATCTTCCATTTCCTGGTGCTGCCCGAAGAAGAGTACAACTGGAGGGCTTAGAACAACAGACACCTTTTTCTCCCAGTTCTGGAGGCTGGGAGTCTGAGATCGAGGTGTCTGCAGGTTGGTTCCTTCTGGAAGCCCCAAGAGAGAATCTGCCCCATGTCCCTCTCCAGCTTCTGGTGACAACCAACAATCCTTGGTGTGTTTTGGCTTATAGACACACACCCTTAATCCACATCTCTGTCGCCATGTGGGCTTCTCCAGTGTGCCTCTTTGGTCTCTTAAGATCATCAGATCTTATGGTCATCAGATCCAGGCCCACCTTCATGCAGCATGGCCCCCGTCTTACCTGGACGACACCTGCAGAGACCATATTTCCAATAAGACCACGTTCTGAGGTCCCCAGTGGAAATGAATTGGCGGGGGGGGGGAAGGGACACACTGCTCAATGCTCAGCAGGTTGGAAGGTTGAAGTGGGCTTAGGGCTGGAGGTCACAGGCTGGTATCCACAGCTCACGTGCCTCGAAGCCTCATCTCGGTCATCTGCAAAATTAAGGCCAGTAATATTTGTTTTATGGAGTTGGGAGGATCCCAAGGGGGTGTGTGTGTCAAGACACCTGGCACAGAGTTGGTGTAGCACGGAGGAATGAATGAGTGCATGAACAAACTGGCCCCACCTGCACCAACAGCGAGGCCCCACTGGCCAAGCCCCAGACCCACAGGGCCCGGCACAGGTGACCCGTCGGGATCTGACCCGCAGCAAAGCAGCACGGGCTCCGTTGCTGGGGGAGGTTAAGCGTATTATGTAGATGCATTTGCGTGTTTGTGAATCTCTTCCCAGCGAGGGATTTGATTCTTCGAGTGCCGATAGGATGTTTGAGCAAACTCCACTATTGTCCTGATCGTTGCTACTAAGTGCAGTTGGCGCAGCGTGGGCTGAAGAAGGGGATCTATTTTCCCGGTTAATAAGGTTTATTTTTACTCCAGCTGAATAATACACGATCAGTGTCAAAATAAATTACAATCCTTCCATTCTAAACCGCTTGGCTGTCCTACACCCGTGCGGCGTCTGCCTTCCCGCGACTCCGAGCCGCCTTCCCTTCTGGAGCTCCTGGGAAGCCGCCCTTCCCTGCCTGCCGTGGCTCTGACATTCATTCTCTCCGCGGCAGAGCGGAATACAGATCCGGTGCCTCCGGGACCTGCAAAACTGGAGAACACATTGCATTAGGAATTGGTTTCGTGGCTATAAATTATGTAACAGCTCCAATCCCAAACCAAGCTGGTATTTTCATGTATGGTGTAAATAAAAACATTAAAAGATTTTTCTAAGTGTTTTGATTTTTCTTCTGTGGTTTATTCCCCTACTAAATTTCTATAAAGGCCCATTTATTCAACTTTGGAGGAAAATACATTAAGCAGTTGTCCACTTGGTATCGACGGAGTCAGCGGAGCTCCCAGGCCGGCCCCTGCCTGCGGCTGACCACAGGCCTCTCTGCCTAAGCCTCTCTGCCTCAGTTTCTCCTACATGATGGGGGGCACAAGTGCCATTTTCTGAAGGGCTCCTTTCCAAGTCAAAAAGAAGGAAACGGGAGCAGCTTGAAACAGAGCAATGCTGGTCGCTGGAGTGTTTGATATGTATAAAAAATTGATACAGGCACAGCACAGATGCCTCATGGACCCCGGCACCAGGAGTCGCCTAAGTTATGATATTGACAAATACCGCTGGGCACCAACCCGACAGAAAAAACATTCTGATGTGAAGGGTAAAGGAGTTTCTCTTTAAGATCCAGAGAATGGATCCTGCCAGAAACTCGTTTGTCCGACCCCCAAGGCCTTCATGGTGTTGCCCGCTCTCACGTCCCGCCAGCCAACACCTAGCAGGTATCAGCCAGACGGTCTCCTCCAGCCTAAACAGGCCCTACCCGCACTTCCATCCCCCAAGGCTCCGGCCAAGCTCGCAAACTCCGGGTCCAACACAGTCCTGGGCCCAAGTCTGGACTCTGAAACTTACCAGCTCTCCATCTCCCTAATAAAGGGCCTGCCCCTGGCTCAACTGCCCACAGAAACGGCCAACCCCAGGGCCCGACGGAGGAACCCCTCACCCCACGCCCCCGGGAGGCCCGCGTCACTGCCCAGCCAGCCCTGCAGCCCCTCCTCATGTTGTCGGAGCCGTGACTATGCATAACTTGCCCTTTGAGAACAGGAGCCCACCTTCGCCTCCTGGGATCTCCTGCCGGAGCTCAGGGTCCCACAGCCAGGGGCCACTCAGTGGCCTGGCAAGGGTGTCCCCATTATCCCACTGGGGATACGAACGCCTACATTGTCAGAGTTCTGTGCATTTGGGTGGGGTTTTCACATGCTGGGAGCTGCACAGTATCGTCTGTCGTCTGCCCCCAGAAGCCCCTTTGGAGACGCCCATAACACAGACCCCCACCTCCCACTCGCTATGCTGCCACTTTGCTTCCAGCTCCAGAGCCCAGCAAGACTCTGAGCTGGGCTTGCAAACACCAGAGTTGCACTTTTTTTAACCAAGAGGTCCGCTAAGTTTCTTCGATATAGGTTGGCTTCTGAGGTTCGATTAAGATCGTGAGGTATGCATCCGCCTGGTTCCATTTGTCGGGCAGGAATCGGGTCCTACATTTCCAGGGAAGTCAGGTGAGGCTGCTTGGCCATGCATGACCTTGTTTGCTTAAGCTGGACACAGACCAACAGATCTGCCGACGTCACTATCCGTGCGGACGCCGTGGGCAGAAAGATTTGTGTCATGTGTGACGTCCTTCCGTGAAGCATGCCACACTTGATCGCTGGTATTATTAAATTATTAACTATTATTAATGGGAAGGTCCCCCAGGAAGGACAGTAGGAACCCTGCAGCTGGGATGTGGAGGAAGAGCTCCCTCCCTACCGCATTCTCCCCACGTCCCACAGAGACAACGAGAAAGCGAGGCACAGACGACTTTGCCCGCCCCTTCTGCTGATCGCAAGGTTGATTCTTGCGACAAGTCAAAACACTCTTCTGAGATTAGGATAACCCTATTTCTTTGGAACCGAGTTAATGGCTCAAAGACAGAGAACTCCCCATTGTGTGCTCAGCTGGGCCTTCGGTGTGGAGACCGGCAGAAAGTCAGGTGGCCTCCATGGTGGAGGCTGGGGCAGCTGGGAAAACCCGCATTGTGGAGCTTGCTGGCAGCAGAAACCCTTTGCCCCTCGGTGCAGGGCTCTTCCAGACCCCCGGCTCCAGGGCTCCAGCACAGCACAGCTCCCGCTCAGCCTGCAGTGGCCACTGACCCTGCCCTTGCTGCTGGCATCTGGCTTTCCACAGTCACTGTATCCTTCGGCATTCCATCCTTCTCTCGCACTTCCGAGAACAGAAAGAGCCATGTCCCATGGATAACTGATACGGGGTGACCGAGCTCCCTGCACCCTATCCTATGAGCCAGAGAGAGTGGTTTTTCATGGTAAAACATGACATTGCATCTTTAAAAAAGCAAATCGGTGCTTTTAATTCAGGATGTGTACTTCCTCCTGATTTTAAAACAGGATTTGAAGCAGAGCCCTGCTTTATAAAAGGTGTTTGTATGTCTTCACCTCAAACAAGAACAGACCTGGGGGTAGGTGAGCACGCTTTCCCTCCACAGAAATGCTTGGCTTCTATTAACCACATCGGGGAGAATGATCAAGAATCTTCAGACTCCCCTCTGCCCTGAGCGTCTGGGACGGCACCCTACATTTCGTGGGTCAGGGGGAGACACTAACCAATATTCAATCCACAGACACATCGGGAAAGCTCACTCCTCCTGCCCAACACGGGCACGGCTGGGATTTATGGAATTACTTTTGGCACAAGCGGCTTTAAGGCTCAGAGCTGAATGACTGTAAGCCCTGGAGTCACAATGACGTGGTGACGAACGGTCTTGACGAGTCGCTTTAGGACAGAGCTGCCGTGTCTGCTGTTTTTAGGGTCCTCGTCTCAAGGGACCTTTGTTTGCATCTTTAGAGTGTGTTTTATGAGCACAGGAAGGAACAGCAGAGGTAGAAGTGGCCCCTCTGGGAATCAGCGTACAGGGAGGTGGGGGCCAGACCAAGGCCTCTAACCGTGCCCCCCCCAACATGGAAGGCTTTCAAACATGTGCATGCATTCTGCAAGGAAAGAGAAATAATGTTAAAGGTTTGGTCTTGTTTGGGTCTTTCGTTCGTGGATAAAAACTCACAGAGCTGTCTCCTGCTGTTCTTACAAGGTCTTTGGCAGCTCAGATGTTTGACTGCTTCAGGGCAAATATATAACAAGTGGGAAGCAATCAAAGCCTTCCTTTCGGTAGCTGGTGTGCGGAAAGCTAAAAATCACTCAACAACAAAAATATAACAGTACACATCCTTTTCAGAAGTGGGAATAAATAACAGTCATTTAAAGTTAGAGCTCAGACCCGTGGAACGTTCCTCCATGAAGGATCTAGAACTCGGCGTGTCCAGATCACGCCGGGGCCTGGGATCCCCTGGCTGGCATGACGTGCCCACTCAGAATGCTTCCCCCCACCTCAAACTCAGGACTTTGTCCTGTTGGGGAACCCCTCTCCCCAAACACACACAAATCCAGTTCTCCAGAGGTTCAGTGTGGGGGGACCTACCTACCCTTTCTTTCTTGATTATGCCTGACCCAGAGTCTGATCTGGGGCCAGACTCCGAGCTGCGGTGAAACAGCATCAGACCACCCCAGGAGACAGAGGGGGCGTCTCTTTCCTGCAGGGAGCCCCACCCCACCCACCGAAACCCACTTCCAACAGAGAAAGTAGGACCTGCTTTCCAATAAAGGACGATTATCATCGTGAAGTGAATCGGCAAGATTTTCACACAGGTTCCCTGCTCTTGAGCGATGTTTCTGGCCCAAAAGTAGTCATGGTCATCAAAGTAGCTCACGTTTGTGGAGGGCATGTGGTATGACTGCAATGGCATGGACATGACTTCACTGCAATCCTTCCTTGAAAGCCCCCAGAAGGTGCTATTATGTTCTTTTTTTTTTTTTTATGTAAGGCTCAATGATTCACTAGTTGCGTATAACACCCAGTGCACCATGCAAGCGTGCCCTCCTTACTACCCATCACCAGTCTATCCCATTCCCCCACCCCCTCCCCTCTGAAGCCCTCAGTTTGTTTCTCAGAGTCCATAGTCTCTCGTGCTTCATTCCCCCTTCTGATTACCCCCCTTTCTTTATTAGTTCTTCATTTGCAAACAAGGAAATGAATCTCAAGTAGATTATGTGGCTTGTCTGAGTCCCCATGGGCTCAAGAGACAAAAAGCCCAGGTAGCAGACGCCAAAGGCCTGTCCCTCCATCACTTTCTCCACCCAAAAGAAACAAGTCGTCTTTTTAAAAATTTTATCCTTAATACTAAAATAACATGTTTATTTAAAACAGAGATGTAACAAATTTAAACTTCACCCACCTTTGCACAATCGAACTGTAACTGCCCCTGAGAACTACCATGATAGACAGAAGTGTATCTGTTCAGTATTTTCTACATTTCCTTCTTTACAGAAATGGGACTTAATACTGTATATGCGCCTTTGTTCCTCATCTTTTTCCCCCCGAGATGGGGTCGGTGCTGCCTGACCAGAGGCCTCAGCAGAGCCCTGCTTCTCCTCCTCCCCACCTCCTTCTCCCCCATTTTGGATAATGAAGCTCATCTTCTTCTCTGGGTGATCTGCCCTGCTGGGTCATGGGAGATGCCTCACCCCTGCACCCCTGCGGGGTCAGCTCCCCCTCTCAGAGGGGGGAGCAGACTCCGCAGGCCAAGCAGTGGAGGTGGAATCAGGCCACAAGACTATTATACTACATGGGGGCTCAATAGGGTCAGACTGGTGCAATAAGAAGAAGTTTCAAAATGAAAGCATGTGGTGTGGCTGGTGTGGGGAGGAGGTGAGGAGTGGCCAGTGAGACATGCCCCCTCCTCTCACAAGGGCCTTTGTTCAGCCAAAGGGGGAGAAAGATCCCCAGACGCCATGCCAGCCCTCAAGCAGCTGACAGTGCAGGTGTAGGGGAGCTGTGTGTGGTTAATAGAATACCACATGGTAATTCTGCACTGCAAACGTGAACCCAGCGCAAGAATGTGGGGGAAGGAGACAGGAGCCCCCCTGGGGTGGGACTTTCTTGGATTGCCTCCCTGCCTTCCTCTACAGTCAGGGCCAGCAGGTTAGAATGGTGACTTCTCAGCCTCCCTTGCAGCTAGGAGGGAAAGGACTGGGTCATATCATCGTAAATAGATGTAGGCAGAAGTCCCTAAGGAATATGCCCCTTGCTGGGACACCTGGGTGGCTCAGTCGTTAAGCGTCTGCCTTCAGCTCAGGGTGTGATCCTGGAGTCCTGGGATCGAGCCCACATCAGGCTCCTCTGCTGGGAGGCTGTTTCTTCCTCTCCCACTCCCCCTGCTTGTGTTCCCTCTCTTGCTGGCTGTCTCTCTGTGAAAGAAGAAAGAAAGAAAGAAAGAAAGAAAGAAAGAAAGAAAGAAAGAAAGAAAGAAAGGAAGGAAGGAAGAAAGGAAGGAAGGAAGGAAGGAAGGAAGGAAGGAAGGAAGGAAGAAAAAGAAAGAAAGAAAGAAAGAAAGAAAGAAAGAAAGAAAGAAAGAAAGAAAGAAAGAAAGAAAGAAAGAAAGAAAAGAAAGAAAATTAAAAAAAAAAAAGGAATATGTCCCTTCCAAACCAAAAGAGAGGCCTTCAAGAAGTGGCTTTTGCCCTTCCTGCCTTCTTTCTGCCTAGGATGTGTGCACAATATCCGGAAGAATGGCAGCCGTCTTGCAGTCTTGAAGATGAAGGGTACCTGCTGCGGATGACAGAATGGGAAAATGGACAGAGCCTGGTTTGTGTCCCAGCCCTCCACTGCCTTTCTCTGGACCTCTTCTCACAAAGAGTTAAAGGCAAACAAGGAGGGAGGGAAACCAGTCAGGAGTTAAAGTTGACACCAAAAGCAAGGAAGAAAAAGGGTCCAGAGCTCAAAATGATCTTCTGGGATATGACCCAAGAAGAAACCATGGGATTTGTTCTATTCTCCAAATGGCTGGTGATTTCTCATTCTTCAGGTCTCAGAGCTAATCACTTGATTGGAGAAACCCTACATTGACCATTGTGGCTAAGATACCCAGTGTTAGCCTTCCCAGGGCCCTGTGTCCTCTGTGAGGCATGGAGTCCTCCATCTCCTTCACCACTCTCCCCATCCACATGGATAGATGGATGGGTGGGTGGCTGGCTGGGTAGGTGGAGGGATGGATGGTGGGTGGATGGATGGATAGATGGTTGGGTAGATGAATAGGTGCATGGATGGATGGATGAGTGGATGGATGAATGGATGGACGGATGGAAGGAAGGATGGACGGACGGGTGGGTGGATGGATGGATGGATGGATGGATGGATGGATGGATGAGTGGATGGATGAATGGATGGACGGACGGATGGAAGGAAGGACGGACGGGTGGGTGGATGGATGGATGGATGGATGGATGGATGGATGGATGAGTGGATGGATGAATGGATGGACGGACGGATGGAAGGAAGGACGGACGGGTGGGTGGATGGATGGATGGATGGATGGATGGATGGATGGATGGACGGAAGGAAGGATGGATGGACGGGTGGGTGGATGGATGGATGGATGGATGGATGGAAGGAAGGACGGACGGGTGGGTGGATGGATGGATGGATGGACGGAAGGAAGGAAGGACGGACGGGTGGGTGGATGGATGGATGGATGGATGGACGGATGGAAGGAAGGACGGACGGGTGGGTGGATGGATGGATGGATGGATGGATGGATGGATGGATGGATGCCCAGTGATCTCCTCATGTACCACACTGCCCTTCAAGCACAAACTTGTTTAAATAAAATGTTGTGACTGTTTCACATGTAGGGCAAAGCAGAAAATTCCC
The DNA here is from genome assembly GCF_017311325.1 of Ursus maritimus. Classification (NCBI taxonomy): domain Eukaryota; kingdom Metazoa; phylum Chordata; class Mammalia; order Carnivora; family Ursidae; genus Ursus; species Ursus maritimus. The sequence goes on along the minus strand of NW_024425786.1, from coordinate 2,444,634 downwards.
TCTCATCCGTGAAGACACGGCTCGCACAAGAAGGAAGCACCAGAGAAGGAAGCACACAGGGCAAACCCCTGGTCCTCTCTGAGCCTCAAATGCCCATAGGGATGTTCCACGGGGCTTGCTGGGTCATAAAACCCAGTCATTTAATGATCAAATTAAACAAGGTTGCATTTTTCAAAACCAGTGGCTCAAAAAGGCTGTCACTCCAGGTCCTTGAAATACTAGCATTTGGTTTCCAGGTCCCCTTATCCCCTTGGACTATGTAGTTCCGGAAGCTTGCCAGCGCTTCTCCAGAGCAAGAGGCAACTGGACTGAGGTTGGTTCAGGGAGGGACTCCCCTCCAGGAGGTCAGCTGGGGGCTTAGCCTCCAGACATCAGGGGACCCCAAAACGCAGGGTCATGCACCTGACCAAGGCCTCCAGCAGCCTGGCAGATGGACGTGGCTCTTGTTGCAGGTTAGGGCAAAGTCCCCGCTGAGAGCAGGTCCTCCACCTTCCTGGGCAAATGCCTCTCTGATGGCACTCAGGGGAGAAGGGACTTCATTACACCAAATTAATAAAACATAAAGATGGGCTCCGAAATCTAATCATAGCTGGTTTACATGCTAAAGAGGCTGCGAGGAGGAAGCTCCAAGGCCGCCCGCCCCACTCAGCACCACCGGGCCTGGCAGCTCCCTGCAGGGGAGGCTGTGTTCTCTTGGTTGGACGTATACCTCGCAGGTGGCCCTCACCTAGTGCAAGAGGTTCATTTGTAACAATGAAAATTTGTTAGGTGAATCTGATTTCCTTTTGACTTTCATAAATACAAACAAGGTCATGTTCTCACAGAGAGAAAAAAACCCAGTAACTATTAGGGCTGGTGAAGCAGCGTGTTCTTGGCATAGTGAGGGGCTGGGGCACAGGATACACCCCCGCAAGGAGGGAAACCGCTTTGCAGCAGGATAAAGGACAGAGTCCTACAATAGCCAGCCTGTGCCAGACACCTTGCACCCAGTGAGCCCCCAGGGCATATTTATGGCTTGGAATGAGCACAGGTCCCAGCACACCCAGGTAACTAACCTGGCCCTCTCATCCTCATGGAGGCTGCTGGAGCATTCACTGACCCCACTACCCTCTCTCCCCCAACTCTTAAAGCCTTCCCACTGTGACCTTTGGAGCCCATAGCCAGTCATTGCCAGAATGCCCCATATCCTCAAACTCTTGTCTGGAGAGCCCTCTCATGCTCCTGTTCTATGGGGTCCTGGTCCTCCCCTGCAGTCACCGCTCCCCCCACAGCCTCTGACCCCTGCACCTGGAGGTAGGGGAGGGGGCCTCCTTGCTTTTCACTGTGGCTTTCTGATGGTACCAGTTAGTTTTGCTGCATAACGAATTTCCCCAAAGCCGCTTGGCTCTGGAACTAACACAACATGGGTCCTTTCTCGGGATTCCGGTCTCAGCTATTCCCGGCTGATCTCTGCGGGATCTCTTGCAGGTCTGTGGTCCACAGATGAGCTGGCTAGCACCTGGAACGCCCAGCTTGGCCTCCTCACCTGTCTGATGTCTGGCCGACTGTCAGCCGGCTCCTTGGCTCTCCTCCTACAGCATTCCTCTTCCAGAGGGCTGAGCCGGGTTGTGCAGGTGTAGCCTCAGGGCTGTGAGCACAGAGAGAGGACCAGCCTCTGGGCACAGGGGCTTCTCGCCCTTGCTGCTAAGTCACGTGGCCAAGCCCAGCGTCTGCATGGAGCCCGCGCCTCCCCCCTGCCCCCCCCGCCCCCCAAGACCATGGACTCAGCGGGAGGAATGACTGGAGTCACTTCTGTCACAGAGACCCTGCTCCCTCCTTCTGGGTCAAAACCCTCCTCTTCAAGTACCAAGTCCTCCGTAAAACCAGACACCGCCCCCCAACCTTTCTGGCATCTGCATCATGTGGCTCAGTGAGGATGGAGGAAGACTGTGCAGACTGGTCACTGGAATTTATGCCCATAAATCTCCAGTGGGCCCCTACTCCACTGAGTGTGTCCCGCGTGGCCGTGTCACACCACCCCCCGCCCACTCTGCTGTGACGACTGCTGTTCTTTTTTTTTTTTTTAAGATTTTATTTATTTATTTGACACAGAGAGAGAGAGAGAGACAGCCAGTGAGAGAGGGAACACAAGCAGGGGGAGTGGGAGAGGAAGAAGCAGGCTCCCAGCAGAGGAGGGATCCCGATGCGGGGCTCAATCCCAGGACCCTGGGATGATGCCCTGGGCCGAAGGCAGACGCTTAACGACTGAGCCACCCAGGCGCCCCAATGACTGCTGTCCTAATTCACTATCAAGGTTATACGCAACTAATGAATCATGGAACATTACATCAAAAACTAGGGATGTACTGTATGGTGACTAATGTAACATAATAAAAAATTATTATTAAAATAAATACATAAATAAATAAAATAAAACCTCTATAAGAAAGAAAAAAAAAAGGTTGGAGTGATTAGAGGGAATCCACAGAAGCTTCTGCCACCCACCTGCGGGGTTGCCTGTTCTCCCGCCTCCTCTCTGGACACCACAGACGGGCCCCCTCCAATGCCAGCCCCTCCTCCGCCCATGCATCTCCCGCTCCTACCCCAGTCTGACTCTGGCAAACCTTTGTCCTCTCTTCCGCATCTTCAGTCACTCCTCTCTGCTAGGTTATTCCCAGCAATATGTGCAATTCACTGGGCACTTTTTTCCCACCTCAAAAAACTGACAAGTACGCAGAGATAAAGCTCCCCTTACGCTCCATGTGTTTCTCTGCTCCCCGTCAGAGAGGAGCTCTGCAAGAGCTGTGTGCGCTCAGCCTCTCCATCTCCCCTGCCGTCCTTTCCAGAGCCCACCACCTCCAACCACGGCTCCACACCGTCTGCTCCAGCATGACCGCTCCAGTGCCAGCGATCAGTTACCTTCACCCTGCGGTCAACGGTCAGCTCCCGCTTCTGGCGCTCTGTGACTTGTCAGCAGCACTCAACCCTGTCCATGGCCCCCACCAGCCTGGCATGCTCTCCTCACCTGGCCTCCAGGACCCCACACCCTTCCGGCCTCCCACCTGCTTCTCTGCTCACTCCTTCGCTGTCTCCTCTGCTCAGGGCCTCCGTGTGTGGCCACACAGGTTGTGCACTGCACAATTCCAAGGGGACAGTGCACACGGCAATGTGGATGACCCGCCTTTGCCCTCTCCCTCCTGTCCCAACACTGGAGACCTCAGGTTTTCATTCTCAGATCTCTCCTCATCTCTGCCCACCCTCACTCCCAGGGTGGCTTCGTGTAATCTCATTCCCACCCTCAGGACCCCCAAACATGTATCCTCTAGCCTGGGTCTCGCCCCAGATATTTTCCTGCCAACTTGGATGTTAAGCAGGAATCCCATGTTTCACATATCCAAAACCAAGTTCCTCATCTTTATCTCCAGAGCAGTTCCCTCTACAGTATCCCCATCTCAGTCATTGGCGACTCCATCCTCTCAGCTCCGCCCGCCAAACAGTGACATCAGATGATGTCACTCTCTCTGCTCAAAACCTTCAGGTGGCTTCTCGGCTCACTCAGAGGAAGAACCCAGCCCACCAGAACCGCCCTTGAGCACCTGGCCTCCTCGCTGCTCCTTGAGCAGGATGGCACATTCCTGCCTCAGGGCCTTTGCACTTGCTGTGCCCTCTGCCCGGAATGCCCTCTCCCCGCATGTCAGCGTGGCTCTTTCCTTGCCTCCTTCCGGCCTTCCTTTAACCACACCTTTCCAGAGAGGCCCCACGCAGACGCCTTGGCGTAAGCTGCAGTCCACCTCCCTCTCCGCTCCTGTGCTCCAGCTTCTCCGTAGCGCTCACCCTCAAACACGAACACGCATTGACCTTCTCAACAGCTGTGCTTCCTGCGCCGGAATGTCAGCCCCACGAAGGCAGGGATCTGTCTATCTTGCTCATCACCGCATCCTGGACAGCCGTGTCTGGCACCCACAATAAATCTTCCTTGGCACTCAGTAACTTCTAAATGAACGGTGAAATGAATGTCTAAATGAGCAGTCAGGTTAGCAGCATGGCCAGCGGGCTTCCTCCCAGCCTTCGAGAGTGCGCCTTCCACAGCGGCCACACTTCACTGGCTCCGCCGCCGGGGTTGTCTGCTCTTGTAACCCTGGGAGCCGCCAGCCAGCCCGACCCCCAAGGGCATCAGACGCTCAGCCCCACCCAGCTCCCAGTGTGGGTCCTGGAGTGTTTGTCAGCACCCAGGCAGGGGCACCAAGCCTTAAAGGAAAGCCCTAGAACCACTCCTGCCCTGGGAGTCTGGGCCAAGGGGAGGCGTGTGTGTGCATGTGTGTGCATGTGCACTTGTATGCATATGTGCATGGCGCCTGTGTGTGCACACACGTGTGCATGTGTGGGGTTTAAGAGGCAGCCTGCTCCTTACTCATTCCTAGTCTCATGCTGTCCTCGTGTCACCTCATAGTCCAGGGGAAAAAGGGCATCCTGGATGTCCCCATCCTGGCGTGGATCTGTAAAGTACCTTGCCCTCTGGAGCAATGAGATAAGGGGCAGTGTCTGCTGCCCTCCCTGGACATGCTCCCTGGCATAGGACCCACTTCCTGCTCCGGCCACACTCCCTGCTGCAGGACCCACTTCTTGCTCAACACACACTTCTTGTCCAGTGAGCTGTTCTCCTTACTTGTGACGTTCTCTCTTTGAAGACAAATGTTTGCTGACCTCACAACTGATGGTGGCCCTCCCCCATCCAAGTCCCCACTTGCCCCATCTGCTCACTTCATGCCAGAGCCGGAGCCCTACTGCCCCCCTTGGACAGAAGTAACAACAGGGCTGACGGCCTCTGGGCAGCAAAGCTTGGCTCACTCTGCCTTTTTGCCCTTCTTTTAAAGTCTGAATAAAAATGCTCTCCAGCTCTGTGCTTAACCCAGAGCCAACCTGAGCACTAAATGAGCAGGGTTTCCCAGCATCTCTGAGACAATTGCAATGGGTGGTCAGACCCCACAACAACTGATTCCCCAGGACATCACAAGTTGTGGGTTGCTGTGTGTTCACTCCCTAAGTCTGCCCTGGATTCTGTGGGGAAGTGGTTCCCAGAAATGTTCTAGGAACCCCAACTGCCTGGACAGCACAGTGAGGATGGGTCTCTGAACTGAGGTGGAAGACACAGTCTCTGCAAAAGGGCTTGTTCTGGACTGCAGTAGACCTGAGAACTGGCTTTGGGCAAGTCCCTGATATTTCAGCCATGTGCTCATGTCCGTGGACCCTTGGTCCCGAATGCCGTTTACCTTCTGCACGGTCTTGGGTCCTTACCGCTTCACCTCCATGTGCTTCAGTTTCCCCATCTGTATGACTGGGTGACATTAATTGTCACCCACCTTATAGGTTATTGTGAGGAATTAGTGCATTAATTCATACAAAGCATTTCAAACTGTCCTTGGAGCACAGAGGCATTTATAACTATTATTTCAGAAATTCAGGAAGAGACAGATTAGGGGTTGGGTCAGGTACCAGGTGACCAGGTTTTCCAACTGGTTTGGAGCCCAGGTAGAGTGTTCTCAGTTCTCACAAGCCAGTCATTAAGACTTTCAACCCAAACCTCTGCAGGGTACTGACCAGCAGGAACAGGAAGACGCTGCCAAGAGCTGGCTCCTTTTTGATCTTTATTTAAAGGGGATTAGGAAATCCTGCAGTATTGAAAAAGCCTATAGTGAGGCTACTGTAAGGATAGAACTTTTAAAGCAGACAGATCAAAGAGGTAGCTCCTTGTGCTTCCAACATCTGAAGCCATCCTTATAATCACTCCTCAGACTGCCTCGAGGTCAGCGGACGACCGTGTGGTTCATCGTCCCCAAACCCGTGAGATTTCCAGGCAATGAAACTACAATTTGGAAAAGGGAAAAGAACAAAATTTCATCGAGCACTCAGTTGTGTGTCCCATACAAGGCCAGCATGTCGCCTGTGTCACCTCATTAATCCCTGTGACAACCCTATGAGGTGAAGAGTATTATGCCCTTGATTCAAATGAAGAAGCCTGTGCTCAGAGAAACTTAATAACTTGCTCAAGGTCACACTACTTGACTAATGGCCAGTCTGGATTCCATTCCAGGTCTGCCCCCAGAACACACTTTCTTCCCACTGCCCACTGGGGAAATAGCCTTTGATTCTGAGCTCTCAGGAAAGTGAAAAACAGGTTGGGAATTATTTACATTTTAAACCCTGTATCCCTTCATTTTTCCTCACTGGGTCCTGGGGGCTCGAGAGCAGAGAAACCATGACCGACTACCTCTGCATTTAATGATGTGCTCAGGAGGACCCACCCCAGGGACCACCTGCTCACAAGATTTCCCTCTGCCTGCATGGTCTTCCCATCCACCCACATCCCGGATGTTCAGTCCCCTCATGATGGGTCTTCTGCAGCTAACAAGGTCAAAGCTACAGTACATTTTTCGGAGAGCCACATGCAGCCTTTAGCAAGTGCTCCTGGGCCCCTCACTCATGAAAGGTGAACATTACGTCTCTTTTATGGCTGGGAGACCTATAACTCAAGGGTGCTGCAGGCAGAAGGAAAAACCTGAACAGACTTCAGAAGTAGAAGGAAAAGTAATACCCTTCATCGGTGAGCTGTTTAAACTCTCCCATGGGGGAGCACTTTGTTTTTGAGGAACCAGCTGACATTTGTCTCCAGGAGCCCAAACTGAGAAAAGGGGGGCAGCCACTATTTATCCCAGCCAGAGATTACAGTGTCCTGACCTGACACCCCCTGAGGTTCTAGCAGACTACTTGACCAAAATACAAAAAACCAGAATCAACATGATGTTTTCTCCACGCACAGATGCAACAGCTGGTTGTCTGATTTTTCCCCTCCACAAACAAGAGTTGACAAACAAGTTACAGACAGACTCCCAGCTGGTGTACTGCTCTCTGCTCTCCTGGCACAGATGCTGTGTGCCACCATTAATATAAATCCATAGGGATTTTAGAGGTTGAGCTGAAGTGCCAGGACAATAGGTAAAGGAAATTAGATTTCTGAGGCAAATGCGTATTGTATGGCAGGCAAGGCATAGTGCATCACCAGCCTGATGATGAAGTCAAGTGTTTTGGAAGCATTTTGGATCCAAATCCACTTGTCGGGAGTAGCAGACACTGGTGCTGTTCCACACCTTAGCCCCTCAGCACACCTGACTTCAGCACCGTGGTTGTGGACAGTTCCCCATGTCTCCCCCAGACTTGTGCCTGTCAGCACACCTGACTTCAGCACTGTGGGTGTGGACAGTTCCCCATGTCTCCCCCAGACTTGTGCCTCTCAGCACACCTGACTTCAGCACTGTGGGTGTGGACAATTCCCCATGTCTCCCCCAGACTTGTGCCTCTCAGCACACCTGACTTCAGCACTGTGGGTGTGGACAGTTCCCCATGTCTCCCCCTCCAGACTTATTTGCATCGGGTCTCTGCCCTGGCTTCAGCACAGCCCACGGTATGAGGAAGATTACAGCCTAGAGGCCCTGGAAAAATAAGGACAAGAATTGGTGGATAGATGCCCCTGTTTCACTCTCTTCAGAGGCACAATAACAAGAGGCATTCTGCACAGTGCTTACAGGGTCCCCTTTGGGACTGAAGCTCAGCTGAACACAATGGTAATTATCTTCATAGCAAAATCTTTCACTAGATTTTCCTCCTGCCCTTTTCCATTCCCGCTATCCCTGCTCCTACTCCTTGGGATCACTTCTCCATTAAAGTACCTGTACCCTTTCTGAGGAATCCAAACCAAACAAACTTAGAAAGCCGACCCTCAGAATGGAATCCTGGAATTCGATTACTCCCTTGTAAGACAGCAACAAGGAGCCCATTTGTAGGTGACAAATAGAGTGATGACAATTCCTGGTGTGCAGTAGCACCACAGCTATGGACAATCTCACCTGTAGAGTGTTGAATGAGGTACAGGTGGAAGCATTGGCTTATACAGTAACTAGCCATTGTAGGCTGTAGAGGCAATGGTAGTTATAAGGCTGGGGGAGTTTGCTGGATTTTGTTAACTGCTTTAGACTTGAAAAAAGAAAACGACAAGCTCAGGTCAGCCAATTGTCAGCTCAGGGTATGCCATCAAAGCCAGAATGTTTCCATGACAGCATTTAAAGTGACTCTCATCCCCTGTAGCCAGACAGCAGATGGTATTCAACATCAGGCCTGTAATTACACTGAAGGTTAGAAAACTATAAGGGACCGAATGCGTAGCCTTGACAGGCTTCCAAGGTAAAGGCTGGTGGAGTGGAACCCTGAGCCAAGGGGTGGAGATATTTGGATGAATGCACCTAAGAATCTTTTTTCTTTTTACTGTCTTTACTAATTTTCCCCCATCCCCCTACCCCACCTCTAGCAACTACCAATCTGTTCTCAGTATCTAAGAGTTTGTTTTGCTTTTTAGATTCCACATATAAGAGAGATCATATGATAATTTGTCTTCCTCTGTATGACTTGTTTCACTTACATAATCCCCTTGAGATCCATCCATGTTGTTGCAAATGGCAATATTTCATTCTTTTTTATGGTTGAATAATATTCCATTGTATATATGTGCCACATCTTCTTTATCCATTCATCCATCCATGGACACTTGGGTTGCTCCCACGTCTTGGCTATTGAAAATAATGCTACAATGAACAGATAGGAGCATATATCTTTCCAATTTATTGTTTTTATTTTCTTCAGATAAATACCCAGTTGTGGAGCTGCTGGATCATACAGTGGTTTTTGTTTTCATTTTTTGAGGAACCCCACAGTTTTCCATGGTGGCTGCACCAATTTACATTCCCGCCAACAGTGCACAGTGTTCCTTTTTCTTCACAGCCTTGCCAGCACTTGTTACTCCTTGTCTTTTTTTTTTTTTATCATAATCATCCTAAGAGGTGTGAGGTGATATCTTGTTGTGGTTTTGATTTGCATTCCCCTGATGATTAGTGATGTTAAGCATCTTTTCATGTGTCTGTTGGCCATCTGCTCATCTTCTTTGGAAAAATGTCTATTCAGACCTTCTGCCAATTTTTTGTCAGATTGTTTGTTTGTCTGTGCTATTAAGTTGTATGAATTCTTTATATATTTTGGAATTTGTCCCTTTTCAGAGATATGATTTGCAAATCTTTTCTCCCATTCAGTAGGTTGAATTTTCATTTTGTTATGGTTTCCTTTGCTGTTTATAAGCTTTTTAGTTTGATGTATCCCCATTTCTTTATTTTTGCTTCCATTGCTTTTGCTCTTGGTGCCAGATTTTAAAAATCATCGCCAAGACCACCATTAAAGAGTTGATTTCCTATGTTTTCTTCTAGGAGTTTTATGGTTTCAGGTCTTATGTTCAAGTCTTTAATCCATTTTGAGTTTATTTTTGTGTGTGGTGGAAGATAGTGATGGAATTTCATTCTTTTGCATGTGACTTTTCAGTTTTCCCAACACAATTTACTGAAGAGACACCTTTCCCCACTATATATTTTTGGAGCCTTTATCATAAATTAATTGACTATATATGCTTGGGCTTTTTTCAAGTAAATGAGATGTTAAAGTCCTATACCATTATTGTGTTGTCGTCTATTTTTCCCTTTAGGTCTGTTAATATTTGCTTTATATACTTAGGTGCTGCTTTTTTGGGTGCATATATATTTACAAGTGTTATATATCTTGTTGAATTGACCCCTTTATCACTATCTCACAGCCTTCTTTGTCTCTTATTACAGTCTTTGTTTTAAAGCCTATTTTTTCTGATATAAGTATAACTATACAGCTTTCTTTTTGGTTCCATTTGCATGGAATATCTTTTTCCATCCCTTCACTTTCAGTCTGTGTATGTCCTGACATATAAAGCGAGTCTTGTAGGCAAAATATAGATGCGTCTTTCTTTAAAATCCATTCAGCCATTCTGTGTCTTTTGATCGGAGCGTTTAGTCCATTTACATTTAAAGTAATTGATAAGTATGTATTTATTGCCATCTGGTAATTGTTTATTGGCAGCGTTTTTAGTTCCTACCTATTCCTTTCTTTTTATTTGTTCTTTTCCTGTGTGGTTTGATTACTCCCTCATTTTTTTTTTTTTTTTGAGAAACAGAGAGAGAGCATGTGCATGCGCAAGTGGGAGTGGGTAGAAGGAGAGGGTGAGAGAATCTTAAGCAGGATCCATGCTCAGTGTGAAGCCTGATGCCAGGCTTAATCTCACAACCCTGAGATCACAACCTGAGCTGCAAACAAGAGTCAGACGTTCAACCAACTAGCCACCCAGGCCCCCGATGACTTTCTTTAATGGTATGCTTATATTCCTTCCTCTTTATCATTTGTGTACGTACTGTAGGTTTTTGTTTTGTGGTTACCATGAGGCTAATATATAAAAACTTAAATCTATGACAGTGTATCTGAAGTTGACTTAAGTTTGATCCCATTCTAAAGATCAACATCTTTCACTCCCCTCCCACATTCTGTTTTGATGCACATTTTGCATCTCTTTGTCTTACCTTAACTAATTATTGTAATTTTAGTTACAAACAAAAGTTACTACTTTTGTCTTTTAGTCTTCATACTAGCTTTGTAAGTGATTATTCTATTACCTTTGCTGTATATTTCCCTGTCCAGTGAGGTTTATTCTTTCATATATTTTCTTATTCCTAATTAGCACCCTTTCTTTTTAACTTAAGGAAATCCCTTTAATATGTCTTATAAAGCTGGGGTGGTGGTGATGAACTCCTTTAGCTTTTGCTTGTCTAGAAAAATCTTTCTCTCTCCTTCAATTCTGAATGATAACTTTACCAGATAGAGTATTCTTGGTTGGAAGTTTTTTTGTTCAGTACTTTGATTATATCATGCCACTTTCTTCTGGCCTGAGAAGTTTCTGTTGAAAAATATGCTGATGGTCTTATAGGGGTTCCCTTGTATGTAACAAGTTGTTTTTCTCTTGCTGCTTTTAATATTATGGCTTTGCCTTTAATTTTTGACATTTTAATTATAATGTATCTTAGTGTGGGTCTCTTTATGTTCTTCTCATTTAGAACTCTCTGCCTTTCTGCATATAGATGTCTATTTCCTTTCCCAGGTTAGGGAAGTTTGCAGTCATTATTTCTTCAAATAAAATTTCTGCCCTTTTCTCTTTCTTTTCTCCTTCTAGGAGCCCTATGACACAAATGTTAGTCTGTTTGATGCTGTCCTTCAAGTCCCTTAAGCTATCCTCACTTTTGTTGTTGTTGTTTTTGTTCTTTTTTCTTTCTGTTGCTCTGGTTAGGTAAGTTCCACTGCCTTGTCTTCAAGTTCACTGATTCTTTATTCTGCTTCATCTAGTCTGTTATTAAACACCTCTAGTATATATTTTTTTCATCTCAGTTATTGTCTTTAGCTCTGCAGCATCTATTTGGTACTTTCTAATATTGTCCATCTGTTTGCTGAAGTTCTCACCATGTTCAACCATTCTTCTCCCCAGACAGGGAGCATTTTTATGACCATAATTTTGAACTATCACCAGGTAAAGTACTTATCTCCATTTCATTTAGGTCTTTTCTGAGGTTTTTTCTTGTTCTTTCATTTGGAACATATTCCTCTGTTCCTTATTTTGCTTGACTCTCCGTGCAATAGATGAAATAACCACTTCTCCCAGTCATGAAGGAGTGGCTTCATGTAGGAGAAGAAACTTGTCATTCAATCCAGCCCCTGCTCTTTGCTGTCTGTCAAACCTCTGTGCTTGTCCAAGTAGCCTATTATATTTTTAATGTGCCAATACCTGTCAGGATATCAGTACCTAGATCCAGGCTATTTGGAAGCCAGACCCTTTGGTAGAAGCTTTTTAAAATGTATAAATATATATAGTCCTGTGGGAGCAAAAGTGTAAGCCCCATCAGGCACCAGAAGCCACAAGAACTGGGACAGCAGACATAAAAGCCAGGGTACCAGGTGCATGTTGGTGCTCTTGAGCACAGCAGAGGGAGAGTTAAGATAACACCCACATTCTGAGGCATCTGGAGAGGATAACAGTCAGCCCCCAGATGTGTGTTTAATTAGAAGACTGCCTTTCAGGCCACAGCCATGATGATTAGCTATTGAAGCCTCCTTCACAGAAAGACAGATCAGGATCTGTTGTCTCTTCCTGTGTCCTGGGGGGTCATAGGTATTTAAGAATTCTTTCTTCATTTGAGACAGTCCTGTGGGACCCAAAAGTCTAAGTCTCACTGGCCATCATAGCCAGGTGATGTAGAGGTGTCCCCTGGCAGCAGCTGCAAAAATCAGGGCACCAGACAGGGGTCTGAGCTCCTTTCCAGGTGACACCAATTATTATAGTCCTATGGGATGAGGAACACAATCTCCCTTGGCCTCCAGCATCTGGCAGTCAAGAGGAGTCCCCTGAGCAGTGTCTGCAACAATTGGGGCACCAGAAGCATGTAAAAGCTCCCTTCCAGGAGGTAATGATGCTCTGGAGCACACGGAAGGAAGAGTGTGAAGGTGGTGCCCACCAGCCTGGTCCCCAGAGAGTGTTCCAGTAGAACACGGCTAGACGCATGTGTTTCTTTAGATCCCTGCCCTCAGACCCACACTTAAATATAAGCAGGTGACCCTTGTCCACTTCAAGTCTGGGTGTGATCAGCTGTCTCTGACGGAGGAGCTTTGAGTAGATTACACTCCTTGGATAGGCCACATGTGGATATGTGCCTGGTTCAGGAGTGACCAGTTTTCATTAATTGGCTTTAATTGTCAGTGATTTAAAACATGCAAATACATTAAATCATGACAATTATTGATTTCTCCCATTTTCTGGGGATAAAGTTCTTGGCTTACCTTGGTTTGCCTCAGCTTACAAGGTCTCCCCTGAAGCGGCTCCTCCTGACTTCTGTGACCACGGAACTCCTCCCCACGCCATCCTGACACTACATGTCCAGTCATATGGAGTGACTCTGTTTTATGGGACCCATGCTCCCTCTCACCTTCTGGCCAAAGCCCCAGGACTTAGCCATCTGGAGGAAGTCTGTCTGTCCCCACCTTGTGCCCACCTGAGTCTATTCTCACCTAATTATCCCTCAACTGCCCTGATGCCCCCCTGCCAGGATGTGCTGGGTATCCCTCCTAGGTGCTCCCAGGGGCTTGTCATGTTTAGCCAATATGTCATAATTATGACTATATTCTGATGTGATCTATTGACTTGTGCATATAAACCACAGTACTATAAGCTTTATCAAAACAAAGATGCCATCTCACCTATTCCTATAACCCCAGAATCCAGCACTTTCCAGAGCACATGGCGGGTGCTCAGTAAATAACTGTTAGGAAAATGAGATTGGTGCAAAACAGTCGTAACTACAAATGTCATTATAGTCAGTTCATGAATGTGTTACTTTCCTACAGATGTTGTAACAAAGCCCCACAAGCCGGCTAGCTTAAAACCAAAGAAATGAACTCTCTCATAATTCTGGCAGCCAGGAGTCCAAAATCAAGGTGTCAGCAGGGCTATGCTCCACCTGAGACTCTAGATAGATCCTTCCTTACCTCTTCCTGGCTCTTGGTAGTGGCCATCAATCTTTGGTGATCCTTGGCTTGCAGTTTCATCACCCCGATCTCTGCCTCTGTCATCAGATAAGCTTCTCCCTGTGTCTCTGGCTTCATATGGTGTTTTCTTCTTCTTATGAGAATACCAGTTGCTATGGACTGAATTGTCTCCCCAAAATTCCTACTTATTATCACAACCACATTACTGATGAATAACTGAGGCTTAGAAAGTTTCAGTAACTCCCTCTCTCGGTCATTTTGGGGCTGCTGGTACAAAATACCATGGACTAGGCAATTGGAGTCCGAGCTGGAGGCACCGGCAGACCCAGTATCCAGTGATAGCCTGTTTCCTGGTTTGTAAATGACTGTCTTCTTGCTGTGTCCTCACATGGTGAAGAGCAGAGAGAGAGAGCAAGCTCTTCCCTGAAAAGGGCACTAATCACATTCATGAGAGCTCCACCGTCCTGACCCAATCACTTCCCAAAGACCCCACCTCCTAAAACCATCACCCTGGGGGTTAGGGTTTTAACATGTGAACTGGGGGGCACACAAACATTCAGTCCATTGCACAGCCCCCAAACCATCCTGCTCCAAGGGTGACAGCGAGGGCATATGGTCTATGACAGGTGCACAGCGACCTCCAGGCCAGTAACTGCATATCAACTGAGGCCAGCCAGGAAGATTGACAGTGTTGAATTTCTGAATATTTTTAATGTATTCTAAAAGGACATATTCTTTTCCCATTTTTTCTTATGGAAAGCAGCAAGGTATGGCAAGAGCACCCCCAGCAAGGGCTCTGAAATGGGAGTGCTTGCTGTGTGGCTTTGAGCGGTGCATGTGTGCTCTCCGTGCCTGAGTGGTCAGACCTGTGAACCGAGGCTCACGACCCACTGACCCGTGAAGGGCCACGTGTGCGCGCATCTCAGCAGCCTGGGGCACTCGTGGCCTGGGTGACATGCATCTCTTGGTCACTGCACATGCCACCAGCTTCCTCAGAGTATCTCCCTAGCTCAAACTGCTCCAGGAAGTGGTGGGAGGGAGAGAGGGAGTCCACAGGGGGCCTGGAGCCTGCTCACTGCCCAGTAAGAGCTCATGTTAAATTTTTAGGGATTTTAGGAGCCAGTTGTTAAAACATAGCCATTGTTACAAATTAAAGTATACAAATTCACAATTAAATAACTTATAATAAAAACAGAGGTAATAAGGACTCAAAATTCCTCAATCCCTAATGAGTCTACCACATGTTATTGTTTTCTGTGCCCTGAGGTTACCGTGTGTCCGCCTGGGGGGACCGCGTGACCATGGCTTACCTATGTGACCTGCCCACCTCCTGCCAGCCCTGCTTCTCCCAACGTCCCCCCAGGGGAGCTGCAGCCGAGCCATGGTACCATTTACACCACGGGAAGTGGCAGTCACTATCCATCAAGGCTTGATTTATTAGTGCCAAGGAGGCAGATCGCACTTAAAAGTGTGTTGTGTGTGCAGTCACTGGCTACACTGCGGAGAACACAAACCATTCAGGAAACATCCTCCCGGTATTTGAAAACCATCATCATCGACAAACTGTTGCCATCCAGACGTGCAGCTCTGTCGTTTTACTTCTGTCTCGTTCACCAGCATGAACAAAAGCGCGATGTCACATCCGTGTCCGAGCCGTGTTCGTTCATCAATGGCAGGCAACGGTTGACTACGAAACATACAAGAGTTCGGCAAAAATCGACCAGAGCAATCTGTGAGAATCAATGACCATATGGAACTTACAGTACCGAGTGTTGTAAATGTTATTATTACTTGTAAATTGCGTGCTGTGTATTCTCTTTGTCAGTAAAACACTTGTGTGCACAGGTGTGAGTACGTTTCGTCAGGGAGCTGGTTGTGACACGTCACCAGCACACCACTGACTCCGAGCACGGCCACCCTTGACCTTCTGACCCCTCAGCCTTTCCCACGCCTCCCTTCCCTGTGGTCACAGCGGGTCCTAGAAATGCCGCAGTCACCGGCCTCGACCACGTGGGGCAACAGGACCCGGGGGGCTGCCAGGCATGAGTCCCCGCGAGGCTGACTGAAGACTCTGAGGCCTCACGGGAGAGAGGGATCTGACGTATGAGACCAATTGCCAGGAGGAAACGTCATTTTCGCATAAAGGTGATGACAGCCTCAGCCTGCAGACCCGTCTGCTTCTAGGGCTCAGCTCCCGGGGCAGGCAGCCCGATGTACCTGCAGCCCAGAAACGCTCCCTTCGAGTTTTTGTGCTTTGACAAAGACTCTCTCGCTGCCCAAACTCTCGTCTGCCTCCCCCAAGTCCGTAGGACTGGACCTCGTCCATCCCTCGGGAACCTACCTCGTCCAGTCGTAGCAGGAAACCTGCAACATCAGCGTGGACGGAACGCCCACCCTGTATATCTGATGGGTTCCCCACCCCCACCATCCCCAGGGCATGTCTGTCCACCTTGGCCTGTCGTCAGCAGAAGCCTGTCAGTCCTGTTTCGCCAGAACGCCCCTCCCTCCTGATGTTCCCTTTCCCTCTCGGTAATTTCCACGCACGCCCCGGGCTGCTCCCCACTTGTCCTTGCTGTCCTCAGAGCTGAGGCCCGTTCTTCCCCGAGCTCTCTTTCCCCTACTGCAAGAGTCCTGACCAAAATCTGTTGTTACCACCCACACTGCAGCCGGGGGCAGCCTCGCCCCGGGTCCCCCAGTGTCAGGGAAGGCGTGTCCAGCTGGACCAAAGGGTGGGCTTTCTTGACAAGACAATTTGGCTTTTTTTACATTGTGGTAAAATATACATACAATTTACCACTATAATTATTCTTAAGGGTGCAGCTCGGGGGCATGAAGCACATTCGTGCTCTTGGCAACCATGCCCGCCACCGTCTCCAGACTGAAACTCCGTCCCCACTAAACGCTGACCTCCACCCTCTCCCCCTCCCCAGCCCCGCGCCCACCCTTCCGCTTCTGTCTTTATGGATCTGACCACTCTGGGGTCCTCACAGAGGTGGAATCATGCCTCTGTGACAGGCCTAGGTCACCGAGCATGGTGTCCCCAAGGTCCCTCCACGCTTTAGCAGGCGTGGACACGTCTCCTTTCTAGGCTGTATAACGTGCCGCCGTGGGGCTCCCCCACCGGCACATTAACCTGCTGTCAGCGAGCCCTTGGGCTGCCCAGTCTGGCTGTTATGAGTAACACGGCTGCGGACATGCACGTGCAAACACCCGTTCAAGTCCCTGCTTTCGATTATTCAGGGAGTGCCAGGTGCCTGACGCCGGATCATACAGTAATTTTATTTCTGATGCTCTGAGGAGCCTCCACCCTGCTTCCCACAGCCGCAGCCCCCGTGTGCACTCCCGCCGGCAGCGCAGAGGCCCCGTTTCTCCGTGCCCTTGCCCACGCTTGCTGCTGCCTGTGGTTTTGAGCCTGTGGGCACCCCGAGGAGCGAGGGGCGGGGTCTCCCGGTCACGCTCACTTGCGCTTCCCTGACGATCAGTGATGGCGAACATCTCGTGGCCGCTGGCCCACCGTCTGTCTTCTTCGCAGGAACGTCTGTTCAAGTCCCTTGCCCTTCCTCTGAGCAGGATTGGGTGGGGTTCTGGGTTGCGTTGTCGGGGTTCTTTATGTATTCTGCCCATGCACCCTTATCAGCTGTGTGATGTGCAGCCCTTGTCCCCCTCCCGTGAGCTGTCCTTTTCCTCCGTCAACAGCATCTTTGAGGCACAGAAGGATTTTACTCCGATACAGCCCAGGAGATCTGGCTTTGAATTTCAAAGCACAGCTAATTTCCACAGGCCTCGGATCCATCCTGGGCCTGCCCCCTGTTAGGTTCTGGGTGCCCAACGGAAGAGCCGGCGCTGCCTGCGGTCAGCATGGTGGACAGACTGGCAAACCGACAGTGCTGAACCGGCCTGCCTCGGTTATGGCACCCGATGCAATGTGCTCTAGAAAACACGCACACACACGTGCACACACACACACGTGCACACAAACACAGGTTACGACAGCCTCCTAGCTAAGGAAACATCTGGGTCCTTGCACAACCAAAGTGACCCTAGGACCATCAGCTGGCAAAGGGTGGCTTGCTCAGCTCCCCGAGAAACAAAAGTCACCATGGAGGGCCCAGCAGACCCAAGGAGGCCCCTGGAAATGAGAGGAATATGCTGGGGACCCTCCTCTTCGCCCCCAGGACTGCAACCCCAGGACCTCAGTGAGGCCTCGTGATCTGCTGGGGCCGTGACCACAGTTGGGCTCATGACTCGCCCCCACCCCCCAGCCCCATCTGCGGAAGGGAATAATGATCCATTTGTATTCATAAGACTATTGCTGGGAAGATTAATTAAAAGGCGAGGGTATTTTTAACCATCTGTACTAATTTAGGGGAAGAGTTTAGAAATATAATTGTATTATCTGTAACTGAGGAATTCACAGATCCCTCTTGGAATCAGAATATTAATGTGTCGCTCAAAGACACTCAGCAACATGAGCAAATCACGGCCGCCATTCCTCCTAAATTAGCCCAGTTAAAGAAGGATAATTTTAAATGTTCGGCTTGAGGGGCAGGGGCTGGGGGAGTGGAGTCACACACCGGCAAGAAGACCAGGCTTTCTCCCCCAAGTCTGGGGAAGCCGCATCTCTGACACAAAGCTGAAGGCCGGCCCCACGGCTGCTGCCCTGGTCCCCGAGGGCTGGGATTCAAGCCCGAGGGGGTGGGAATGGATGTCCTCCCCGTAAATAACGCAGCAGAGAAATCAAATCAGCCTCGGGGATGGGAGGGAGGTGCTCAGAGATGCAGCCCAGGGCCAGCTGAGTGGGTCCTCGGAGCTCGGAGTTGGTGACCCTAAACTTCTGTCCCCATGGGGCCCTCAGAAAGCATGAGCCTTCCACGCTGCCACTAGTCAGTTATTGAAAGACACCAGGAATAAAGCCCCAGGGCAGGGTTGAGCAAGGGGGCAGTTGGGAGGCCTTTTGCTGGGTGGTGGTGCCTGGGGACAGGGAAGCGTCCATAAAGCAGACCCCAGGCTGTGCCGCCTTGCCTGGACTCAAGCCAGAAGTGGAGCCAGGCTGGAGGACTCCGCTGGGCCCTGGGGAGGTGCAGAACTTCCACGCTCATCAGAGGCCCCACAGGGGCTCCGGGCCACTGAGGGCTAAGGAGACGGAGGGGGCTTCCGCGTGTGCCAGAGCCTGGGGTGATGCGGGCAAGGCAACTGCAGGGCCAAGCTCCTTCTGCTCCTGGAAGTGTTCCCTGAGCACCTCCCAAGGCCCTCGGTATTCAGCGGCTTAGCTCAATTTCGTAGCGCATGTCCGCGTGTGTGCTGCCGGTAAACTGCTCGCCAAGGGATGCTGTACCGCAGGAGGTAGCGTGATCTACAAGTGCGTACGTGCGTGCACACATGCCCTTGCATGCACACACGTGAGTGTGCACACACATCTGAACACACATGTGAGTCCATGAGTGCACATGCATGCACACGTGCCCTTGCATGTACACATGTGAGTGTGCACACACATCTGAACACACATGTGAGTCCATGAGTGCACATGCATGCACACGTGCCCTTGCATGTACACATGTGAGTGTGCACACACATCTGAACACACATGTGAGTCCATGAGTACACATGCATGCACACGTGCCCTTGCATGTACACATGTGAGTGTGCACACACATCTGAACACACGTGTGAGTCCATGAGTGCACATGCATGCACACGTGCCCTTGCATGCACACATGAGTGTGCACACACATGCAAATGTATTTGTGGGTCCATGAGTGTACGTGCATGTGCACGCGTGCAAACATACATGTGGTTACATGAGTGCACACACGTGTGCACATGCATACATGTGCACACAGGCTTTGAAACGAGGGTTCAGATATTGGTGCTGCCTGTACTAGCAATGCGACTTTGGACAAGCTTTGGAACCCTTGCTGAGCCTCCAGTTCCTCACCTGCGCTGAGAGTGGGTAAAATCCCAGCCCACAGGGATTGGTAGAAATGTGGATTCTAGTGGCCAATTTGTTTCGAGAAAGCCCAGCTGACAGGCAGTACCTCGACTCAGGAGACCCTGTCCTCTCTCTGCGTCCCCCATCCCCCTGCTCTCGTATGCCCCCTGACATGGGGGAGGCCTCCATCGAGTGTGGAAGTAGGGAATCATCTTCCTAAAGGACCAGGGAGGTGGGAGCTCAGGTGCAATAAAGCACGCAGAATGGTGCCAGAGCCAACCACGCGTGCAGGAAGCATCCTCCCCAGACGGCGCTCACCGCAGCCGGCATCGGGCACCTTCCTGGCACTGCGAAGGTGAATGTTCTCCAGGAGATTTCCCCAGGCTAGAGTTACACACGGAGAAAACGAACAGAGCCGCATCCGAGGGGTTCTGTGAGACACTGGGCATGGGGGAGCAAGGATGGACCCACGCCTGCGCCCCCCGATGCACATGTGAAGAATGAGGTCCCAGTGCCCCCTTCTGCTGAGCAATAGATTCCACCCCAATCAGCTGCTTCTTCCATTGCCGTATCCAACCCCCCATCCGGAGCCCAGGACTTGCAGTTGTGGCTTCCAGAGTCAACGTACATTTTTGATCAAACAGGACCAACATGTGTGCACAGAGCACCTACTGAATACAAGCCCCTAGGTCACGACGAGGTCAGAGAAAGTTGACTTCAGTGAGGTTTCAGGGCAGAGCACAGCTCCTTAGACCATCAGAGACAAAGGAGTTCTGGGATTGGGGACAAGGATGGAATAAACTGGGGAGCAGCTAGACAGCCAGAGTCCCCAGGCACCCTATTCTGTTATTTTGGGAGGAAATGAGATGCAAAATAGCACTTGGGCCCCTGCACACGTGGGATGGAAAGGGGTGGTCGAGTTGCTCTCCCCAGATACGCTGGGCTTCAGAGCTCTTGCCCCACAGCTCGGTGAAAGTTAGGGTAGAGTGGACCCCACTCTGACATACACCATCAAGTCCCAGGTAGAAAACTGAGGCCAAGGGGAGAGAGGCTCAAGGTCATAACCCAGGCCCTCCCTTCCAGTCCCCCTTGAGTTCTGGGGGAAGATTCTCCATATGTCACCCTCAGTCCCATCTTGCTTACCAGGAAGCCGTCCCTGTGCCCACAAGGTCCTCCAGCCATGACTTCCCTGGGACCTGCCCTGCAAAGCTCTCCAGGGAACAGAGACACTCGGGGCAACCCTGACAGGGCTCTGTCCCCGTCCATGGACACTCCACCCACCTCTGCATCTGTCCTTCCAGCCGTCCTCCAGAGGTCACCAACATCCAACCAGTCCTTCATCCACGAAGCACTCATGATCGCCTACCCTGGGTCAGCCTTCAGGCTGCGACCTGCAGACAGCCAAGAGCCAGCCTGTTCACTCCTGCCTGGAGAGAAACCCCTTCAGTCTGACCCTTGAGAGGCTCACACCTCACGGTCAAAATATTCTCCCTATGACAGCAGCCCCTCCCCCCTGATGACAGTCCCTCCTCCATGACAGCAGCCCCTTCCTCCTGACAGCAGCCCCTCCCCATGATGGCAGTCCCTCCCCTCTACTGACAGTCCCTCCCCGCTGACGACAGCAGCCCCTCCCCCTGATGACAGTCCCTCCCCCGGATAACAGCGCCTCCCCCATAACAGCAACCCCTCCCCGCTGATGACAGCAGCCCCTTCCACCCCTTACAAGAACCCTCTAGAATAAAGTGCGTCCTGCCTGAGTTGGACTGTTTCCCCAGACAGCGATCCCAAAGCTCTGTCTGGGGAAGTCCGGTGGGAAGAACAGGACAGGGAGAAGCCCGCTGTGCAGAGCTGGGAGGAGGAGGACGTTCCAGGCAGAGCAAGGTGGGAGAGGACCAGCAGTGGAGAGAGGACCCCTGTGCAGGGCAGCGGGAGTGGCCTGGGCTGCGGTGGGTGAGGGGAAGGTCAGGTCCCCCCATGGACGGTTGTGCAAAGGGGAGCAATGGCCTAGGGGTGGGTCGGGAGGCTTTCCAAAGTTGCTGATTACAACGGCACGGCCGGCACTGACCCAGCGACCCGGGCAGACGCATCCGATGAGGCGGGAGCGCACAGATAAGTGCAAAGTCCTTGAGGAGGCAGGGGACGGAAAGCACAGCCCAGGACCCCAGAAACAGGAATTGTCCACCGCACCCCCCCAGAACTGCCCGCCGGCAGAGTCACCCAGGGCCAAGCTCGGCGAGGTTGATGTGCTCTGGGGGACACGCCTCCTTTCCAGCCTCCTGAACTCACCGTGTCTGTAACAAACCCACCATGAACCATCCGCTGTGCTGGGTCTAGGCAGAACCAGTGAGCTGTGGGTTATCTGGTTTCAATCTGGGAGCAGTCAGCCGAGGGGGGCAGGGGGCCCAGGGCTTCTCCTAAAATCGCCTCCCTGATTTTATTACTCCCCTCCAATGTCTGAGTGAGCCTCACACCCTCTCTCTCCTTTCTCCTCAAAACACCTGAGTGGCTTCCGTGTTCCTGCCCAAGTCCTGACTGATAGCAGCTGCAGGGAGAGGCAGGCAAAGGGAGGGTCGGTGCTGGCCCGGGAGAGGAAGGCTGAGCATCCTGTGCTACAGGGAATGCACCCCCAAGATGTGGGAGGGAGATGCAGGAAGAACAGAGACAGCAGCACACTGGCTGGGATGTAGCAATGATGGCAGGAGCTGGGGCAGCTATGTTGTGACAGTAGCCCCGTTGAGCACAGCACACCCGCAAGGACAATGGCTCCTGACATTGCAGAGCCTCCAACAAACCCTGGTCAGCTTGTGCCTGGACCAGTCCAAGCAAGAGAAACTGACTTCTCTGCTGTTTCGGCCGCTGCACTACTCCTCCCTTGTTGTAGCCACGGGAGCCTGTGTTTTAAAGAGAAGCTTCATCCTCAAGGGAGGGCTCAGGGCTAGAAAGCTATCCGGTTGTTCTAGGTCTGAAATTTTTTTTAATCTAGTGTCCTTGGGCAGTGACCACTGCAAATTTCTATGTCAGGAGGCAAAACAGTGTGTTCCATCTACACCTCATGGTGTAGTATTCCAGCATTCTATCATGTTCTAGCATTCTATCAGATTCTAGCATTCTATCATGTTCTAGCATTCTATCAGATTCTAGCATTCTATCAGATTCTAGCATTCTATCATGTTCTAGCATTCTATCAGATTCTAGCATTCTATCATGTTCTAGCATTCTATCATGTTCTAGCATTCTATCAGATTCCAGCATTCTATCGTGTTCCAGCATTCCATCGTGTTCCAGCATTCCATCGTTTTCCAGCATTCCATCGTGTTCTAGCATTCCATCGTGTTCCAGCATTCCATCGTGTTCCAGCATTCTATCGTGTTCCAGCATTCTATCGTGTTCCAGCATTCCATCGTGTTCCAGCATTCCATCGTGTTCCAGCATTCCATCGTGTTCCAGCATTCTATCGTGTTCCAGCATTCTATCGTGTTCTAGCATTCCATTGTGTTCTAGCATTCTATCGTGTTCTAGCATTCCATTGTGTTCTAGCATTCCATCGTGTTCCAGCATTCCATCGTGTTCCAGCATTCCATCGTGTTCCAGCATTCCATCGTGTTCCAGCATTCCATCGTGTTCCAGCATTCCATCGTGTTCTAGCATTCTATCGTGTTCTAGCATTCTATCATGTTCCAGCATTCTATCGTGTTCTAGTATTCTATCGTGTTCTAGCATTCTATTGTGTTCTAGCATTGTATCATAGTCTAGCATTCTATCATAGTCTAGTATTCTATCATCGTCTAGTATTCTATCATGTTCTAGTATTATGTAAGTTTCCAGTATTATATCAGGTAAGGTAATGCTAATTGTTCTAAAAAAAACAAACCCAAAAACGAGTAATGGCCCAACACAGCAGCAGTTCGCTTTGTGCTCAGATGAAGTCTGAATGGGTGTTCCTGATGACCAGGTGGCTGTCCTCCCTACTGTGACTCCACACTCTTTCCACCTCGCGGCTCTCCCATCATGGGGCAGTGGAGTCCTCCCCTGCATCCTCTCATCCAGGCCCTCGATGCAAAGGGAGAGAAGTGCGTCCAGGGGAGCGCTGGAGCAGACTCCATCCCTTCTGCCCACACTCCTTCATCCATACCTCCGTCACTTGAGCCTGCCTCATTATAAGGAGGCTGGGAAGTGCGATCCCTGCCTGGAAAACCAGTTCCCGGTACCGGCTCCACAGCTCGGAAGGAGAGGACCGATCTTTGATGGATAGCCAGCTGTCTCTGCCGTGACTCCCGAGTCCCATGATGGCTCCAGCCACTGACACTAAGAATCCATAAAACCAAGGGTGCTTCTCCCTGTGTGAACATGAGCTACCACCCACACCCCACTCTCTGCACCAAGGAGACAGAGGCGGGCATGGGAGCGACAGACACAGCTCCATTTGGGCTGGGAGCTAAGAGCCGGCTCCTGTTGCGGCAGACTCGCCTTTCAAATCTCTTGCTGTTCCTGGGCTGCAGGGAGTGTGTTTTCTTCACCAAGTGCCCCAGAGTCTCATGTGAGGAGAGAGAAACCAGATGGGTCGCCAGAGGAAGGGGAGTTCAAGGAAGAAGGGTTCTCTGATTCATATCATTTCCGGATGGACATCCTGCCTCTGTCTTGTCCGGAAGGGATTCAGCCTGAGTCAGGAACGTAACCCAGACATCAGCTGGGGTCCCCTGAAGGCCGCTCTCCACAAGGATCCCCACTGTCCAGCATCGACGGTCTGGTTTGTAGTCCTCGGCCAGACCTCCTGGAAACTTCTTCCCTCGCTTCCCTAATCCTCTTGCTTCCATATCTGTCCCAGAGCCTCTCACGGGGAAAGCCCCAGGAGCTCTCCGTGACATCAGCACGTTCGGCTCTTGCCTACCCCCTCCTCTTCCTCGCCTCTCTCTGATGTTATGGAGATCCATGCAGCCTTCTCTCTGCTCCAAGCTTCCTCTGGCCCAGCTTCACCCCAAATCCAGAGGACGAAGAGGGAAACCCCGCAGTCCATGTGGGAGGGCACGGATCCCTTCAGTGGGCAGGGGGAGGAGAAGGCCGGGACCCTCACAATTTAACAGATCTTGTCCCATCACCTGAAATGCACACAATTCACTGATACAGTGTGAACCGTGAGTGCTTGAGGACGCTGGGCAGAATGAAAGCCAAGGCAATGCGGTAACCCAGAGCTGGAAATGAAGCGAGGCCGCGGCCCTGAGGCTACCGAGGGCTGCACGCACAGAGCGCTGGGCAGCCCCCACTGACGGTCACTGGTCAGAAAAGGCGAGGCAGCTGGGACAGCCTGCCTGACTTCACGCCGCTGGCAAATGGCGAACCAGGACTCAAACCCAGACCCATCCACGACCAAAGCTCAAATGATTAATCATTCTTCTAGGAGAAAGGACACACACCCGTAACGAGGAGCCTGTGTGGCTGACCCCAGCCGCTGCGTAAGGACCCCTTCCAAGGGCGGACTTCCCAGCTGGTTCGCTGCAGTGCGTCCCCTCAAGCGTCCCTGCACAGGGTCTGCGCCCCGGGACCAGAGCTCTCCGAGAGCGCGCAGGGGCTCTTCTGTCAATGTGGCTTTGCCTGACGCCACGCAGGTCCCCTGGCCTCCCCTGTGGTGCGGGGGTCCTTTCTCCCTCGTGAGGGATGCCATCTGGGGAGGACAAGCGGGCGTGTGAGTGTCAGCACGAGGTCAACACCGTGATGATCACAGCCGAGGGGGTCCCCAGACTTCCCTGTACACTGCCCATCGGTTTTTGCTTTTCCTCGGCCGGGAGGAGTCAAGGGGGGGCTGCCTTCGCCATGATATCGGTGCTAGTTCTCCTCCCAAGCGGAGAGGCACAGCGTGTTGGCTGTAATTAAGTGCTAACCTGGAAAGCATGGGTGGGAGGAGAGGGGGAGCCGGTGGGCGATGAGGCTGAGCCTGAGGCCATCCGGAGCAGGGAAACAGCCGACTCCAGCAGTATCAGAACAGAACTGGGGCCACGGGAGCCACGGGAGCCACGGGAGCCATCGGGGTGAGGTTTTAAAAGTGAGGGAAAGTCCCTTTTGCCTTCAGATCCTGAGTCGTGGAGACCCTAACACCTTTAAGACACCCCACAGGGAACAGGGCCCCCTGAAGCTGAGCCCATGGGCCACCATCCCACAGACAGCAAAGTTGTGCCAATGGGTCTGGGCTCCACTGGCCAAGCTCTGGTCTTTGCCCACGAAATCCAGCCACACCTCCAGTTCTAAATCATTATTCCTCAGGGTTCAGATTCCCAGATCCTACCCTCCCCCCAACGAGCCTATCAACAACCCCACGGCTGGCCCAGGGCTCCTTCCCTGGCCCAGGATGAGCTTCCCCCTCCCAGGACACACCTGTTCTCGCCCTGGACTTTGTGTCTGCCCCCGGCCCACCGTGGCTGGGAGGCTTCCCGGCAGCCTCTGGAGAATGGCCTCCACATCCTCTGAAAGGGACCCCACCAGTGGGCTTGGGCCCCCCCATGTGTCAGATCTGGCCCCCACCCCACCTGTCCTGGGGTCAAGCCCCTAAGGATTCACTGGACAGCCTGGAGCTGTGGGGAGACCCCGTGTGTGGCCTCACTGCCACCTGCTCCATACACACCACCAACTTCACCCTCCCCTGGGACTGGCACCAAACCCCTCATCCCAACCATCTGTCGCCATTGCTCTCATCCCCATGATGGAGTGTGATATAACAGAAATAGTGGGTTCCATTTGTAATTTAGATTGAATTTCTTTTGGACACAACAGAGGCAGGACATAAAGAAATTACACAAACCATTCAAAAGGGAGTGGCATTGGAGCGGGGGCTGGAATGAGGAGCCGGCCGAGCATGGGGACCAGGCCGTGGGGAGGGTCCAGGCAGAGGGGGTGAATGGCACACAGGTCTGCAGGTTTTCCTTGCAGTGTGTTACGGACTGAGCTGTGTCCCCCAGATTCCTGTGCTGAAACCCCAAACTCCTGCAGGGTAGTACTGGAGGGGGCCCTTGGAAGGTGGTTACTGTTAGATGAGGTCATGGGGAGGGGGCTATGATGGGATTAGTGCCCTTGTGAGAAGGGGCGGGGAGACGCCAGAGCTCACTCTCTCCACCATGTAGAGACCCAGCAAGAATGCTATGGTCTGCAAGCCGGGAAGACACCAACCGTGCGGACACCCTGACCTCAGACGTCCAGTCTCCAGAACCGGAGGCTAAACATCCGCGGTCAAGCCCCCGCCCGTGGGGTTTGTTACAGCAGCCGGAGCTGAGACGAGAGCATCTCTGTCTCATTCACTGTCAGCGTAACTCATACACTGAGATGGGGAGTGTCTTCTCTTTCATAGGAAGAGTTTGTGAAGATTTGGTATGAATTCTTTAAATACTTGGCAGAATTCAGCGGTGAAGCCACCTGGGCAAAGGCCTGTGTGGTGTGTTCAGGGCAGAATCATCAGGCCGGTGTCACTGGGGGCAGAGGGCAGCAGGTGCGTGCAGGGCCCCTCGGGCCACGGTAAGGAGGGCGAGCATTGCACAGGAAGAGGTGGCCGGATATGCCTTGTGTAGTGCAGGAGGCTTCCAGCTGCCGGCCTGGCTGGAAAGGCAGGACAGGAGTGGAGACCAGGAGGCCAGGTGGGTATTGGTGGGGTGGGCTCTCACTGCATGGTGCACGTGAGCTCGTCAGGGTGCCGTCTGGGATTTAGGTCCCCTCTATGGAGTCCAGGGTCAGTGCCCAGAATCAGCCCAAGGTCACCTTGAGGGTAGGCCATGTCTTGGACCCTCCCTTCCTCCCAGCCTCCTGCACACCTGGCTTCCCACAGGGGGGGATCCCGGGCTCCAGGAGGACTCTGGAGAGTACGTTTCATGCTCTACGGAGTACAAGCCATGCTCACCGCAAACCATGATGGCCCCTTGAAGTCGTCAGAGTGGCTGCATGAGGAGTGAAGAGGAAGGAAAAAAAAAAAACAATTTACAATTGCAAATTGGAACGCGTCTCTCCAAGCCCGCACGGTAATCTAGCTCACGAGACAGATGGCAAAGAAGCGTTCCAGGAACATGTTATAACACATCACTGAACAGCCAAGAGCAGACGGGTTCCAGAAGGGCCGGCTGCCTGTCATTCCACCTTGCGGGGCTGGGACAGGTGGCAGAAGCTGGCCCCAACCACCTCATTCTTCTCTTCTGACCATCCCTCAGCCCTCAACTCTCTCCACTGCAGGGGGGTCAGAGCCACAACCTCAGGGCACCAAGACCCCAGAGTCACAGATGCATAAATCACACGCTTCTGCAGCTGTTTCTGGGGGTTGGGGGACCAGATGCTCCCTGTCTGCTGTGTTTTAAATTCAGGACAAGGAGGACACGGGGCATGCCAAAGCACACTCGAGTCTGTATCACAGCCCAGAGCGAGGCGCAGGTGGGGGAGCTGCGGGAGAGAGGGGTGGACGGAGGGAGAGAGGAAAGCCCAAAGAGGGAGGAGAGAAGCCCCCCCCCCAAGTCGCTCTGCTTTATGCAAATGAAACAGGTATACCAAAACCCAGTGCACCTGCCATCCAAGACACACATCCTTGATTCACGCGGAACGTTGCTCTTTTTAGGGGGAAGAAAAAGGCTTCCCTCCACAGATGGGTTTTCTTAGTAACCGTGCTGTCGTTCCCTGAGTGCGTTCATTCGCAGGCCCACTGAGGGGCTGTCGCTGAGAGCAGGAGCCATGGCAAAGCGAATCCAGCCTGCACCCGTGGAGGGAGGCCACGCGTGGGGGACCTGGCCTCGGGGGGCAGATGGGGCACAGTTGGGTGTGGCAATAGCTGGACACGGGGCTCTGGCCAGATATGGGGCCGGCGGGGGTGCTGGATAACGGGAGGATGGCGAGATGGCCAGGCGAGACCCCAAAGCCGGAGTGGGGCCAACGGAAAGGAGGGTCCACCCACTGGGAACCACCTGAATGTAAGCACAGCGGAGGGACAGAGGGGACAAAGCTGAGGACAGCTGGAGGTTCCATCAGACCAAAGGACTCTGGAATTTTCTACGGCTGAGTCTTCAAAGCAAACTGGAAATTTTGAGCGACACGGTAACAAAAGGTGTGTACAAGCAGTCAGAACAAAAATGCACGCGTGCACACGGACTGGACAGAGAGGGGCACAGGGGCGGGTGAGCCGGTGGAGGGAAGGAAGGAGAGAGGGGGCGTCCGGCCCCTGCACAAGACCTGCCTTTTCCGGTGCCTGCTTTGCTCCTGGCTGCCATGGGGGTATTCGGAAGCACCAAGGATCCGGAAGGTTCTCAGGACCCAGTGCTGCTCTGTGAGATGTTAACTGGTTTCAGCATAAACCCAATACATTTCACAAACAATTTCCTTAATGCACCGCCTGCTTCTCCCTGAGAGAACAGAAGTGATTAATAATGTTAACAATGAAAATGGAAAACCCCCAAAGACCATTTGAGGCCGTGCCAAGCCACACTTGGATTTGAGTCAGGCCAGCAGACGTCGCTCCATGGAGAAGGCTTTGGAGGGACACAAGTCCCTCCTCTCCTGCAGAAACGGCCCAGGGGCCAGGACTCCTCGTAAGGGAGACCCACCCGCCCCCAGGCTGGGGCCACACCGGCCTCACCCCACTGCCTGGGAGAACGGGACACCCCGGGCAGCTCTGCTGGCCCCAGGAGAGTCCCTGGAGGCCACTGGGCTCCGGAGACGTGGCCTGTGGTGGCCACGCAGGGCTGGCGTCTGGCAGTTTTCCTCGGGGAGTCATCCCAGCAAGCGGGACTCACTTGCTCAGTCAGTCCTTCATTTATTCACTTGTGAATTGTGAAGTTAACTCTGCAAATATTTACAGAAAGCTCTAGCAAGCTCTGTGAAGGGAAAAATGAAGGGCCTTGGCAGACTGCCTGCCTCAGCCTCTGTCTTTCTGACTCAGGCTTCACAGGAGGCCTCGGGGCCATTTGCAAAGTGTGCTCCTGCTTCCTCCAACCTGGAGACGCCAGCAGGCTGGACACGGAGGCCACTGGTTCCAATCCCGCTCCACATCTTTGAACCTTGCAGAGTCACTCCATCTGTGTGTTAGTCTGCTGGGGACGTCATAATAAAACACCGCAGACCGGGCGGCTTAAAGCAACAGAAATCTATTCTCTCCCAACTCTGGAGGCTGAACGTCCGAGATCCAGGGGCGGGTAGGTTGGTTCCTCCAGAGGTCCCTTTCCCTGGGTCGGGGATGGATGTCTTCCTGTCCACACAGTGTTCTCCCTGACTGCATGCCTTAGGTCCCGACTTCCCTCTTGGGGACACAGGTCCGATCGGGTCAGGGTTCACCCTAATGATCCCTCTGTAAAGACCTATCTCCAATCAGGGTCACATTCACAGGTACTGGGGGTTCGCACATCACATGTGCATTTAGGGGCGCACAACAGCCATCTCGGAGTCTGGCTCTCCTTACACTTGCTCCAACTCCCTCCCAGAGCCTTGCAGGGCCGTGCTGATGGGAGTGACCAGTTTCCCTGGCCAAGGACAGGAAACCACAGCTCTCTGGCAGGTGGGAGAGGACGTCAGCAGGTGCTCGACCAGCAGAGAAAATCCTTTAAGAAAAGCCAAGTTTCCTTGAAGAGGCGTGAGCGTAAGGTCAGAAACCTGGTGTCAGACCAATCCATTTCTCCCCACTAATTACACCGCCTGCCTGGCTGGTGGCCTGAGATGCTAACCAACACCAGCTCTTCAGAGGTAACACAAAAAAAATTAAAATAAAAAAAGGCAGCCCCTTGGTGGGAGGGTTTTTGGCGTTTCATGTGAATTCCATAATGAATAATTTATATAAAGGCTTTATCGGAGCCCAACGTTGCACAGTAAATGCTCCCTGAGAACATACGCAAACATTTCAACATCAATTTCTCTCCGGTGGATTCGGCTGACAGCCCAAACCAGATTGGAGTTGCTACATTGCTTATTTACGAAAAATATCATAATCTTACTTTTATTTGCATTTTTCCAGGCATTCGCAGGGTGATGAATTTGAGGCACGGGCTGCAAATGCAGCTGCTCCTGTTGGATCCGGGAGGGAAGGGGGGTCCTGAGTTTTGGAGCAGGAAGTGAGGAGAAGGGCTTTCTGCCTGCACAGCGGTGAGAAAAGAGACTAGGAAGGAAAGAACCCCTAGTTTCTGGGGCATAAAAGCGACATGCGGCCACATGTCCTGGGCCATTCCTGAGTGGGGTGGGGCGTGGTGCAGGCACAAGGGACTTGAGAAGGCCGTGACTCAGCTTGGGAAGACGGCTCCAGGGTGCAGACTTGGCCCCGAAGGCTCCAAGAGGACGGGTTCAAATCCTCCCCTCACTGGGCTACATGGGTCTCTGAGCTGTCGCCGCCCCCACTCTCCAGCGCAGTCAGAGGGTTTTAACGAGGTGATGCTGGCAGCGTGGCCAGTGCAGGGTTACTCGTGCTCAAGAAATGTCTGTCGAATGGATGGGTACACGGATGTGCGTAGCCCAGCACCTGCCGTGAGCAGGCCACCAATGAGAACTGTCACCATTGAGGTTCCTGTCTCCATGGGCAGATAGCGTGGTCCTGACTCCGCTGCAGCATGCAGGGGTGCACACACCCCCACACTTGCTGCCCCAGGAGTTCACGCAGCCTCAGCTTTAACGCATTCTTAATATTTTGTTTTTCTCATTCATGGATTCTTTATTGTTCGACCCAATGTCCTTCTAAGGGTCTCTCGGTCCCCCAGCCCTGTGCAAGTCCAGAGAGATTGAACCGGGCATGCGGGGAGGGGATGGGGACAGAGAGGCCCCCAGACACTGGCTCTGCCTTTCCCACCCCAACCAGGGGGGTGGTGTTCCAGTTTCTAGGCCATCAGGACCACCTGCCTTTCAAGAACTCTTGGGTGTGGCTGAGGGTCCCTGAGCAGTCTGTGCTTTCTGCCCACTGAGGACTCTCAGCCCTGGGAGGGAGGGGCAAAGATGGGGGGACACTGGGAAGTCAGTGGGGTGGGAGCCAGTGCCCTGGAAGTCACAGAGACACCCCATCTGGAAAAGACCTCGGTGGCCATCCTCGGGCATAGTGGCCTGTGATGGGGATGCAGGCACCAGGGACGTTGCTGACCAACTGTGCAACTTTGAGCGAGTTTGTTAGTTCCTCCATGTCTTCATTCCCTCGTCTCAAGGATGGAGAGATTGTAATCCCTTCCCAAATGGACACTGGAGGGTCTCCGATGGGATCGTGCCTGTGCAGCCCAGGACACGGTGCCGATGCGGAGCCAAACGTACACCCGAGAAATGCGGGTTGTTGCATACGCTTATTCTGGGGAGACAAGAGGGACACATAGGGGACTCCCATCATCCTTCGGTGTGTCTCTGGGGCACAGGTCACCTAGGGCCTTTCCCACTCCTCCCTATTTGGTCTGGTGTCCACCTCTCCTTTGCACTGCCCATGGACTTGGATAGCCAATTCCATCTGTCATCCTGGGTTAATCCTGATTAACCAATCGCAGTATGCCATCCCCTTTGCCAGTGATTATCTCGGCCAATCAGCACAGGGAATTCTCCTGGTGACTATTATAGGTCCAGGCAAGGACACATTATCTAGGCTGGCCAATCAGAGTGATGAGAAGAACTTGGACTCCATCTATCTTTCTCCCCCTGGGTGTTGTCCAATCGATAGCTGGCAGCACATATCTTGAAGCTATGAGGGAGGCTGCCTGGGGACAAGGAGAGGCAGAGTCAAGAGAATCACAGGACAGTGAAGCTAGAGCTTTGATGGCACCGTGCCTGCAGCTGACCTCACCTCCAAACCTGTGTTTACGTGAGATGATGCATCTCTTTATGGTTAAACCAGGCTGCGTTGGTTGTTCCATTCTTATGATCCAAGGTATCCTCACTGGCACAAGTCTGAGAGTCATTCTTTCATCCACTCATACCGTCTTTGCTGAGAATCCAGTACACTCACTGGGGTACTCTCTCCTTAGTGCAAGGAATAAAAAAACCAAGTAAGAAAAAGTCTTCTGCCCCAAGTGCTTATAGTACAGGAGAGCAGACAGATAATTAACAGACATGTACCACCCAGGTGAGCAAAAGACAATGAAGGAGGGTCTGAGCAAGCTTGGCTGAGGGGTGGAGGCTCAGGGGAATAGGGTCAGGGAAGTTCCCAGCAGAAGCAGACTTGTGAGCCATGGTTGTGTTGCTTCCTCATGGTCCCTCAGATGAACCATCTGACTACTGAGAAATGCCCGCTATGTCTAAAGTTAGAGGGTCTAAAGCGTGGCCAGACCTCCATGGCCCCTCAAACGTCCAAGCCTCAGGAAAGTGTGAGTCAGTAAAGGAGCACACAGTGAGACAAAGGAGAAAAAAGTAATGGCCAAATTGAGGTTATCACCAGATTTTATTCTAAGCTTTGTGGATAAGTTCACTTCTGTTTTTGAAGACCCACACAAAGTACTTTCAAATTTAATTTAAACCCATTCCTCACCATCCTGGAAATGTCCATGAGAAGAGCTTCCTGGGGAGCTCCCTGCTGAAGCCTAAGCCTAACCTCAAATGAGGCAGGACACTGGGGTGGCCAAGAGCCCCACTGCCTGCAATTGCCCTCACCACTCACTAGCTGAGTGACCTCGGCAAAGCTCAATTACCTTCTGTGGAAAATGGGATAACAGCAGTGACTACTTTACTAGTTAATGTGAAGAGTCCATGGATAAGAGAAATAAAGTTCTTAGCACTGCTTCTGGTATGCAGTGGGTGCTCAATAAGTGTATTATTTTCTAGATACTTTCACTCTAATTAAATGGTCTATTGGTGAAGATTAATCTTTCTGGCCAATTGGTATAACAGGGATTTACCTTCCCAGCTAAAATAACCAAAAAAAAAAAAAAAGGAAAAATATATGAAATAAGAGTTTTCATTCCATGGACATCAGGCAACAAAAGAAAGTAATTTCTAAGACATAGGAAATAAACAATGTGAGCCTGAAGATCTCCCCTGCTTGCTGCTTACATTGGGTGAGTTTCCAGACTGCAGCACAGCACAGGGAACCCAGTTGGAGGCCAAGGGACCCTGAGTGGAGAAGACAGAGCTAAGAATCCAGGGAGGCCAAGGCATCCAGAGTTCCCAGGATACTGCACTGGAAGGGAGAAAGCAGCAGAGAGAATTCTGGAGATCTGCAGAAGACCCCCTTCAAGGAGTGCAAAAGACACATCTGTTAAAGGACCGTTACCCAAAGTGCACCAAAAACTCTCAAAACTCAACAATAAGAAAACCAACTATCCAATTTTAAAATAGGCAAAAGACCTGAACAGATGCCTCACCAAAGAAGATATACACGTGGCGAATAATCCTATGGAAAGATATTCCACATCATACGTCATCAGGAAAATGCAAAACAAAAAACGACGAGACACCAGAGCACACCTATTAAAATGGCCAAAACCCAGGATACTGACGACACCGAAAGTGGAGCACTAGAAAGTCTCACTCGTTGCTGGTGGAATGCCACGTGGCACAGCTACTTTGGAAGACAGTTTGGTGGTTTCTTACAGAACTGAAGGTACTCTTACTATATGATCCAGCAAGCATGCTCCTTGGCATTTGCCAACATGGGTTGAAAACTTACGTCCACACAAAAACCGGCACACAGACGTTTACAGCGGCTTTAGTCATAGTTGCCAAAACTTGGAAGCAACCAAGATGCCTTTCAGCAGGTGATGGGTACATAAACTATGGTGCGTCCAGACAATCAAACAGTACTCAGAGCTGAAGACGAGTGAGCCATCAGGCCACGAGAAGACATGGACTGATGTTTAAAATGTGATTACTACGTAAAAGAAGCCAGTCTGAAAAGACTACATATGTGTGACTCCAACCATATGGCATCTGGAAAAGACTGAACTGCGGAGACACTAAACTATCAACAGCTGACAGGAGTGGAGGAAGGAGGGATGAACAGAGAACAACGGATTCTTAGAGCACTGTTGTATGGGATAACAACAGTGGACACGTGGCATTATACGTTTGCCAAACCCATAGAATGTACAACACCAAGAATGAACCCTCACAGAAACTATAGACTTTGGGTGATAATGATATGCTGACATAGCTTCCTCCTTGGTTAAAAGAAAAAAAAAAAGGCCCCCTCTGATGAGTGATGTTGATAATGGGAGAGGCACAGAGTATATGGGAATTCTCTGTACTTTCCCCTCAATTTTGTTATGAACCTAAAACCTCTCTAAAAAACAAGTCTTTTTGGAAAGAAGAAAAAAGAAAAGTTATCACAATCACATATATTCAAAAGCTATAAAGACATGGAAAATATTTTAAAAGACCCAAATAAAACTTCTAGACATGAAAACCACAGTATCTGAGATGAAAAATACACTGGATGAAATTAGTAACGGATTAAACTGGGCAAGAGTAGACTAATGAACTTAAAGACATAGCAATAGGAAGTACCCAAAACAAAACACAAGAGAAAAAAATAATTTTGAAAAATTACTAGAGAATTAGTGAGCTGAGGAACAACTTCACACAGCCCAATATAGTGTAACAGGAATCACCAAAGAAGAGGAACACAAAACCTATTTAAAGAAACAATGGCTTAAAATATTCCAAATTTGGATTTAAAAAAAGAACTACAAACCCACAGATTCAAGAAGCTCAGTGAACTTTCAGCACAGGAAACATAAATGCACATCATTTGTTTACCTCCAATGATAAAGTGAAATTTGCAAAATTAACCAGAGGAAAAAGACTTGTTACATAAAGAGAAACAAAGGTCAGAATAATAGCAGATTTCTTACTGCAAACAATGAAAGCGAGAAGACAGTGTATCAACATCTCTAAATCACTGGTTTTTTTTTAAACCATCTACTTGGAATTTTATACAGTGAATTATCTTTTTTAAGAAATAGAATTCTTTTCTGTATTTCAATATAGTTGACACAATATGCTACATAGTTTCAGGTGTGCAACATAGTGATTAGACAGATCTATAAATGAGGCTACACTCACAAGTGTGGCCACCACCCGTCACCATACAAGGCTACTACAATACCATTGACCATATTCCCTGTGCTGTACCTTTCTGGAAGCCTTATATAATGAAAGTATCTTTAAAAAATGAAGGCAAGGATTCCAACTTCAGATAAGATAAAGTAAGCACACTCCACCTGGTCTCTCCCACTAAACGCAACTGTAACACTTGCACACATATACGGACCAGTTATTTAAGAGTTTTGAAAAGTAAATAGTAGCAGGCAGATTGAGAAAGAAAAACAGATTTTTTTAAGTACCAAAAGTGGACACTGGCACAGAGGGAACTTAAGAAAAGACTTCTAATTCTGACTGAAGGAGAAGGAACAGAGCCCCTAATGCTCAGAGAAAACATGGACATCCCACATCTTTCCTCTTCTATTTTCTCACGTCCCCGCCCCCACGCGATCCTGTGGCAGGACCACACTAGAAACGAACGAGGGCCAAAATTCTGAGGCAGAGGACTCTTCCTCTCCAGTCAGTGGATCAAGGATCCCAAGAGGGCAGGGGAAGCCCCATTGATCTTTTCCCTCTTTCTCCAACACTGGCACCAGATAAGGACATAGTCGCACACGTGCATGTCAGGGCAGGGTCACTAGAGCCCTAGGTTCCTGGCCAAAGGACTAAAAAGGGCCAGAGATCATGGGGAAGATTGCAGAGAGGGAAAAGCTCTGGAAAGCAACCCCCTGAAGTTGCTATGAACTCCTGGTCTCACCTCCCCAGCCATGCATGGCATGAATCTGATCCTAGATGGTATACCAAAGACTTGGAGAACTGAATCACCTCGGGCTCAAAGACTAGCCCCTCAGCAGAGCACAGGTGAGACAGATTTGAAGGGTGTCCCAAAGGCTTTGAAAACTGAACTGACCTTGGAGTCACAACCCACAGAAGATGTGTTGGAAAATGTGGCTGGAACCCAGTCAAGCTTATTGTTTGCTGAAACAAAAACGCCACCATTCCTCAAAGTATACAAAGTACAGAGTCTCATAATATTCCCAATGTCCAGGATACAATCCAAAATTACATGGCATATGATGAACCAGGAAAATCTCAACTCATATGGAGAAAATCAACAACCATCCCCCATGGCAAGATGGCACAGATGTTCTGATTATCTGACAAAGACTTTAAAGCAGCTATTATAAAAAAATTCTCCAAAAGGCAAACATGAATCGTTTTAAAACAAAAGGGAAAATACAAAGTCTACTTAGCAAAGTGGGAGTCATAAAGAAAAACCAAATGAAACTTTAGAACTGAGAAAATACAACGATTGAAATGTTAAAACTCCCTGGACAGGGTCAAAGTAGCTCACATACAACAAATGAAAGAGTCCGTAAAGATCAAGATAGACCAATAGAAATGATCAAATCATAACAACACAGAGAATAACAGCTGGAAAATAGAGACTCGGGGATCTATGGGATGATTAAAACAGAAAATCTACCTTCACGTCACTGGAGTCCCCGAAGGAGGCGAGGAAGAGCACAGCGTGGAAACAGTAATAGCTGAGGAGCTTCCCAAATTTGGTGAGAGACATAAACCCACAGGTTGAAGAATCTCAGGGGACCGCGGACAGGATCAACCCAGAGAAATTCCCTTCTCTTCGGCCGGGTACTGAGCGGTGGGGAATTTCGAGCATACGTGGCTCACCCGTTCCCACGATGTGCCCAGATGTGGAAGCAGCTGCAACACATTGAGTCATAGGAGAGGCCGCTCCAAGTGATGCTAGCCTCTCTCTCCTTTCCCACAGTTCTCTCTCAGCCTCGAACAGTCAGATCCAGCACTTGGAGAGGTATGCCTACAGCTTCCTTCTGGCTTGGGGGTCGGGGTGACTGAGAGAAGGCTAGAGCCGCCAGAGGGTTCCCACTTTGGCTCCTCATCCCAGGGCCCCCCTCCCCTCCCCGGGCTCCTCCGGGCCTCCAGGGGGTACCCTGGACTCTTTCTGCCCCCTTTGCTTGCAACCATGGCTTCATCCCACTGTTCTTGGTACCTTCAGCCCCATGTGTGCCCTGTGCCCCTTTTCCCCATGAGACCGTGCAGGGTGGTGACTTGGGTGCTTGTATCCAACAGAGCTATGACCAGTTTGAGCCCCTCCATTCTGAAGACCCCAGCATATTTGGACCAGAGCATAGGGCCTTTGGTTCCTCCCTGGGGGCAGAGAGACCTTGACCCCACCCCTAACCTGTAAAGCAGCTGAGGTCAGAAAGGACGAAGGGATCTGAGAGACGCAGAGGAAGGGTCTCCACGCCAGTGTGGGGGACACATTGACTTACCATAGCTGCTCATGGCTCAACTGTCCTTGTCTTGGGCCCCCCGGCACCGTTTCTCCTCCTGCCTGGAGGGGAAAGCAACACACAGACACACTTCTAATGTTTTCAGCCCACCCACAGTCCTGTGTCCGTGGTGGGGGCTCCTTTTCCCCTCGCATCTGGAGGAGAGCACAGCTCGGCCTGCTGATGTCAACCCCCTCCCAACATCCAACTTTCATCCACCCCCCACCTCTCCTCATTTACAGGCGACAACCAAGAGGACCACGTATTGCCCGAGAGACCACACTGTTTGGTTTGCTAGCAATTCCCATGGGATTTCCCCCAAATGCACTGACCGAGCCTCGGGGCCCTCAGCTTCCTCGTTCTCTGGACATCGCTGGCAGAATCCCGTCGTCATCACCAACACGGCTCAGCTGGAAACCAGGGTGGGTCCGAGCTGTTGTCCTACTGGCAGGCTGGTAAGTCAGCCAGCCAACTTTACATGCTCAGGCAGAAAAGTACAACACCACTCACAGGGTAGCTTCCGGAACAGTGCCTCCACGTGAGTGCTCCGGGCCCGTGTGCAGCGGGCTGCCACGCCCAGAACCCCACAGGTAGGACACTTGGGGCTCCTTTGGGGCTGGCATGTCTGCCCTTCCCTCCCACCCAAGAGACCTTATCTCCTGAAAACACGCCACCCCCAGCTTGAGAAGGAAGGCCTTTCGGCTCGTAAGCAGAGCTCTCTGAGCAGAGGCATGCCTGCTGTTCCATCAGCTTGCCAGTCCCCTCTGCTCGGTGAGCCCGGGCTGTGCCGATCCTGACGTATTTGTGGAGAATTCTCTCCCCAAAATTAATAACTGAGTTGGAGGGATTTGTTTCTAGTTTGTGACTGAAGTAGAAGGGGCAGAGGGGGGTCATTTGGCCCCAGGTGGGCTCCTCCAGGGGCCACCCCATACGACACCGTTGTGGACAGCCGGCAATGGCTAGAGGGACCTCAGACAGACTGGACAACCTGGTCTGGGAAGGACAGGGCTCTCACACCGAGGCAGTCACCAGGCGTCTAGTTCCCGCAGGGAAGGAATTGGGGCCTGTGAGCGTGGAGGCCCCCATGCAGCCTCACCCGGAGAGCAGGACTGCGGACCACTCTCTAGGTGAGGCAGGGACCACACAGCCTGGGGACCATTGGACCACTTGGCTGCCTAGTGGCCTCTGTCTCCCGAGGCAAGCAACGTCCTTGACATTCCCGCACTCTACCCTGCAGGAGCACAGCCCCTGCAGTTGGACATCCTGCTCTGCCACTTGCCTGCTGGGTGACCTCAGGCAAGTGTCCACCTCCCTGTGTCGATCACGTGGGGGAAATGGCAGCGCCTGCTTCTCTGAGCGCGGAATGAGCTGATGAAGCGCTTCATGTAGTGTGGACTGCACAGAAAACGCCCAGCGGCTCTTAGAAACAGCTCCCCTACACTTGGCTTCTCAAGGCAAACCGTGCTGTTCAAATGCAGGCCAGCTCCTCCCCCGCCCCAGTCACCACCAAGGAGGGCTCCCCCTCTCCCCGCCTCTCCTCCAGCCAGGGCTCCCCTCTACCCGCCTCTCCTCCAACCAGGGCTCCCCCTCTACCCGCCTCTCCTCCAACCAGGGCTCCCCCTCTACCCGCCTCTCCTCCAACCAGGGCTCCCCTTCCACCCATCTCTCCTCTCAGGAGGAACAAAATATGGCTGTCTTCGTTTCTGGGGCTGTAGTAACAGAGCACCAGAGATGGGGGTGGGGAGGGGGCTTAAATCACAGACATCTGTTCACCCCCAGGTCTGGAGGCCGAAGTCTAAGATCAGGGTGTCGGCAGGTCGGCTCCGGTTGAGGCTGAGGCTCTGGCCTGGGCTCGCAGCCGTCTTCATGTGTCCGTGGCGCTCCCACTACGGTCCGCATTTCCCCTACGAGGACACCAGTCCTGCTGGATTGGGGCCTCATTCAGCCCGAAACACTTCTTCACAGACCGTCTCTCTAACAGGGCTTCCTTGTGAGATAGGCCCGTGAGGGCTTCCGCATGTGAGTCTGGGGGGACACCATGCACTTGCACCCGGCTGTCTGCGTTAACGCCCTTCCTGCGGGTGAGCTCGCGCAGAGGGGTCTTCCCTCACCCAGCGCCACGCACGGGGGGGCGCGCGGCACACAGCAGCGCAGGCGGGGCCCCAGCGCCCCCTCCAACTGACTGCTCTATTTTCTGCTCCACGTGGGAGCAGACAAGTCTTTTGTACAGTTTCTTAGGACGGAGACTGCTCTTTATACCTGCAGCTTCGGGCGGGGGTGGGGGCAGTGAGGCAGAGAAGGGGCGTGGAGAGCTGTGTCCAGGCGACTCTGGGCCAGCAGATGCAGACACATGACAAATAGTGCTCAGGTGGGCTCCCCGCTGCCAGCACGGCCTCTGCACATCTGCCAGGAGGAGGAGACAGGAGCTGACTCCCAAATTGTCCGGGTCCCAATTTCCCTTGCCAAGAAAAACAAAGCCATCAGGCATTGGCTCCCTGGTTATTGTCTCTGCTCACTGTCTGTCTCTGGCTCTGAGAATTACCCACGGCGCTGGTAGCCGCATCAGAGGAAGCCCTAGGACCTGGTCACTCAAAGCTGGGCTCGAGCATGACCCCGAGAACCCAGAGGGTCACCTGCTGGAGGCGTGTCAGCACCCCCCGGAGTGGGGTTCCCCCACCTCCCTGCTGAGACCACTCGGAGGCATTCAGAGAGGTACTGTTGGTGGGAACTTAATAAACTGTGGCATGAAATATTTATCCACTTATACCAGCTTAAGTAATTTAAGTTTGCTGGAAATCAGCATCATGTTTTCATTTTTAATGAGCCTTCTGTAAAGCAGCCCCTTCTGTCACTGTCAGGTGTTGGGGGCAGGAGTTTCCACAGCCCGATGCAATTTTAATCTCCCTCCATAAACAATGCTGAACAATGCACCATGCGTGGAAGCCTTGCCCAAGGCCGGGGGGAAGCTTGGCCTTTGTTCTAAGTAAGTCCCATGTCCACTAAGGTGTCTCCTCCCTGCTCTCCCTCCTCTCTGAACACCAGGGACACGGGTCACTGCTTAAGCAGAGCCCGCAGGGGCTGTGGTTGGCTGAACGATGGCCCCCAAAGGCGCCCCCATCCTAGTCCCCACAACCTGTAAACGTGTCCCCATATGTGGCAAAGGGGACATTGCAGGTGCGAATGAATTAAGAACATTTAGATGGGGATGATCTTGGATTATGTGGGCGGACCCAATGTCGTCACAAGGTCCCTATAAGAGGGAGAGGTGGGGGTGTCACAGAGAGGAGATGTTTTGCAGACAGAGGAAGGGTCCACCAAGGAATATGGGGAAAAACAAAGAAACAGTTTCTCCCCTAGAGCATGCAGAAGGAGCACAGCCCTGAGGACCCATTTTAGACTTCCTGTCTCCAGACCACAGAAGAACAAATGTGAGTGACTTAAGCCACTAAATGTGTGGTCATCAGTTACAACAGCAATAGGAAACAGATACAATGAGTTTCTCTCTTCTGACTGCCCCCCAACCAGGTGGTTCTCACAGGCCACCCCAGTTCCGCAGGTGCCAGGCTTCAAACCCACCTCCCACCGCGTCCTGGCCCTGGGCCCCGGCAGGTGCCTGAGTTCTCTCTAAGATGATACCGAATCCCTGGGCGGCTGGAATGGGCTGTGAGCCGTGGCGCCCCCACAGCCCTGCCCCCTCTCAGAGCGGTCTGCGGATGGCGCCCGCAAAGTGGGAATGTCTGCCACATTAGTGCTGCCCGTGTGTCTGAGACAGCGCCTCCAGCAAAGATGAAGTAAGGAGCTCCCATGGCTCAGTTAGGACCAGTGACAGCAACGGTAGGCAACATGGCTCCGGGTGGGGGAAGATTCGGGCCGGAATCCCACGAGGGACTCTGTGACTCACAGTCTAGGACGATAACCTGGGGGCCTCCCTCCCAAGCCTAGCACTGCTTCCGGGAGAGAACTGAGCTCCCCAAACATTCCAATTCATGCAGCCCACGTTCTGAGCCCGGGGGGCGGGGGGCAGACAGGGTCCCTGCCCTCTGGAAGCCCAGGGAGGGGGTGGAGGAATATCACTGGGCTGCAGTGAGCTCCTGGAGGCGGAGATGGGATGCAAGGGAGGATCCCACCTGCAGGCAGGGAGGGCTTCCTGGAGGAGAAGGTGACTGAGTACACACTGGTCCAGATGGTCACAGTTAGGAAAGGTGTTTGCCATCTACTTGGAGACAGATGCGTCCGCATCTCCCACATCTCACTGTGATTCTGGAACCCATGAGGGGTGCTAAGGACCACCCAGGGCAGGGGACTGCAGGGGAGGAAGCCCGTCCAAGGGCTACTGAGGAGGCAAACAGACATAATTGAGAGGCTGCTTCCCTGAGGGGCCAGGAGGTGTAGGGACTTGCAGGGACTGGCTGGTTTGGGCCTGGGGGCCTGGAGAAACAGAGGTCTGAGGGCTGGCCAAAGGTCAGAGCCGGGCTGGGGAATGCAGGAGTGATGTTGGCTTGGGTCCGCAGACTTCCAGGACCAGGCAGAACATCTGCGGTCAGACACAGGCAGCTGCCACCCGGGCTTTGCTCCGGAGACAAGGAACAGTCAGAACCAGACGAATGAGGCTGCCAGCCAACCAGGAGCCCTCTCTGAAGAGCAGACCCTGCTCTTCCCACGCAGGGATTTTATCTCCCACCCCTTGTTCTTCTCCCCATGGCTGACGGCAGGGGAGAGATACCTGTCATTCTCCTCACCCACAGTGATGGGGCCCTGCCTCAAAATCCATCCGGGGAATGTGTGGGGGTGGCTTGCCTGGCAGGGGCGGGTACAGGCGAGGGAGGGACCCTTGCCAGACGAAGGGCAAGCAGGCCCTGCGGAAGGAGGAGGAACGTGCCAGGCAAGGCATTCCTGGGCTGGACAGTAGGGCCCAAGCCAGCTCCTTGAAGATGTCCTAAGGTCAGTCTCTCTGGCAAAACCCTGGGGAGGGCAGAGCTCACAAGGCCCACTTGGGAAGGCTGTCTGTGGCTTAGCAGGAGCTGTCAAGGTGTCTGTAATGACCTCAGAATTTCTCTTGATCCCTCCAACTCTGCGAGTGCCTAACCATCCATCCATCACCAGGGGAACGTGGGGTGCCATGTCCCCAAGTGACCCTGACCTGTCTGGACCACAGGTGGGCTGGGACAGAGGCTCTCTCTTCTCGTGGCCCACAGGCTGCTCCCAGCTGCAGCTCCCACGACCCACCCACAGGGCGAGAACCTCACAGGCCCAGGGTCCGCAGAGCTGGGCAGCTGGCGTTTCCAGACACAGCCAATTTCCCTCACATGCCCTATAAAAACCTAAATGTTTGGGGAGGCACTGTCGCTCCCCTGGGACACAGACCAGGCCTGGCACCTCTCTCACTGCCAGGCCCAAGGTGGAGTCTTTTCTCACCACCCCCTAGTCAAGCCAACCCCTTAACCCACACTCTGTGATGTGAGGGATGTGGCCCAAACCCTGACACATTGCTGGGGAGAATGAGGTCTGTATTCCCCCCTCCCTCTTCTCGAAAGGACCCTGGTCACTGGATGAGGACCCACCCTAACCCTGTTTGGCCTTATCATAACCGGATGCCATCTGCAAATAAGGTCACATTCACAGGTATCGGAGTTTGGACTTGAGCAGCTGTGTTTGGGGGGGGGGGACAATTCAGCCCACTACAGCTGCGAACATCAAACCAGAGTGAAACCAGACACGACATGCCTCTGGATGAAAATAACTCAGCACCTTGCCAAAGGGACCACACTGGAGTCCAACTGAGCCTCTGGTTTTAGGGGCCACGTGCCAGGAAGAGCCGAGGACAGAGGGACATGACAAAGTACACCATGAGGGTGCAGTCAGCAAACCCGGAGTGTGGGCACCTCCGCGGCCCAGCGGCCGGGGCCTTGACAGACAGGCTGTAAGGGAAAGCAAGGGGTGGATGTGGAACCTGTCAGCTGAAAGAGACATAACGATAGATCAGGTTTAAAATAATGGGTAAGACTAAACCAAGTTCCACCTGTTG
Organism: Ursus maritimus; assembly: GCF_017311325.1. Classification (NCBI taxonomy): domain Eukaryota; kingdom Metazoa; phylum Chordata; class Mammalia; order Carnivora; family Ursidae; genus Ursus; species Ursus maritimus. Next base: position 2,400,965 of record NW_024425786.1, on the reverse strand, counting down.
ATGGGGGTGGGGGCATCAGGGCTGTTGGCCTTAATAATCCATGAAGCTAACTACAGTTTTCTCTATAAGTGCTTTACTTTACAATGGAAAGGGGGGTGGGGCAGGGAGAGGCAGAGGGAAAGGGAGAGAGAGAATCTCAAGTAGACTCCATGCCCAGTGCAGAGCCAACACGGGGCTCGATCTCACAGCCCTGACCTGAGCCGAAATCAAGAGTCCGACACTTAAGGGACTGAGCCTCCCAGGCGCCACCCCTACGATGAAAGGTTTTAAAAGTTAACTACTGTAATTATTATTAAAATTACCATCATCTCCATCACCCTCATCAGTATCCTTAACTCATGCCGCAAGTACTTCTAGAGTCCCCTCTGTTGGCACTACCCTGGGTGCTAAGCATCGGGTGATGAGAAAAGCAGGCTTGATCCCTGCACTCCATGAACTCACCACCTGGGGCAGGTAGGTGGCGAACAGGTAAACATCCGTCCACATACTACCACACAAGAACCGCCCTTCCCCAGCCCAAGCTGTGTGGGACGGGGGCGGCCCTGAGTCTGGGGGCAGCACGTGAAGCCTCAGGAAAGGTGGGCATCAACCCACAGCCATCCACCTTTCCCACTCAAGAGAGGATGCAGGGGCGCCTGGGTGGCTCACTCGGTGAAGCGTCTGCCTTCAGCCCAGGGCGTGATCTCAGGGTCCTGGGATCGAGTCCCGCATCGGGCTCCCTGCTCAGCGGGGAGTCTGCATCTCCCACTCCCTCTGCCCCACCCCCTGCTCATGCTCTCTCTCTCTCTCTGTCAAATAAATAAATAAAATATTTTTTTTAGAGAGAGAGAGAATGCATCTTGCTCCTGGGAAGGATAGCAAGATGTGGCAGCGAGCCTGTGGTGATCGCCACGTCCTGGCACGTCCCTTCCTAAGAGCCCGACGTGGTGACTCAGTTATCGCCATCCCACGTGGAGAAAGCAAAAAGAAGAACTGGCTGGGGCTGTGGAACGCTGTCAGCGGACATATGACCCACACATGGGAACAAATGCACAGTCTCAGTGTTCACTGCAGAGTCGGGCAATTCTGCCCCAAAGGGGAGTACAGGAGTCTTCTCCATCAGCCCAGAAAGTCCCCTGGGGCCCCATCCCCATCCATTGCCGCTCTTCTAAAAGCTTCACTTTTCCATTGTGGACACCTGATCCAGGCGGATCTGTCATAATCCTGCTGCTGCTTTCCCAAAGTGGAGGCCAGGCCTGGTTGTCATCCCCAAGGCCCTGGACACATCACTGCCCACCGTCACCCCCAAACCTGCAAACATGGGCAGGAAGAAGTGCCAGCCGGCCAACCCTTGGGGAACGGGCAGAAGGGCGTGGCAAACAGGTACCTGCCAGCCTCGGACCACAGAGTTCAGCCAGCCCACCTGCCTTCCCACCTGCCTTCAAGGGGTGAGGGCCCAGGATCCATGCCAGCCCCAAGCAGCAGGCTGGCAAGATTCCAGAGCAATCCCGGGAAAGGGGGAGGGGGCGTTCCTGCGTGGTTGGAAGTACCACTAGGACTGGAAAATCAGGCGTCTTTGTCTCCTTCTCCCAGGCTCCCAACAGGCAGAGGAGCTGGCGGCAGCCGGTTTCAGGGAGTGGAGGGCAGCTCGTGTCTGGATCTTTCTCCAACAGTTCTACCCACTGACTGAAACGTCCCTGGAATTGAAGCAGGTGTGCAGTCCCCGGAGGTGACTTATCCCTGCTTCCTGGTGTCCCAGCCAGCCACCTTGACATTTGCCTTGATCACAAGCTAAAGTGGCGGAGAACGTGGGGGTCTGCCGATAAGACTAGCCCCCACTCCCCATCCCTGCCCACTAACAGAGCATCCTCTCCAGGGGCAGGAAAGAGCATAGCCACCCACTGCCACCATCGAGAAAGGGAGGTGTTTCCACGCAGATGACTTCTGAGCCCTATCTGGTAAAGGAAAAAGATTGTCCCTGCAAAAGCGGCTGATGTCTGTGGGCCGGGAGTAAGTGCCAGGAGGAGCTGGCCTCCGGGCCGGCCTTCCTGGCGCACAAAGTCTTCCTCTGAACGGAGTAGGAGCCTCGCATGAGCCGCGAAGCCACAAATAGCGCTGGAGAGGGTGAGTCCTTTGTCGCTGGTGAGTCCAGAGGCGGGAGGGAGGCAACCGGGGGTGTCTTGCCTGAAGGGTCAGGATCCCATGGGCACCACGCTTCTGTGTCCCTACAGCCCTCTGCCTCCTCTTTCGCAGGTCCCCCAGGTGGGACCTGTCCTTTCAGCGGCCCCGTAGGCGGCCTCCAGGTCTCAGAGGCGTGGTCACAATCTGACATCACCCACCGTCCTGGCTGTTTGCAGTGGGCATTTTTGGATGAGAATTCCACCTGGAATTAGTTCAAGAGTTTCGTAGGAAATCTGCTGCGTGAATGTCAGTGAAGGGAGTCTGGAGGCTGGATTCCATCCCCCATGAGCTAATTCCGCCTGTGCTTATTCCTCAAAAGGAGGTTAAGTACCGACTCCCACCCCCGGGCCCAGGGTGCGATGTAATCCGGATGTTTTCCTGCGTGCCCTTCACAAGGCAGCTGCACAAAGCAAGCCTGGAGAGAGGACCCTCCAGAATGCTGGCAGCCCCGTTCTCCGGGCGACCCACGGAGGTGAGCAGAACCAGAGTCAGCAGCTAAGCCCGGGGTGTGCAGTCATGGGATCTGTCGTCGCCTCCTGGGCTGGAGCCTCTGGGTGGCTTCTCTCCGGACCGCCCGAAACCCAGAGTCATAACCCGTGCTCTCCCCACTTTCAGAGAAGGAACTGAGATGCAGAGGGGTTGAGTAGCAAGGTCAAGTTCACACAGCAATTTAGTCGCAGGGCTGAGCTCTTCACTCAGATCTGTCTGGATCTGCCCGAAATAAACCGCGTGTGCCATCAGCCCCACATGCAGCATGGTTTCATAGACCCCGGAGAAGCACAGAGGGCGCCGCCGACCACACTTGACCACAATGCTTTCTGGTCTCTTCTAATCGATCTTAGAATTCCTGAAAACAAAACTCCTGTGGGTTTATTTACAGATGTCTTATCCCTCTTTCCCTCCTGTCCATGCTCAACAGGAAAATGTCTGTGCGAGAAGGTGTCAGAGGAAGGGTGTCGCCCCCACGCAGAGCCCCTGCTCCTTCTTCACACGGTCACGTGTGGTTTGTGGCCCGGGGTCTCCAGGAACAGCCGCCATGTCCCCACGAGAGCCTCCAGGGACGACCCCAGCCAGGCTGCCCCACTGGCTGTGCCCCACATCCCAGGAGGGGAAAACGTGCATTGGGGTTGATGAAGTGGGTTTGTCTACACGGCGTTCTGCCGTCTGCAGAGCATGAGCTCACGCACTATCTCACTTGATTCTGAGAGGAGCTTCAGTGGAAAGTATTTTTATCTGCACTTTACTGTGAGGACCCAGGGATCTGGAAGTGTCCCCAGGCCACGCAGAGAGAGTAAGTGGCAGAGCCCAGATCCCAACCTGAGCTTTCTGTTTGGCACGAAGGAAATACCAACGTGGAGAAGAACACGTTGCTGCCTCGAAAATGCGCGTTTTAAAGCTTGCCTGTCACCCAGGTCTTTGGTGGGGGGGACAAATCATACCACCCTCTTCCCATCCGCGTTCTGAACTGATTATGAAATCAGACGAATGAGTCAGTGTGGGGAGAACCAAAATCTCACTGCTGCCGTGAAGGGTTGGGGGGCACAGCCTTGTGGCAGAGCCAGGAGGGCTCCCTGCCCCAGGGCAGACCTGGCTGGCTGCGCCCTGCCCCCACCACAGTCTGGGCAGAGAGAAAGGAAGGAGGGAGACCCAGTTCCCTCGGCTCATGATGTGTCCTCTTCTGTCGGCCTCCCACTGGCAAAGGTGGGCCAAGGGCTGCCCCCCACCCACCAGGAGGTTCGCTCTGCTGGGAGGGAGGAGAGCAAGGACAAGAGGCCCGGAGCCTTCCACAAAGGGACATCTCTCCCCTGGAAGGAAACGTCAGGAGCAGGCAGTGACCACCCACCCAGACGCCTGGGCCTCCCCGTGGCACAGAGACGAGGCCCAGAGCCCCCTGTGAGGTTGGACGGGTTTGGAAAAAGACCAGCTGACCCTCCTGGTGCAGGGTCCTCTCCTCGTGAGGAGGCCGCACCCCTGCTGAGACCTTTCTCTGTGAGCCATCCAGGGCCACTCAAGAAAGCAGAAGTGCTGCCCACATTTCAGGAAAAGGGAGTTTCTCATGGGAATTATGGCTTCTGAGAATGGGGGGGGGTGCCTGGAGGAGTGAAGGTCTGGAGGGAGGGGAGCGGGGAGAAGGGCACAGATCCCTCCCACCTAAAGCAGCAGCAGGTGGGAAACTGAGTCTCAGGAGCCGAGGCCACGAGGGTGTGGCCCCAAGAGGTGCCACGCACGCGTTCTGTGGGGGGATGGCTGAGCCCCAGCCACTGCCGCCCCACCATGCCAACAAAGCCGCTGTGTCTGAGCACCACCACATGTGGTCGCCAGGCCCCCCGAGAGCCACGGCTCATGCTGCATTGAGCCCCGCAGAACACACACTGGCCAACCCGGCCTGCCCGGAGGCAGATCGCAGTCTTTGCAGGAGAGGCCCAGCAAGTGGGCGAGAGATGCCCCAGCCCTCTGGGTGGAGTGACAGAGATAGTGTGAATTCTGGGGGATGGGGAGAGTCCTCTATGGGACTTGGGGGGGCTGCACACTGGTGCTGCACTAGGGAGGAGGGGAGAAATGCAGCCAAGGCCCAGCGTGGACAGAGGACCAAGAGACTTTTCAGAAGGATGGCAGTCAGCTTCTCCCTTCTTTTCCCTTTCTGGAAGTTTTCGTGAGTCAAGAGGGGCCGAGAAGCACCACAGAGCAAGGGCGCCATCGGTCAAGCCCAGGGAAAAAGCTGGGATGAGTGGGGGCTGGGGGTACCGGACACCCCAGAAGGCTCTGTTCTTGAGGAAGCCCGTGCCTGTGATGGGTCTCTGGGTTCTTGCAAAGAGATGCCCGTGGCCCCAGGTGACCCCTGTGCCTGCCAGTCTGACAGCAGATGCAGGGGCTCAGGTCCTGCCTCTTCTCTGGGCCCTGGTTAACTGAAGATCTGGGATAAAGTTTCCGAGGGGGTCTGGGAACCCCCGAGGCAGAGTGTTGGTGGGGACTGTCCATGTTCAATCAAGGCTGGCCTCTCCAGGGAGCCTGAGGGGCACGACCCCTGAAACTCAGGGACCTGTGGGCTGCTGGAGTCCCTCCTCCTGTTGGGCTGGGGGCTTCACTGTGTGGCCCAGGAGAGAAGCTGAGGAAGGAACAAGGTTTGAGACACAAGATGGGAAGGAAAGCTGCAGGGAGAAGAGGGGAATAAGGAGCAGCTGGAGTGTAGAGCAGAGACACAGAAGCGATACAGAGAGAACCCAGCCCTGCCCCCAGGGGGACGCACACACCCCCAGGAGCAGCCCAGCCAGCAGCCCCAAGGCACGGTCAGGGCCTCGTCACTCTGGGCTTCCGCGTCTTCCTTCATGACTGAGGGGTGTGGACCAGCACATCCCTCCCTCCATCATGATTCACTGGAGGCCCCACAAAGAAAGGGCGTCTTCCAGAAGAAGCCCATGGAGTGGGGAGTGGGTGAGAGAGGGAAAGTCTGCAGCCTTGACCTGGGTCCCAAGTCCTGGCTGTGCCCCCTGGGTCCTAGCAGCAGAGGCCATGTGGCCGCCTGGCAGTGCCCCGAAGAGCGCCGCGGAGGGGCTGGGCCAGGGGAAGCAGAGGGTGGGGAAGGGCAGGGCGAGCAAAACTCCACCCACCACCAGGACCCCCAGCACAGAAGGCGCATGCTGGCATCCCTGAGAATCAGATCAGCGTGGCCTCCAGGCCCGCGGGCGGACACTGTGCAGGTTGGGGGGGGGGCGGGGAGTCCCTACTGGTGGCGAGCAGGTGAGCTCCTCCATGATGACCCTGCCCTGATAGCAGCTGCCTCGTCTCCCCGATTCCCGTTCAATACGCTGATTTCACGCCCCACGTCCACCAGGGTGTTGGGAATCCAAGAGGCACTTTCTCTACAGAGGTAACTGCTGCTCACTGGACCCTAGCCCACCCGCAGACTCCGAAGGTCATCAGGGACGAAGGAGCGGGTTCCCTGCCCCGCACCTGCACCTGCCGCCCTCCTCCCCAGCCTCCTCCGAGCCCGAGGCCTGAGCGGGATCTGCTGCCGTGGCTGCAGTTCCCTGTCTCATCCTGCCCCCTGCTGTCAAGACCCAGACAGCCAACTCTGCAGGGTGAGCGGCTGGGACGGCTCTCCACCCCGCCACCCTCCACTCAGCCCTTGCTCTGCACCGGCACTTCCCCTCCCTGGGGGACAGGGGCCTCTCCCCTGCAGCCCACATGGCGGGGAAGTTCGGGCAGGGGCAGGATATCCAAGTCCAGAACCTGACGCTACCACCTCCTCGTTATGGGGTCTTGGGCACCTGACCTCTCCTCCCCGGGCCTCAGTCACCCCAGGTGTAAATGGTGCAATGAGAGAACCCATGTCTAGGGTGCTTTGAAAATCAAATGAGATAATGCATGAAAGAAGCTTAGAACGGTGCCAGGCATGATGAAAGTGCCCTCAGAACATGTAAGTGTCACGGCTCACCCCATCAGTGTGGGGGCTCAGACGCCGAACATCCCCAGGTTCTCCTGACTTGGTTATTCTATCCACACTCACCAGGGACCTGCCAGGGGCCCGGGCCTGTCCCGGCACGCCCCACCTCTGCTTTAGCCACCTTTGCAGGGGAACACCCTCTTCTCCACAAAGGTGACACCCTCGAGCTGGTCAGTAGTTGGGGAGGCTAAGTGTGCAAAGCAGGGGCCCCACACCTCTTCTGATGCCTGCACAGCCTGCTTGTCCCGCCGTCCTCCGAAGACTTCCCCAGAAGACCGCTGGGCACCTCCAACACCAGCCCACAGGCGTGGGGCTGCACTGCTGGCCTCGTGGTTCAACGAGTCCTCGGCGTAAGAGCCGCCCAGGCCGGAAGGCTAGACAGGTATGTGGACATTCAGGCCTGGGCCACCGGACCTCAGCAGCAGCTCTGCTATCTCAGAAAGTTGGACGTACCTGACCCTGCAAAGTTTAAAAAGCCACTGCTAGGGAAAGCCCCGTGGAGATTCTCAAGCTGAAAACAGCACCATCTGGACACAGCACCATGCCTAGTGGGCGACGTTAAGTAACCACCAGCTCCGGTGCCGCCGGGCACGGAACCAACAAGGGTTTCCTGACCTTAAAGCACATCCCTCGTTAAAACTCCAGGAAGCAAAGGCACAGCAAGAACGACGTCTTCCCTTTGGAGAAAGAGACGACTAGTTTGCGGCTGCCGGGGAAGGCTGGCCTCCGGGGAGCACCAGGGGCCAGGCTCGCTGTGGGCTGGGGGGCAGAGGAGCCTCGCCTGGGTCCCGGGGGTCCCGGGGAGGGGCAAGGCTGAGCCTCCTCCACCGGCCGAGGGACCCGTGTTTCATCGTCTCGGTGAGTTGGCGGGAGTTGTTGCACAAATTACTGTGGTTTGGCGGCCCCTGGGCTCTCGTGGGCCTCATTTCGGAGCAGCGCAAATATTAAAACATCGTTATCTGCGTGCCTCTCCGCGGGGGATTGCGTCCTCGCAGCCACAGAATCAAAAAATTTTAGTAAATTAAAAAATTATTCAAAAGAACATTTCTCTCTCACCAAGAAAAAGGCAGGGTGCCTCTCATTTTCCTGAGAGGAAAAATGTTCTGTAAAACCTTCCCCTTTGTAATCAGGTGAACACAATGGGCATTAGTTCCAGGGAATTCAGCAGAAATCAAGAGAAAAGAGATAAGAAAGTTCCAACCAGACTATGAGCGGGGGAGGGGGAGTTACGGACCCACCAGGACACTTCGTTTCATCTTCTCCATGGGAAGGGGGCAAATACTTTAATCCGGCCTTTGGCCCCCACTTGTGGGCAGTCACCTCTACCATGTCCTGCCTGATAGGAGGGCCTGCCTTCCTGGGGGCCTTGGGTCACCCTGGGCAACCCAACAACCTGACGCAGAGTGGTAGTCTTAGGGTAGGGCTGGCCGTGCCAGAAAGACCACCCCTGCGATTTGGGGTGGGGCTTCGGGTCCCAGGTACCCTTACCTGGAGACCAAGGTCAACCATGCAGGGGACCGACGAGTCATTAATCAGTCGATCGTTCATCAGTCACACTCTATGAGGCAGTCCTATCTAGCAAGTGTGTGGGGCAGCGAGGCTCGGGGGCTTCCTGGCTGGTGATGCTCCCTCTGTGTGTCACACACACAGGACGGTCACGGGTCCTGACCCCGTGGGGAGGGGACAATGGGCACTCGCTTTGGGCACTTTCCAGGAAGCGTCTCTTCCTTTGGCTGATGTCAGTCTGTGTCCTTTCCCCAGAAGAGCCCAGTGAGTTCGGCTCCTTCTAGAGAATTAGCCAACCTCGGGGTGGTCTTGGGGACGCCCAAGCTTGCAGCTGAAGTGAGGTCTTGTGTGGACCGCGTCCTTTCACTTAGAAGTTAACTTGCGCCGTGCGTGTGAGACAGACAGACCGACAGGGCAAGAGACAGAGAGAGAATGAATATCAGTCCCCCGTCTCCTCGTCTGGTACAAACGTGTCTTCTGGAATACCAAGGTTCTATATCCTGGGACTAACAAATCCAAGGGAAAAGATTATCCCCACCTTTTCACCTCTACACTCATGCCAACTGCGTTACTTTGAAAATGTCCAAGAATTCCAGATGGTTCAGTCATAAACCTTGTTAGCCGTTCCCTGTCCGTGAGCCAGTAACCCCACGAACCGAGAGACGTGTGTGTGGGGACCAGATAACAAAGCCGGCCTGCCTTCCGCTCTGTGCCCAGACTCAGAAAGTGTGGCTGGAGCACGGTGAAGCTGAAACCGTTCCATTCAGCAGCCGGGAGGGAACGGGGAGGAATCCAGCCTTGGCGGCAGCACCGCCCAACAAGCAAGGTGACCTCCGCGACATTCGCTCACACCTGTTAGCTGCTGAGAATGAGGCCGCAGGTAACCCGGCGGGGCCGCTCAGATGTACGTACAGCTCCATTTATCCAGCGTTTAGCTGCCTCGAAATGCACTGACCCAAATCTGTTCTGGATTCTCAGCAGGCGGCAAGACGGGAGTGCCGGCCACGGGGACACGAGGAGGCCGATGCCCTTAGAGGAGAATGGGGCTTCCTTCGTGCAGAGTGAGGGGAGGCTGACCGCTTGCCGTGCTGCTCCCTGTGCCCAGGGAGCGAGGGAGACCTCCGCTGACCCACGCAGGGCGGTGGGGGCGGGGAGGCCCTTCCTGCGTCCCTCAGGATCCCCGTTGACTCAGGGCAGCCTTCCCAGGTCGACCTACAGACGCATATCAGATGTGGTTTTGTGAATGAGCCACCTCCCCTGTCGGACACCTTCCTCTGTTCCCCGAGCCAGGAACCACCCGTGTGATACGGGGAAATATGGGGCTGCCCTGACTTTGCCACGTTTCCCAACAAATACTACCGATGCCAAGTCTCTCCAGCCCCACATCACCGAAAGCAAACCCGTGCATAGTAACGGCACGTCTTTCGTGTGGTTGAAAGGCCACGGGAAGCGAGGGCTTGGTGCACGGTGGGGTCCTCCGGGGGCGGGCACCTCTGCCTTCCTGAGCTGGCCCTTCCCCCGCTGCCCATCAGAGGGCCTTCATCGCCTGCGCGGACAGCCGGACAGCCGAGGAGGACGCAGTGCCTGACAGCATTCCGCAGCCCAGAGGAAACGCATCTGATTTGGAATCTGATGGAATTCAGCCCCTCAAAGCCACGGCCAGAAACGGACCTAGACTCGGGGTCAGTTGTTCCTGGTCCTACTGAATCTATGTCCTGCCAGAATGTGACGTCAGTGCGACCTGGCAGGGCCCCCGCTGTGCCTTCCCCTGGGTGGGTGGTGGCGGGGTCCTACCCGTGCTCGGGATTCGGTGCCTGGGACTCAGACCGTTCCAACAGAACCGCGGACAGGGACGCGGCCACGGAGGGGAAAACCACCACCAGTTAACAATCACCACACTTGGGGACAAATTTCACTTCTTTGGCGGCTGTCCCTAACGCGTCACTGATGCCTAGCCAAATGAGCCAAAAGGGCAATGGGACACGGAAGCACTTGTGAGTGGGCGGCAGGAGTAAGCCCGCTGTGAGCGCCTCTCACACATCTCGGCTCCGCAGCCCAACCCTCGCTTGGCGGTTAATAGGATCATAAGCTGATTTCCATCACCACCACCCCGCTTGCTCCAGGGCAAGGGAGCTCTCAAAACAGGGCTTTTCATCTTTGTGTTTTTCTTCCTGCCTGCCCAAAGGTTCTCATAAAATGGCATTTTCTTCATCTAGCTGGAAATTTAGCCTTTTCCAGGCTCTGCCAAGCCCAGGTTTTTTATTCAAAGGACATTGTAACTGCGGTGCCCCCCCACCCCCCCCACACACACACCATGGGCAGCAAGCCGCTGGGAAGCTTCCAGGCCAAGGGGATGTCGGGGTTCGTGGTCTGAACACTCGGTGCTGATGGCAGCTCCTTTGTACCCCAATGGGAGTGTTTTCTGTGCTTCTCTGTTATCAGGACTGTCCTGGTCTCGACGCTTCTCTGCTCACTTTCTGAGTGTTTCTGTCTGTGGAAGTCGGCAAGCCCCTCCCTCCTGAGCGGGAACCACACCTCCCCGAGGCCAGGGTCCCAGCGCCGTGGTGTGGCCTGCCATGTTTCTCGCGGTCTGGAGGCCCCACAACCAGCTCCATAAATGTTTGGTGAACGAAATGAAGGTACAAGGGTAGCAGTCACGACGTGCTAAGGAGGAGTCAGGAGACAGTTCCTGGCTGATTCCGGCTGCTTTTCACTGGTCCAACGTTGGTAGAACATGGAGGCATCATTAGAATTTTCTTTCGTGCACGTTGACATCTGACTGCGTCCCAGAATGACCTGGGAGTTGCTCTCAATACAAACAGAAGCGCTGTTAGATTTTTAGGACACACACCTAATTGCAGAAAAGACAGAAGGCAAGAACTGAAAGCCAAGTGGACGGAATCAAATCAGCGTCAAGAAATCCTGAGGAAGGACCCCTCGGGTGGTGCGTCCAGGTGACCACAGCTGTGAGCGTGGAGGGCACCGGTTCCCTGTCTCCCAGGAGCCAGAGGAGACTCTGGCCCTGGATAATGACCTTCCGTCGACCATCAACTACCGAAGCATGAACATGTGTCATCCCCCATGCTTGCACACGCTTCCCAGCAGTTGTTCTCCAACATTTCAACTCCACAAACTGTCCGATTAGCCTGCAAAGTGAGCTACAGAAGTCCCATCTGCGTTTAGCCATGGGGGGAGCTTTGTGAAGGGGCAGCACCAGGCTTCCCCCCCACCGCCCCACCCCTGCACAGGGGCATGCACACGTACCCCTCCGCGTCCTCCTCCGGCTCGGTGTGCACACAACGTTCTGCACACTGCCTCCTCCAAAAAGCTCTTCTTGCCCAAACTGACTACGGTGACCACTTCCTGCTCAACGCTTGGCGGCCCTCTGGCACACCGTGGCACTTCCTGGCGGCCGCAGCAGGAGCTCTGCGTGCCTCTCAGGTGCCCGCTGAGGCTCCGAGCCTGCACAGAAGCCTTACACGCAGTGGGGCCCCGGCGAATCTGTGTGGTATTAGCCCATGTGAGCAGTCGACATCTTTTCAACAGCAGACAGCTGTCCGACCAGGGGGCTGTGCTTGTCCAGACACCTACGATGGCAAACCAGGCTGCGAGCTTCACCGGTCTTTTACTTTTTTAACCAATGCTTAAACGTATCACATCCCTTTTATAAGTAGACCTGTTTTTCAGAGGAGTTTAGGTTCACAGCAAAACTGAGAAGATACTGAGATTTCTCCTATTTCCCCCCTCCACTATCACTCAGCCTCCCCCACTATCAACACCCCTCCAGACTGGGACATATGTTATCATCGACGAACATATGTTGACACGTCATCATCCCCCAGAATCCACAGTTTACACAGGGGTTCATTCCTGGTGTTGTATATTCTACGGGTCCAGAAGAAAATAGAAATTCCTCACCCGGAGTTGCTTCACTGTCCACAGTCCCGTGTCCTCAGCTCATGAGCCCGCCCCACCTGCCCCTGGCCACACCGACCTGGGTGCCCTGTCTAGTTTTGCCTTTTCCAGACGTCACATAGTTGGAATCATACAGAATGCCTGTTTTTCTGATTGGCTTCTTCCTCTTAGCGTGATGCATTTGAGGCTCCTCCGTGGCTTTCCACGGCGTGATAGCTCATTTCTTTTTAGAGCCGAATAATATTCCATTGTCTGGATGGACCATTTTCTTTATCCACTTGCCTTTTCAAAAGATCTTCTTGGTTGCTTCCAAGTTTCACCAATTACAAATAAGGCTGCTAGCAACATACTTGTGCAGGCTTTTGTGTGGACATAAAGTTCACCTCCTTTGGGTGGATACCAAGGAGCATGACTGCTGGATCACATGGTAAGAAGGTGTTTAGCTCTGTAAGAAATGCCAGCCTCTCTCCCAAAGTGGCCAGGCCATGCTGCACCCCACCGGCGATGAGAGAGGTCCTGCTGCTCCATATTCTTCCGTGAGCTGGTTTGCTTGTGGTTTTCCCTCACTTAAAAAAAAAAAAAAAAAAAAAAACTATTATATCTGTCTTTTAAACATAAAGGGTCAGCATGTGCAAGACAATCCCTCATCATACAGGCCACCACCTGCTGGCAGAAAGGAGACCTGCTCTGGCCAGGATGACCCCGGTTAACGAATCCACTGACTTAATCAATTAAAAATTCTCTTCAACTTTCTCGTCAGCCCTGCAGTGTTTGTGCAAGGCAAACACTGAGCTGTGGACAGAGTGGTGTTTGGGGGGTGAGCTTGTGTTATGGGCGAGAATACAAAGTTTCCTCCCAATCTTCAATCCGCAACTCCCTTATATGCATTCTTACCACCATCCGTCCCTTCCGCAAATATTTGCTGAGCACCTAGCAGCATGTGCCTGCCTCGGAGCCAGGCTCTGGGGCCGTGGTTGTGAGCAAAACACAGGCCTCGCCTTCTGGGAGCTTGCAATCCTGGTGGGGGTCTGACCACAAACAAGGACCACACCAACCTCACACGCCTGCCATCGAGAGGAGGAGAGGATGGCCGTGGAGGGCGGGGGCACAGCTAGTCTGGAAGAGGGAAATGAAGTCCATGTCAGGAGCGAGAGAATCCAAGAACATCTCCTCCACCAGCTCGGGGCTTCCCGCCTCACCAGGAGGGGCGGCCTTGGCCCAGGTGTGGGCTCCTGCCTGCTCCCTCCTGCTGGGCCCCTGACATGGCTTCTCCCCTGTGGCTCTCCTCACTGCTGCGGATTTACAAGTCCTTGTGTGATTATTCCACCAGCACCCATCCCCCTGCCCCCTCCCCCCACTCCCTCACTCCCACCACCCCCCAGCTGGACTAAAAGAATGACAAAGGCAGGCCGGGTGACTCCTTCGAGGGCACCACTGCCACTGCTGTAACGCTAGGCCGAGCTCGGTCCCAGGCACACAACAGGAGCTCAGCACACACACTGAATGAGTGAGCAAGCGGAGCGAGCGAGCGAGCGAGCCATGCTCCAGGAGAGAAAAGAGGCAAGCTGCCCCTCGTCCTGAAGGAAAAGCAGAATGCTAAATAAGGTATAATGAGGAGACTCAGCTTGTGGGTGGCCGGGAGACTGCTGGTAATGCCCCCTCCCCCCCCAAGGACATGCAATTTAAGCTGATTTGAGGTTCAAAGTGGGGATTAGCCAGGAAGGATAGGTGGGGGGCTGGGGAGAGCAGGTTTTCCAAGCAGAAGGCACAGCACGGGGCCAGGTGGGGAAGGGGATTTGCTGCACTCTGAGAGCTAGGAGGGGAGCGGTGCGAGCAGCAGAGAGTGAGGGGAGAGGGCAGCAGGGTGAGATGAGCCTGGAGGAAGGGCAGTGGTGGGCACCTTGCCTCCAACACATTCATTCAACAAACATTCCCTGAGCACCTGCTATGTGCTGGCCTTAGAGGTCATACTACTCCGGTTCTTGATCCTAGAAGAGGGGAAGCAGGCCCCCGCCCACCCCACCCCCCAAGAGCTTCAGCAGGGGTCAGGCCACCACTGGTAAGTGACCACTCTGCTGCTGGAGAAGCGGGACCAGCTGTGCAGTCTAGAATTAGCAGGAACGGTCACTGATTGGAAGTGGGCAGTGAGGGAGGGTAGCTGACGGGGTGGCCCTGGGTGTCAGGCCTGAGCAGCTGGGGGGCTGGAGATACCGTTCACACAAACAGGGGGGTCAGGGGGACGGGGCAGCTTTGTGAACAGAGTTGAAGCCCTGCTCTTGGGAGGTTGCACTCCAGAGGCACCCAGGGCTCGGGCCTCACGGAGTCAGGCGTGCCCAAGCAGGGGTTCTGACATCCACTGACACCATGAGCAACTGGAGAGCCAAAAACTGGCTGGTGGCAATCGACTCCCAGTTTATGAGAAGTGGAGTTCTGAAGGACTCCAGAATAAAACCACTGAACCTAGCTTATTAGGAAACCAATCTCAGCGAAAGTGGGACAGGTTAGGTGTTTAACACGGTTTGGCCTTGGGTTTCCCTCCAACAGCTGGCGGTGATTATATTAGTTTCCTTTTCAAATGGATTTTCCTGCCAGTCCACATTTGTCTTCTCCCTTCCACATAGACCGTGGGAAATAACGCAGTGGGGAAGCACAACCCTGGGAAGGAAGAAGGATTCGGCAAGCAGCCAGGTAGATGAGTGGCTGTGAGTGTGCATGAGCCTGTGAGCGTGTGTGTGCATGTGAGTGCGTGTGTGCCTGTGAGCGTGTGTGAGCCTGTGAGCGTGTGTGTGCATGTGTGAGCATATATGAGCACGCATGAGCTGTGTGTGCATGTGAGTGTGCATGAGCCTGTGAGCGTGTGTGTGCCTGTGAGCGTGTGTGAGCCTGTGAGCGTGTGTGTGCATGTGAGTGTGTGTATGTGAGCGTGTGTGTGCATGTGTGAGCATATATGAGCACGCATGAGCATGTGTGTGCATGTGAGTGTGCATGAGCCTGTGAGCGTGTGTGTGCCTGGGAGCGGGAGTGTGCATGTGAGTGTGTGTATGTGAGCGTGTGTGTGCATGTGTGAGCATATATGAGCACGCATGAGCATGTGTGTGCATGTGAGTGTGCATGAGCCTGTGAGCGTGTGTGTGCCTGTGAGCGTGTGTGTGCATGTGAGCGTGTGTGTGCATGTGAGTGTGTGCATGTGAGTGTGTGCATGTATGAGCATGTGAGCGTGTATGTGCATGTGAGCATGTGTGTACATATATGAGCATGTGTGAGCATGTGTGAGAGCATGTGAGCATGTGTGTGCATGTGAGCATGTGTGTGCATGTATGAGCATGTGAGCCTGTGTGCATGTGTGAGCACATGTGAGCATTGTGTGTGCACATGTGTGAGCGTGTGTGTGAGCATGTGAGCGTGTGTGCGTGTGTGAGCGTGTGTGTACACGTGTGTGAGCGTGTGTGAGCGTGTGTGTGCTTGTGTGTGAGCGCATGTGAGCATGTGTGAGTTTGTGTGCATGTGAGCGTGTGTGACCGCGTGTGAGCGTGTGCGCATGTGTGAGCGGGCTTCACTCGCTGTCAGCAGCAGCCCCCGCGTGCGGTCCGACTGAAGGGGCCCCACCTGGTCTGCAAGGCACGGAAGAGCTGGCTGGACCCTGAAGGACCCTCACTTTTTATGCACCAGACAGCGGCAGCAAGTGTATTTCCAGGCTTTGAGGGAGTCGTTCCACAGCAGCAGAGAACATTAACGCTCCTGGAGGAGAATACGAATCACCCTCTGCTGAGGAACGACACACAGAGGGACCCTCAAGCGGTACATGAGGCCCAAGCACAACACAGGTCACTTTTCAACCTTCACAGTTTAACTGGAGCATCTAATGCGTCTGACAAAACTGCCTGATTTAAATGTTCTCACCTGCAAAAACATAATAAACACCACTCTCATCGACTTGCCACACTCCTGTGGTTGCCGCTGCAACGGTGCGGGCCACCTGGAAGCCAGTTCCAGAGGGGCACCAGCCAGGCGAGCGGACAGCGCTGGGTGTCCCTCAGCCCTCGGACGGGGGGGGGGGGGGGGGGGGGCTGATGGCCACCGCGTCCTCTTCCAAAGCACATGTCCTAGACCGCGGAGCTGGGGGCCTGGGTGTTTAAAGGCAAGACTGGATTTCATCTTTTTTTAAAACTCTCAAAATTGGTCATGGCTTCAATGCAGGGTTCCTGAGCTGCCAAGAGCCAGGACACTGGAGAGGGGAGGGGGCCGCGCCGCCGGCCGTCACCCTGAGGCCGGGGCTGCGGAGGAGCGGTGCTGGAAGGGCTGAACCCCGGGGAGGAAGGGCCGTCCGAGGGCCGTCCGCGCTGCAAGAGGGACTAGCTGCGGTCCCCCTCCACCGCGGGACAAGCTCGGGCGCGGTAGCCAGGGTCCCTGCCGCCAGCTTCGGGGCAAAACCACGCGGGGACTCGCCGGCCCACCTCCGGGGGAAGGGGCTTCACCAGCCCCCAGGCCAGGAGCATTACAGCACAGTCGCGACGCTCACACACCAGGGACCAGAGACTAGAAACAGACGTCCCCTTTGAGCCTGGAAGAGACCGCCCTCTGGTGAACAACCACTTCCCGCCTTTCCCCCAGACACGTGGCCGGCGCTTCAGGGAGATGCCCCTAACAAACATGGCCTCCGCCCCTCTTTAAATGCTGTGGCCGCGGAAGCAGCCGGGCAAGGGCCCCTCACAAACATGGCCGTCGCCCCTCCTAAACGTGGCCCTCATGGCAGCCGCCAGAAAAGCGCCCCTCACAAACATGGCCGCCGCCATGCCCACTGCTACATCGCCGACTTTGTTGGGTCACATGCCTGGGGACGCCGGGCTGTGATTGGCCAACCTTCTGGTGGCGTCAGACGCCGGGGCGCGGGCCGAGGTCCGCGGGGTTGCAGCTCCTTGGAGAAGCGTTAGACCGGGACGCGGGGATTTGGGGCGGTGCTGGGGGCGGCAGCGCGCCGCTCACACTCATGAGGAGCCGGAAGGTGAGGGGCCGAGGCCGGGTGCGCCGAGGCTGCGCCGAAGAGGCTGGGGCTTCGGCCACCCTTTGTCTGGGGAGCAGAGGAGTGGCCGCAATTCGACCAGGGCCGAGGGGCGGCCTCTGGTCGTCACCCCCTAGGCCACCCCTGGGTAAGGGGGCTCCCAGACTAGGGCCCCGGGGTTAGGGGGTTTCCAGAGCACGCCACCGGGGAGCCGGGGTATCCTGGGTCACGCCCCCCGGTTAGGGAGCGCCCAGACCATACCACGGGGTGGGGCGGGGGGAGAGCATCTTGGGTCACGCCCCACCCCACCCCCAGAGTAAAGGGCTCCCAGATTACTGCCCTGGATAGGGGGGCTCCCAGAGCATGCCACCGGGGGAGCCGCGGTATCCTGGGTCACGCCCCCCGGGTAGAGGGCTGCCAGACCACATCCCAGGAAAGGGCGTCTCCTTCTCCAGAACTAGTTTGGACCCTGGGAACTGCGGCCCCCACCGAAGCCCTGGGTTCTTCAGCGTATGACCAGCTTGGCCGCAGTCGCCTCAAGTGCGAAGGGGGTTGGGAGGGGACTGACCCGGGCGCCGGTTCCTGCACTGGGTACCTGGCGACGGGCTGGGGCCCACAGTTGGGTCTGCGGGTGGGGGTGGGGGTGTTCTACCGGCCTGACATCTCTGTCTTTCATGGAATTGTTTGGCCCGTTCACGTTTAAAGGTACTGATAGGGTTGGATGCACAGACGCCGTTTTACTCTCGTTTTCTGTAAACATGTCTGTTTTCTTCTGCTCCTTGTTTAAATGGATTAAAATGAGTATTTTCTAATGCAGCATTTTAATTATTCACTGTTGGTGAACATCTTCGCAGCAGTTGCTCTGGGTTCTGGTGTGTGCCTTGTAACATAGTGGAGTCAGCTGCAGAGGGGCAGCTGCTTCGTCCCAGGGAGAGGCAAAAATGTTCCTGTATCCCTTTACCCGCCGTCTCAGGATGTTGTTAGACCTATTGCGTCTCTTCCTGTTGGAAGCCGGCAGCCCCTGCTTTCATTCTGTCTCCATCTGTGCGCGTTTTCTCAGCCCGGGACAGCCTTGCTACCACCCATCCTTTGTGCCGTTGCTGCCAAACGAACCACGTGCCTCTGTGTCTACAGCTGCTTTGTGAATCAGTAAGAAAAGGGGTGCATGGGCATGTAAACGGGGTTCTGTACGATAGAGCTACTTTCCTGGTGCTCCTCCTGTGAACTTTAGTTCCCGTCGGGGATCCTGGAACTTCCTTTACTGGTCCTCGGAAGGCCAGTCTGCCCGCAGCAAACTCGGACCTCTCTTTCCCTGGGACTGTCTGCCTTGCTGTCCTTTTTGAAGGATTGCTTTCTTAGATAGACGATTCTTGGCTGGCAGGTTTTTTTCTTTGAGAACGTTGCGTATGTTTGACTATATCCATTGTTTCTGCTAAGTTAGCGGTTTATTTATCGGGCTCCCTTGTCAGCGAAGAGTCATTTTCTGGGGCTGTTTTCAAGATTTCTTTTGTTTGGCTTTCCGTGTTTAAACCGTGCGGTGTCTGCGTATGGAGCTTGTTGCATTTCTCCTATTGGGAGTTAAGTTCTTGGAAATTCCTGTGTGTTGGTGGTTGTTTTGCAATAAATTTGGGAAGTTTCAGCCATTATTTCTCTGAATATGTTTTCTGCTCCTTTCCTTCTTTCGTGGTACTCCCATTACACGTATGTTGGTGCACTTAAGTGCATCCAGTGTTTTCACAAAGACTTCCTTTTGCTTCATTCTTTTCTCTGTGTTCAGTTCTTTAGTTGTGGTTTTTTTTAGTTCTTGAACATGTTCGTAATGGCCACTTTTAAGGCTTTTGCTGATAAATTCACCCCTGGTCGCTCTCACAGGCACTTCTCTTGGCTGGCTTTTACTCCACTGTAGGGGTCTGCTTTCCTGTTTCCTTGCACGCTCCATAATTATTTGTTGAAACTGGACATTTCAGATGATGTAGCAGTTCTGGGTTCCTGTCTCCCACCCCCACCCCATGGCATATTGTTGTTAGTAGGCTTTTTATTTGTTTAGTGGCTGGGCAGATGTTTCTATTGGACTTGATTTCCCACCTCTCATCTGTCCACCAGGGCAGCACTGGACAAGCCCACATTCACCCTGGGTTGGCGCTCTTCCTCTCTCCCTGACCACACCTGGCTGTTAAACTCCCATTAAATGCCATTTGATTGCTCAGTTGATTCCAGCAGTAGCCTGGGGCAGAAACTGCTCTGCAAACTAATCCAGTCTCTGGGTGGCTTTGAAGGCTGAGGCCTAGTTTCTGGAGTCATGTTCGATACTTGTTCTGACCCCAGGAGGGCTCCTCCAGCTGAGTCATTCCCTGCTTCTCACCTGCAGACTATCTGGCCGAAAGCCTGTCTTCATTCTCTGCCTTTTTCCACCTCCTCTTCTGTTCCTGAGAGCCCGCTTAGGCACGACCTTCTCCACATTCCTACGAATGAAGTCAGTTCCTTAGGGATCAAGAGCTCTCTGTTCTAATGTCTGCCTCTCCCTCAGGCGAAGTCTCAGAGTCCGAGCTCTGTCCTGGGACAGTGACAGGACAGGCTTCACTGCAGGACACCTCTGTCATACCGAGAGTGCTCTCAGAGGGGCGGGGTGGTGCCAGCACCTGAGATGCCCTCGGCGTGCTTCTCCTGGCCTGGACCCACCTCCACAAGCAGAGGCCAGGGTGACGGGGCCCCAGTCTTCTTAGTGCTCTGTTGGGGTAGAGCCTCCGTCCCACAGCTGGGGTCTGGGCAGAAGAAGCCCCCTCCTCTCAACCACACACATACACACACACACTCCCGGACTCAGGCTCAGAACAGGAAGGATGAGGAGAGAATGAGAAAGGCTGACATGCTGCTCCGGGTGGGAGAGAACCCCTCTGTGTGGGAGCGGGAGGGTGCCCTGTAGTCTCAACGGTGGCGGTCTAGAGTTCACATACCGCTGAGTTTTGTAGGTGGTTTTGAGTGAGTGTTTCTTCATTTGTTCTTTGCCCATAGGACCATTTCCAAAATCACCTGCTATGTCAGTGCTCAGTGATACTCGGTGATAGTAGCAGCTGTCCTCAGGGCCAGTCGTCCATCCATCCATCCGCTCCCTGCCCCCCCCCAGCACAGTCACATGAGAAAGTGTTGGGAGGAGGACTTAACAGAGAAGAGGAGACAGTCGGTGGCCTGGGACAAACGTGGCCATTCCCTCCTGGGGGGAGAGGGCTTCAGGAGGTGTGCTGGTATAGGGCAGGGGGGAAGGGCATTCTGGAACCTCTGCAGGCTCCGCTCCCTGCGTGTGGCTGTGACCCCGCCACTGCCAGGCTCAGCCAGCCCTACTCTTGACACGATGTGGGCCTAGACCCAGTGCACCCACCCAGCAGGCCCTTTACCTGGTCCAGAGCTCCTTGTCCCCACTGTGCTCGCAGCTGGGAGGGTACCCTGTCCTTCCACAGGCCACTGCCTTTCCTTTTCCTTGCATTTTGAATGCTCTCTGGGAACGCTCCCGCTATCTCACAGCCTGGGTGAGCCGCCACCTCCCAGGGCTTCTGGAAGCCTCTAGGGCTGCAGGCGGGGATGGGTGGGACACCACTGTAGAGATTTCTAAGCCAGCCCGTCTCCTCTTTGACCGGTTTCCTCTTGGTGAGCATGCTGCTCTTTACCCGGCCCTGGGGCCCCCAGTTTTGGGGCCTGCTGTGACGAGAGCCCTCAGGCTCCCACCTGCATGCCCACCCATCCTCACTCACTATTCTGTGTGACTCACTTCCATTGTCAGGTTTCAAGCTGAGCTTTAAATGATATCATTTTCTAAGTGCATTTGGTATCCATTCCAGAACAGAAAAAGGAATCAGTGGAAAAGCTGGTGAAATTCAAATCAAGTCTGTAGTTTAGCGAGCGGGGAGGGCTGCCGGCAACGCAGGCTTCGTTTTGCCAGATAAACCAGGGGTTATAAGGTTTCACTGTTTAAGCTAATTCCTTCCTTGTCATTAGAAGACTGCCTCGCATTAGGAGTAAAATGGACACAGACCGTTGATAAGATTAGCTAGAAGTTAACGGCTTTAAACCCATAGAATCGGGACTGTTTCCTCCTATAACTTGAGGGAGGGTGGAGTGTGGGGGTGGCTTTCATTTTTCATGTCACCTTTTATCAGGAACTTGAACACCAGGTGGAATTTGGAGAACCTGAGAAAGGGGATGTGCTGCTTCTGAACACATTTGAAGTTGACTTAGTATCTCCTAACTCCCAAACGGAGGTTCCTAAAAATGTGTAAAGGAGACAAACTGCCCCAGGCTTCCAGGACTGTAGGAAAGAGTAGATCTGCATCTTAAACCCAAAACAGTTTTGTTTGAATTTGCACAAGGCCACTGGAGTTTTTCTAGAAGGATGATGAGGGTGGGGGTGGGAGGGAGGCTCCAGCGCTTTCTGCAGGTAGGACATCCGCGTGTCCGTGCTCACGTCTCGTCTCCCAAGAGCACTTTCTGACGCTCCGGGACCTGCTGTAGCTCACAGGTGCAGTGCGGTCTTCAGCGCGCCTCCGAGCCCGCCGCTGCTCAGCCAGGTTGGCCTCTGCCCGGGAAGCCGGCACCGCCACGTCTGCCAGGACAGGATGTCAGGTGAGCCTTTTGACCACAGAGACGCCAGCACTTGACCGGGGTGTCCCTTTCTGTACAAAACGTTGGCCCTGAGATGTATCAAGAAAGAGTGCGCTGCTTACACCCCAGACAGAAGACAGCAGTGCTGTGATCGCTTTCAGGGAAAGCTGTGCTCTCAGGTCCGGGTCTGTGCTTTGGGGTGCTCGCCCCTCCGTGGGCGTGTGTGTCTCGCGCTCGGTCTCCACACGCACCTTTCCAGTCACTCTTGGAATTCGACCTTCTGCATGACGTTGGCTGGCGCAGGCCACGCCCCTTCACCCCTCAAGTCTCGGAGAGAAAGGTGTGCTTATGCCCGCCGTACGGGTGCCTAGCAGCCCTAGTGCCCCGAGTCCTGGAAGGCTGACCTCCCGTGCGGCACGCTCACAGGTGTGGTTGGGACATGGTCTGCCACCAGCAGCTAACACAGTTTCACTTCCGTGCGCTGCTCTGGAAACCGTGAAGTCCCTTTGACAAAGACTTGCTGAGCGCCTGCTCCGCGCCAGCACGCAGACCCTGCCTTCACGCAGCTTACGTTCTCGCAGAGACGCAAGGGGACTGGTGGTTGGTTGTGTTACCGTCTGTCCTGCCTGCTTCCGAAGTTCCCTCAGGATCGACAGCGCCCTTGGGGAAACTGGCGGGGGGTAGGAGCGCCGGGGGTTGTGTGTCTGCGTTCGTCCCCAACCGCAGGTTTAAATTCTGTCCCTTTGGAGGCACTGACCTAACCCTATCGTAGAAGTCGTGGAAGGTGTGAGAAGGAATACTAACCTCTGGGACTGAAACGTTCTTAATTTGCTCTCTGCCTCGTAATCCTAGATGTGTCCCGTTTCCCCTTACATTTTTCTCTTGACAGACCTCGTCACACAAAGCCGCCGACAGGCGAACTTCCAAGAAGTTCAAGTATGACAAAGGTCATCTCCTGAAATCAGAATTACAGAAACTTGTCCCTAAGAGCAATAGTGTTGCATTGCCCAAAATACCACCCGAGAGCCCTTGTGCCAGTGAGACTCGGGGGTTTGCTGAAGACCACGTGCTGCCTCCAGGAAAAGGAGCTGGTGCTCTGGCCCAGCCGGAGGCCGCGGGGCGCCCCCTCGGGCCCTGCACCGCTGTGGGCGCCGCCAGCCCAGCAGGGACCGAAGACGGCCCACGCCTGCCCGCACCCGGGGCTCTCACAGGAGAGGAGCCTCCCAGCAGCCGCACGGCGCGGGGCAGCTCAGCGCTGCCAGCGGAGCAGGTCCACAGGCCCCCGCTGCAGACGGATGACAGCGTCTTTCTGGACGAGGACAGCAACCAGCCGATGCCGGTGGGCCGGTTCTTCGGAAACGTGGAGCTCATGCAGGTAAGACTGGCGCCTCCTGCCCCCACGGGCGCCCCCACGCGGGCTGCACGCTCGGTCAGCACTCCCCCCTCCCGGCGTGCGTGTGGCGCTGCCTCGGGACAGACTCCAGTCCCCGCGAGGAGCAGACAGACCAGCTCCCTGGGAGCAGCCCCACTCTGAGCAGAGGATCCCTGCCAGAGTGCCAGCTACTGCCGGGAGGCCTCTCCTTCCTTGCTCGGCCCTCGGGGTGTGGGCTGCTGTGTGACTGGGCCTCCCCGCACGGTTGTGGGTGGGAAGCAGCACCCCACGCTTGCGGGGCATCGGTCGTGGGGAGCGAGCCCTCACCTGGAGTGCTGGCCGGAGCGGTGGGCTGCTGGTGGCTGAAGTGTGTTTCCTTCCTCCAAGGACCTTCCACCGGCGTCTTCGTCTTGTCCTTCAATGAGCAGACGAGAATTCAGGAAAATGCATTTCCGAGCCAAAGAGGACGATGATGATGATGACGACGGTGCAGAAATGTAGAGAATAAAGTACATGGTGATTTCCTTGCATATTTAATAACAGTTAATAGTTTGACAGTTTAGCAAGTGATGAAATTTATATCAAGTTTATCTCCCAAGAAAATGTATTCTTAACCAGACGTTGAAGCCGACGCACAGAAGTCCTCGTGCAGAACACCAAGTACCTGGAGCGTTGACACTCGTGACCCAGAACCATCTCGGAGGCAACCCAGCCGCTGCTCCCACGCACGTGCATTTTCTTGTGTCTGTGTGTACGTGATGGCAGCTCGGGGTTCACTGGGGAGACCTTTCTGAAGAAAACTCCTCACTTAAGCTCTTTAGTTTTGATAATACACAAGTTTATTTTCCATTATCAAAATTTGATCATACTTGTGATTGAGTCAATGCCAGTTCTTAAAGAACTCTCCTTTATTTCTGTATATGAAGCTAATGTTTACCTTGGAAATTTTGCAAAATACATATGAGAAAGAAATAAAATATATTTTGAAAATATTTTTAAGAAATCTTTACGTTCCTACAACACTATTCCTTTCTAAAATGTTTGAGAGCCAAGTGGAGAAAACGAATCCTTTCCTCTCTTCCGCGTGTAAGGCTGGGTCAGCCTGGTTCACGGGGGGGGGGGGGGGG
>NW_024425786.1:2364560-2376839 GCF_017311325.1 Ursus maritimus | reverse complement strand
GGGGGGGGGGGGGGGGTGACATCCTTGAGTGCCACCCAGAGTGGAGAGCTGAGGCCGTGCACTAGAAGGGACGCGGCCCCCCTCGTGTGGAGTGTGGGGTTCCTGAGACGGCAGCGGTGGTCCTCGCGGTCCTCGCCCCGTGTAGTGACGAGGCCGCCGGCACCGAGGGCTATGCGCTCCTCTGTGGTACAGGGAGTTACAGAGCGTTGGGAGGGGAGAGCACCAGGAGGGGGCCTGGGTCCCCCACGACCCACACAAGGAGAGAAGCTGCCTGCAGCTCAGGAAGACGGGCCTTGAACATCCGCTCATGAGCAGGTCTCTTGTTGAGCTGTGGTTATGTCCACCCCCTTGTCCTTGTCCGCAGTTTTAGCCAGGCTCAGCCGCAAGTCAGAGGCAAGTGTCCTCCCTGTGACGCGTCTTCAGAAGATGGGAAGTGGCCCGATGCTGCGTCGCCCGCCCACGGCACTCACCTGCCTCTCTGCACGTAGGCATTCATCACGTCCCATCCCCCCGGGGAGCAGGTGAGTGCAGGCCCGGCAGAGCGCGAGACCACGGGCACCCGACCTCACGGCAGTGCGTTGCTGTGATTGTCGTGTGTCTGTTGGTCACAGGTACGCCCGGTCACGGGGTGCGTACAGGGGAAAGATGGCACATAGAGGGTTCGGGACGAGCCGCGCTTTCAGGCACCCACTGGGGGTTACGGACATTTCTTAGTTACGACAGCTGCTGGAGTTAGCCCTGGGAAAATGTGCGGTGGGGCACGGAGTGTACCTTACAGGAAGGATCGCTTGGGGGCAGATAGTGGAGGTTCCCCGAACGCTTCCCGCGTGGCCCCTCTGCTTCCACTGTGACCATCTTCCCGCCAGCAGCTGTGACCTCCGCCTACTCTGGATAATTTTGTAGTGTATTGATCAACAGACTATTTAATAATTTGAAATCATTGCTCGTAAAGGCATTTTGATGGCAGCCAGAGGAAACAAGTAACTACTTGAGGTTACTGTGGAAATAACTAGTAATCACGGCACCTGGTTCGTGGTGACCGGGCTGCCTCAGATTCCAGGAGTCTCCGTCCCACGTCCTGGCTTCTGGGAGAAGCGTCGGCCTGAAGCAGCACACCTGCAGGAGAGATGTGCGGCCACATTACCACCAAAATGCAAAATGAAAACTGTGCCCCTAGGGGACCAACCCCTGCTCACGCCACGCGGGATCTCCTGGGGTTGGGAGGATAGCAGGGGTGGCGAAAGTGTAACCGTGCTGGTTACTCCGCGGTGAGGGGCAGCGTTAGAAGGAAACTCCAGGTGTCCCGTCACCCTGAAGCCCGTGCAGGGTGACGTCGGCCAGATGGAAGGAAGCAGACTCAGCCCTGGGAGCAAAATGAAGTTTCAGGAAGCCTATTAAAATAGCCGTTCACTCTCAACAACTTTAGTTGTGCGTGCTCGGTGATCTGTCCTGCCTCGGAATGCCGGCTGCAGGCCCTGTAACAGTGTGACTTTCTAGAAGCGCTCTCTGATGTTGGTATTCACAAAACCACGTACCCGTGGTTGGGTGAGCAGTGCAGGAACTAGGAGAGCCATCCTGCCATGCTGTCTCAGCGCCTGTTGTGCCGGGACCCTCAGACCCGCTCCCACAACCCCCGGGATTCAGGAGAGATGCCACGATACCCACGGTCCCGTTTATCATGGAAACCACACACGGGACAACGTGCCAGAGGAACAGCCCCCCGCGGTGACTCCCGGTGGCGGCACAGACGTGGGCCTCATTCTCCAGCCACGCGGGAGGCTAACCGGGCCTTACTGCGGTCAGTCACAGAGGCTTTGACTGCCCACCTGAGGACCTCAGCTCCTCGGGTCTCAGGCAGTCTGGAGAGCAGCTCTCTTGGGACCCACAGTCAGGCCCCTCCCCAAATTGCTTCAAGGGCTTCCTAGAGCATCTGGAACTGAAACCCCCCTTCCCCCGGTCTCACCTCATCAGCCCCTGCCGTGCTTGCACCCCTCACTGGCCTCCTTCAGCACAGACCCCCGCACCTCGTCCCAGCCCCCACTCCTCTCCCCACGCTGAACGGCCGGCTCCCTCTGGCTTCCCTGCCCTGGCTCCCCATCCTGGCTGCCATCAGAGGCTGACTGCCGGCAGCTCCTCCCGTAAGCTGCAGGATCAGGATCTGGAGGTCCTCCCTCTGCTGCCTTGCTGACCAAAGAGCCTGGCCCATGGCAAGTGGAGGGCCTGCCAGTACAGGGGACCTCGTGCCCGGGCAGTTCTGTACCCACAGATCACCAGACCCTCCACTCATAGCTCCCAGATTTTTCCTCCCTTCTTTTGTTGAAACAGCCTGTGAACCCCTCATTTGCAAAGAGGTTGTGCCACCTACTCTGACCTGGGAGTCTGAGGGTGACAGAACTGCTGATGATCCCCCTCCCGTAACAGGCACCCAGCACCCAGGCCGAGGGCCCCGAAACAAGCAAACTGAACCGCGTCACAACCAGGAGAGCCTTGCGCTCTTGCTCAAAGTCAAAGACTGGATTTCCGATGTCCCGCCTCCCGAGGGCTTGAAAGTGCCCATCGGAAAGGTGAGCGGCAGGGGCGAGGCGGCGGAGCCCCAGCAGATCAGATCTCAGCGCCAGCCAGGCGGGCCGCACCTGCCGGGCTGCAGGAGGGTCAGCAGGACAGCCCAGCGCAGACACCCTACCCGGCCGACTGCGCCACACCCCCACTGGTGCGCTTCCACGGGGCCAGGTGAACGCCACGAGCTAAGGCCCCACACGCAGGATGGGCTCCTTCTAAGACCTCTCTAGTTCAGTGAAGAAAAGAGAATCATTTGCATCATTTTTTAGAAATTACTGACCCTTTGTTCTTATCCTTATTTTCATCATTCCCACAGAGTGCAAACTTTTGACACATCTACTGAAAAATCTTTATTGCTTTTTACGATTATACAAAAGTAAAAATTCAAATATTACAATGCGTAGGACTTTAAAAAGTAAATTTTAAAAGATTATGAAATACATGCTCATTTTAAAAACTTCAAGTTTTATAAAATACATGATTTAGAAAGTTAGCCCTTTATTTTATTTTTATTTTTTTTTAAGATTTTATTTATTTATTTGACAGAGATAGAGACAGCCAGCGAGAGAGGGAACACAAGCAGGGGGAGTGGGAGAGGAAGAAGCAGGCTCATAGCGGAGGAGCCTGATGTGGGGCTCGATCCCATAACGCCGGGATCACGCCCTGAGCCGAAGGCAGACGCTTAACCGCTGTGCCACCCAGGTGCCCCTAGAAAGTTAGCCCTTTATAATCCAGTGCATGCCCACCGCATCCCCAGGGTCACCGTTGTCCCGACGGCACATTTCCTCACAGACTGTCCCGCGTGCACTAACACACACGTGTGACACAAGCACAGACGTTATAAAATCAGCAGGTCACACTCCGCGTGGAGCAGCCTGACGCACAGCCCCCCGTTTCCGTACAGAAACACAAAACTGCTGCCCCGCTTTCCATGATGTCGACGGGTAAGACCGAAGCACGACAGCTGAGTACGTCTAGTTCACAAGAACAGCAGTTTCCTGTGGTTCAGCACGAGACCACAGTCAGCCCTTCCCCTGCGGACACACGTGGACAGTCTCCCTCTCTCTGACATCACAAAGGGCACGGCAGCGCGTGTCCTTACACCTGCTTTACGGAATACAAACGTTTTACCCCACGGGGGCAGCAACCCTCGGGAGCCATCAGAAACACCCCGAGGACAGCGCTCTGCATTCGCCGCGGACTGGAGACCCAGCCGAGAGCTGACACAGACTACTTGTCCCGGGACCGCGCGGCCACGTCTGGCCTGACGCCGTGTCCGTGTGGAGGCCACTGGGCATGCACCCGGCAGCAGGACCATCAGGGTAGGAGGGGCCCCTGAGCGGAGGACAGTGCCTTGTCCCGGCCGACCCACCCGCGCCCCGGCCGTGCACCAAACTGGTCGTCTGGCGCTTGGGCTCTCGGAGGGGCAAAGGCCGACTGAGAAATGTAGTGAGGTCAGAATCTGTAGGAGGACCTCTGAAGTGTCTCCAGGAGCCACCGCAGTGACGAGCACAGAACAGCAGCCACTGGAATGGCGCGCGCCGGGGGAGGCGGCACGTGTGGCCCGTCACCGGCGCTTCCGGGCCGGCCGCCGCCTCTTGGGCTTCGTCTGCGGTTGGTAGATCCTGTGTGGGTCACAGCCGAGCCTGTGGGTGGTTTTCTTATGGCAGGCGATGTGGACCAACTTCAGGTTCTCCAAGGTGAAGAGCAGGCCGTAAAAATACTCCCAGGCCACTTCTCTGCCGTCTCGCTCCGTAATGGCTTCAGCCAGCGCGGGGACCACCGTGCGCTTCTTTTCTATTCTGTAAAGGAAGTAAGAGCCGGTCACTGTGCGCCATCGCCATCCCCCGGCACCTGCCAGGACGCCTGCTAGGACAGCACAGCTGAACCGTGAACCAACGTGGGGGCTTCAGGAAAAGACGTGAGCGCGATGGTTCAGATTCCAAAAGGAGCCGCGCTTGGAAACACCCCGAAGGAGCAGCGTGGCAAGGACACCTCCTGTTGCTGTCAGCGGCAGGAGGACTGGGGGACTGTCCTTTACCGGGGCATCACCGCACGCGGCCACGCCCGCCGGCCCAGCCTGGTACAAGCAACTTGGCTTGTCTCCTGCAGGACACTGGGGCCATGCACATCTCTAAGTCCTGGGAAGTATGCCGAGGGAAAGGGGTCGAGCCCGGCGTCCTCAGTCCCCACCAACGCCTGTCCTCGCGGTGAGCAAGTTCCTCAGCAGAACCCGTGTCCTCCCCGGAGAGCGTCATGGTCAGGGCTGACGTCTGTCTTTCCAACCCGAGCCTCGTGCTTGTGTGTGCCCATAATGCTTGCTGTAAACCTGTTTCACTTATGAACAAACCATTCAAAGCCCTGTACTAACAGGTACGGAAGCCTGCAGACCAACAAGAAGGCCTCACAAGTACCGGAGCTGGCGGACCAAACCGCACAGACTCGCGTCCCCACCGCATGGAGAGATGCTGAATAAAGGGGAAAAGAAGTACATGCTTGAGATCACAAGAAACAAGGGGGCCCCCACTGCCAGAAACAGAGAGGTCCATGCTTGACCTGCAGGGGTGAGCCACCCTCCTGCAGAGCCCCAGGGGAGAGCCGGGGAGGTGGGACTGACAGCCCCCTGCAGCCATCGGTGTGGGAAGGGGAATGGTAGGGAGCCCGGGGCTCTGGGGAGGGAGAGAAAGCCACCCCATCAGCTGCTACGGCTGCGTACCCAGCCCCAGAACAGTGGCTTGTGAGGGTCAGTGTGGCGGGGCTCCTGCTGACCCTGACCCACTCCTAGGGCTGTGCTGGCTGGACGGCTGACTGGGGCTGGGCTTTCTCCCCACGGCACTTTTCACCCTCAAGGAGCCAGGCCAGGCCCCTCCCTGGTGACGGCAGCACCTGGAGAACGGGCCCCAGTGAGCAAGCACGTATCAGGGCTCCACTGGCATCCTGTCTGCTGGAGCCACGTGGCCAAGCCTTATCCAGCAGTAGGAGGGGCGGGGAGGACACACAGGGTGCCCACAGCAGGAGGTAGGATTCGGGGAGCACCAACAGCAGGACCGTTTCCACAGTCACCCAGAAAACCAGGACCTTCAGCTCACCGTTCACGGACAAGCAGTCCGACCTTGCGCCACCACACGGCGTGGGGGCCAAGCTAGAAATTAATACTCAGTGGTTTCGGCACCACTGAAAGCCCCGGGTGTCCAGCAGAGACAAATGCAAAACCACTCTGTGGGGACAGGACAAGCCAGCGCACACAGAACGCCTACAGAAAACAATCCCACCAAGGGTGGACTGGGGTCCGGACACACCACCGTCGCAAGGACCCCCGAGAAAGACCGGGTTACAGCCTCTGAAGCAGACCGCTGAGAGCTTAGGGAGGGCTCCCCGAGACCTCTTCTGACACCAACTGTGAAGTCCAGAGCTCCCCGAGACCACCCCCTCTTCTGACGCCAACTGTGAAGTCCAGGGCTCCCCGAGACCACCCCCTCTTCTGATGCCAACTGTGAAGTCCAGGGCTCCCCGAGACCTCTTCTGACACCAACTGTGAAGTCCAGGGCTCCTCGAGACCACCCCCTCTTCTGACGCCAACTGTGAAGTCCAGGGCTCCCCGAGACCACCCCCTCTTCTGACGCCAACTGTGAAGTCCAGGGCTCCCCGAGACCACCCCCTCTTCTGACGCCAACTGTGAAGTCCAGGGCTCCCCGAGACCACCCCCTCTTCTGACGCCAACTGTGAAGTCCAGGGCTCCCCGAGACCACCCCCTCTTCTGACGCCAACTGTGAAGTCCAGGGCTCCCCGAGACCACCCCCTCTTCTGACGCCAACTGTGAAGTCCAGGGCTCCCCGAGACCACCCCCTCTTCTGACTCCAACTGTGAAGTCCAGGGCTCCCCGAGACCTCTTCTGACGCCAACTGTGAAGTCCAGGGCTCCCCGAGACCTCTTCTGACGCCAACTGTGAAGTCCAGGGCTCCCAGAGACCACCCAGCTTTGACAGTTTGCTCAGCAGGCTCAGAAGCCCCTGGACACTGTTATACTCACGGCTGTGGTTTATAATCACAAGAGGATGCATATTAAAATCAGCCAAGGGAAGGGACCCACAGGTAGAGTCCAGAAAAGTTCCAGGTGCAGGACTCCGGCCGCCCTCTCCCCATGGCGGGCAGAGGACCCCCCCTGGCAGCGGCGGTGAGCACACGCGTGGGGTGGTGCCAGGTGGGGACGCTTCCCTGGGCCTCAGTGTCCAGTCTTCACTGGGACTCTGACACGCGGGCATGGCTGGCCACCCAATGATGGGCCTCATCTCCGGCCCCCATGAGACCAACAGCCCCACCCCAATCACACTGCTCCACCATGCAGCGAACCACAGCCCCCAGGGGAACAAGGACGCTCCTAGGCAGGACACTCCAAGGGCTTCGGGGTGACCTCCCACGGGTCGGGGGCATAGGCCACATCTCTCTTTGGACATAGCTAAATTCTTTACAGCCATAAAACAAATATGCTTAAAATGAATAACCAATGAAATTTAAAATAGAAATAACAATGAAAAAGGGGTGCCTGGCTGACTTGGTCGGGGGAGCACGTGACTCTTGATCTCAGGGTTGTGAGTTCAAGCCCCACGCTGGGTGTTAGAGACTACTTAAAAATAAAATCTTCAAAAAAATAAAAAATAAAATAAAAATAAATAAAAAATATAATGAAAACAGATTGGTATAGAAAGGCTTGTTTTACAAAGAACCCAGAAGCACTTCCAGGAAGGAAATATGGACTCGGTGGACAGACGGGAGGCATCACAGCTGCAGAGGGAATGAGCGAATGAACGACAGGGAAGCGTCCGAGGTGGCCCAGGTGCATCGCAGACACCACGCGCTGGGGGTGCAAGCAACAGATGTAGCTTCCCCCAGTTCTGCGGCTGGGTGGCTGGCCGGGGCTGAGAGTCCCTGGCTCAGAGAGGCACCCTCCTCACTGCGTCCTCACCGGACGGTCCCGCAGGTCAGGCCCGCCCTCGTCACAGCCGCCCTGAGGACCCATCCCTAGACAGTCACGCCGGCCACCAGGGCTTCGATGTACGAATGCAGGGTCATAGCTCAGCCCATGGCCGGACGTGGCCGGGAACACCGCAGCAGAGCTGGAGTCTGAATGACCAGACGCGGCACAGGGGAGCCAGGACGAGAAGGCCCAGCACGCAGCCGCGGGTAGTTCCAGAACAGCCAGACGGGGAGAAGCCAAGAAGTCGTGACTAATAAATGCTTACGAGTCTTCCAAAATCCAGGAGAAAGTCATCTCAGAACAAAGAAGACAAGTCCCAGGGAGAACGTGAAGGAAAAATCGGCCCCTGCACACGCCACGTTCAAGCAGAAAGAGACAACCCGAAGATGCCACCGAAGAGGCAGAGAGCAGGCCGACGCCCGGAGACCCTGCCATCCTGCCTTCCCGGCTCTGAAGGGGGACCCCCGGCGCCCCAAATACGCACGCGGGAGTACAGGCTACAGGGACGTCTTCCAAGACGGAAGAGCACGGAGCGCCCACAGACCCGCACAGAAGCAGCGCGTCTGAGGTCGGGAAGGAGGCTGGAGGTCAGACGCACGGAGAAGCCGGCCGGTTTGCTGGAAGGTCTAAGTGCTGCACTTACAGACGAAGATATGACCGAAGTTTCAGAAACACTGCTCCCGCCTCTGCTGCCTCATCTGCACTCTGCTCCAGGCTGGTCTGTCCCACCCTTTAAAGCTGGGACTGAGCCCCAGATCAATGTCCCCATGCCCCAACGGGTCATGGAAAGTAGCAGACGATGAGCTGGGGAGCCCAGACGGCATCTTGGGGTGCTCGGCGCCCGTCAGAAGGGGGGAGGCCCAGCCCCGCAGCTCAGGCACCAGGACGGCCCTTCTCCCCTGGATGTGCGCCCCCTCCCCGGTGCCCGGGGAATGGCTGACAGGGCCTGAGAATCTGCCTTCCTGACCAGTCCCCAGATGCTGAAGCTGCCGCCAGCCCGTGGACCACACCTACGTGGCCCAGAACAGGAGACCACGCAGGCATGTCCCGAGCAAGTGCTCACCCCAGGCTGTCTTATAAGAGTGGAAACTCAGAAGACCAGACACGCCTACCCGTACACACAGAAATGCAGGTTCAAATGACATTCTAGTCACAGGGTGAAGTGCTCTGCCCCTGGGGAAACGAACGCTCTGAAACTACAAACGCGTCCCCGTGAGCAGGACTTAGAATGGAGAAGCATGGCGCGGCACCACGTGTGAGCCCGCTCCGTCCATCCTCAAGCTCAGACCTGCAGGGGAAAGGCCTGGACCAACCAGTATCACAAGGACCCACACGCAGAGGAGCAGTTCCCGGGGGGAACTTCACACACCCGGGTGAAAGCAAGAAATGCCCCACACGCCATATCAGAGCTCTCGCTCTGAGATCATCCTGCTTAAGGCGGGAGCTCCCCCGCCCCAAGTGCAATGTCGTGACAATGCCCACTGGGCCGCACAGATGGGAGCTGAACAGGACAGGGGGACATGCGCCACGTCACATGGATGTGGGCGGGAATCGGACCAGTTCCTGACAGAGCCCGCCACGGTGAAGGACACCTACCCACACAGGTTAGGAGTGTGCCTCCCGCCCACCCTACGCGCCCAGGACATGGCTAGGTCCATAACCCACAAGCTCAGCACAGCAAACACAAGGCAGCCGGCCAGCCACGGACGCCACAGCGTGGACAGGCCCCAGCAGGTGCTCTTTGGGTCTATATACTTAGTTCGCAACAAGAGACAGTCCTGACGTCTACGGAACCCATACTCACATGTGGTCCAGGTTCCACGTGCTGAAGAGGACCCGGCTCTCCCTGTTACCATAGGGATTGATGGAGTGTTTGGAGGCACAGGTGTCCACGTCAAAAGGACCCTAGGTCAAAAGAGAACAAGGTCCACGAAGTGAGCTCAGTTCTAACCCACTGGCCTCATAGCTGAGAAGAAGGTCCCTCCCAGTAGGGGATTCAGTCCTGGTAAACAGCATGCTGTTTGAAGCAATTAGGAATTCTGTCTTTGGAACAGTCTCCCCCTTTTCCCTCGTGACCCCCAGTATGATACTCTGCATTGGCCAAGGGGACAAGCTAGTTCCTGCCATTGTGAGGAATGCCAGCTTCCCGACCATGTGCCTCTGGGGTCTCCATGCCCCACACCTACCGTCTCCAGCCCTCCCCACACGCCTGCGAGCACTTGCCACCACCCGCCCCGTCGTGGGGAATGAAGGCCCACGGCCCCGCCCACACACCGGCTGCTCCCTTTCCATCTGCTCCACACGCCTTCCCGGTATTTCCCTACAATCACAACACAGCGCCTGGGCATCAGAGACGTCAAAGAGTCTGAACTGCCCGGCTTCAGTTTTCCTGTGGTCGGCGTTCCTGGCCATGCCATGCTTCAGTCACTCCTACACAGACGTCTGCTGAGCACACGCCACATGCCGTGGTCCCCACCCCCCATCCTACGCTCGCCACCCCCAAGGCTTCCAGCTCCCCAACAGAGCCCGCTGCCCCCACTTTCCCACCCTTGTCCCCCCGCAGGGTCACTTGTCCACTCCCACCTCATTGTTCAACCCAGCTTTAAAGTGTCACCTCTTCCCTGAAGGCCCCTGCTCACCGCACCTAGGACTGGCCTGTCCCCTGAGGGCCTGCACAGCCTCCCAGCTCCAAGCCCACCGCCCTCACTCGCTTACAGGCCTCGGACCTCAAGCTTCCTGATGATGTCAGGGTGAAGTCCTTATCTCTGCTCCTCCCCCACGAAACACCTGGGCTCAGGTGATGCTCGTGGAGAGTAGCTGGGGTCATTTGCAGGCTAACAGGAAGTTGGTTGGGAAGGAGCAGTGTTCTGCTGGTCAGGGCCCCTCACCCACAGAAGGAACTGCCCAGGCAGAAAAGCACAGGGGGCCGGCCTGTGGGAGGGAGGCCATGCCCGCCTCCAGGGCCTGCTCTGTACCCTCAGGCCACAAGTGGGGGGAGATTTTACTGGACATGCAAAGGAGCCCAGGTACTCAAAGAAGCCCAGGAGACCAGGAAGGAGGCATGGGCAGCAGGACAGCCCCTGCCCCTCCTTGCAAAGGCCAAGCTCCCAGACTCGTGACCCTGGTCAGTAGCCCCTGTTGGCAAGTGGTGCCTCTGTAATTTCTCCGAGTGTCCGGAAGGAGGCCCAGAACACTGCTTCCAGCTGCTGGGACCCCACCAGGTCACATCTGGCCACATATCCTGAAATCTGAGCTGCCATCTAGTAGGCTTCCCTTGGGGGACACACCGCATTTCAGAAGCTGTGAAACTGTCCTTCCCTTTTCCGCCCCCCCACTCTCCTCCCAACGGGGCCGAGGGGAGGCCTCCACTCCCGGTGCAACTGTGCACTCCCGACCACATCAGCGATTCTCAGAGGAGGGCCCAGACCGGCAGCACCACCGGNNNAGCTGTCAGAAGGGCTGCTGAACCAGCGGGGGGGGGAGGGGGGAGTGGCAAGCGGGCGTCTTCCACCGACCGTCCGGCAGATGGGGGTTCCAAGGCCACCGAAGTCGGAGAACCACGGGCTGAGCTGACCCTTCCCTCAGGCCAACGCCCACAGGGCTGCCCAGGGAAGCCATGGGAGGCTGGCTCAGCGGGATCCAGGGCCCACGGCGCACCTGGCAGCAGAACCAGCCTTCCGGCGTGCAGAGCCGACCTCCCGCCTTGGCGCCTCTGTCGAAGTAGCTGCCGTTGTACCCCGCCGCCCGGAGCTTGTGGCACATGAGATCAGCAACGCGGGAATACTCCCCCCGAGCCTCCACACCGACCATGGAGGCGTAAGAGTGCACCTGGGGGAGAGCAGGGGACGCTGCGGCACGCTGGCGCTCGGCGTCCGAGACCCGCAGCCGGCCCGGCCCGCACACCCACCTCTCTCAGGTAGCTCCGGATCCGGCTCTCGCAGCTGTACCTCAGGTACCCAGACTTACTCTGGAATCGGGACTCCAAACCTGCCAGGAGCGAGACAAGACGAGCCCCCCTGCGTCCCCGGCTGTGCTCTCCTGCCGGCAGGCTGGGCACACCGCTGGCCTCGTCCAAGAATCGCGCGGTGTCCTGCTCGCCGGCCCCCCCGCTGGGCATCTAGACGGCACCCAGGGCCTCTGCTCCTGCCCCCCCAGCTCCCTCGTCCACAGGGCTGCAGACGCAAGGGGCTGCGCCCACGGGCTTAAAGGCCGGCCCTGAGGGGGACGCACCCCGTGTCTGTGGCCAGGTGACGGACCAGCAAATACGGACCAGCAAATGCGGTCCAGCCATGCAGCAGAATGAGAGCAGCCCGAAGAAGGAAGGCGGCTGTGACACACGGACAGCACGCATGGCCCCCAAGGGCACGGTGCTGAGTGAAACCGGCCAGGCTCAGGACACACGCTGTGTGATCTTGTGTGAGGCCCTGCAGGGGGCAGATGAGAGACAGAGCGTGCACACGGGGGCGCCAGGGGAGCGTGCACGTGGAGCGGCCACAGGGGCCGGTGTCTCATAGGACAGTTTCAGTTGAGGAACCTGAGAAGGTTCTGGAGAAGGATGGCGGTGACGGCTGCATGCCAGGGTGAACGTGCTCAACCCCATTAAACTACACACTCACACTGGTTAAAATGGAAATTTTATGTTGTGTCACTTTTCCACAGTTCAGAAATAAAAAGGCCAGCCCCAGGGCCGCGAGAGCAGAGATAGGCCCCGGCCCGGGAACTGCAGCAGGATCCGGTCCCCCCCCC
>NW_024425786.1:2323616-2364550 GCF_017311325.1 Ursus maritimus | reverse complement strand
CCCCCCCCCCCCCCCCCCCCCCCCGCACGGCCAGCTCTGAGCAAGCCCTCCCGCTCCCAACCCCCCAGCTACCTTCAAACCACGGCGGGTCCTCGTCCCTGGTCTCGGCCGCGATGTTCTCACTGACTGTGTGCAGGAGGTCGGCCAGCAGCTTCTGCCGCAGCGGGGCCTGCTCGTCGGAAAGCAGCTGCCGGGCGGCCTGGATGAGCCCCGCGTGCGGCTTGTGGAACGCGCTGAGGAAGCGACTGAGGTCACTCACATCTGCCACCAGAAGGGGAACCGACAGAAGAGCCAGCAGTCCTTGAGTGCTGCCGCGGGAGACACGGAGCTGCCGGCCGTGAGAACGGGCTCTCCGCACATCCAGCATCTCCTCGCTTCTGGAACTGCCCAACCTCAGGGATGTCCTGGGCCCCAGTCCTTGCCCAGACACCAGCGAGCCGTTCCCCTGCGCCTGGGCCTGGGGACCCGCCCCACAGGCGATGCAGGGTCGGGTGTGGAGGGGACAGCACCCAAGCGAGTGGCTGCCTTTCTCTTCTCCAAATGAAACCTCCCACATCCATGGGCCTCCTTCTAGACCCCCCTCTGGATCTCCCCACCACAGTGCTGTCCCCCCAAGAGCCCCCCCCCACACCTGCTCATGGCCGAGCAAGCACGGAGCACCAGCAGAACCAGAGTCCACCAAGACCCTCCGTGACACCTCGGCCAGCATGTGCAGGAAGAACGATGCCCCAGGCCCAGCGGGGTGGTTCCAGGGACGAGAGGCTGTTCAATGCTCAAGAATCAACCAGAATCATCCGCCCTTGATGGGCTAAAGACAAAAATCCCACGACCACATCCACTGCTGCAGAAAGACTGCAAGAAACTCTTCCAGGCCAAGGGCTTGGTGAGAAGTTTCTGGACTTAACGTGGAGAGCACAAGCACAAAAGGAAAGCACAGACAATATGCGCTTCATCAAAATGGAAAACTGTCGCTCGGTGAAAGTCTGTTCCGGGGACGCACAGCCAAGCAACAGAGCAGGAAGGAATGCCCACAGGCCACACCTCACAAAAGACTCGTATCCAGAACTCATCATGCGAAAAACTCAAAACTCAACAGTTAAAAACTCCGTGAGAAGACGGACAAAAGACATATGGACAAAGAGACACTTCCCCAGAGAGGACACATGGACGGCCGACCACACCACCCACACCAAGACCGCCCTGCACACCCAGCCGGGCTGCTGGGGCAGCAGACAGCCACACTGCCCGAAGCTGGACACGGGACAGGTGCCGCGACTCTGGAACACAGTCCACTGCTCTGTTCTACAAAAGACCACTTTATCGAGATGGGATCCCCACCCCTCACAATTCACCCGCTCGAAAGGTACAACCCCGTGTTCCCTAGTTTGTTCACCGAGCTGTACGACCATCCGCAGATCAGAGCACCCGCATCGCCTCAAAAACGGAGTCTGCACCGGTCAGCTGGGATCCCCTCCCTGCACCCCCGCCCCCAGCCCGAAACAACCACCAGTCTCTGTCTCTGTAGATGTCTCCGCTCTGCACATTTCAATACGAACGAGATCACGGGATACGTGGTCTTCTATCCTCGCCTCCTTTCCCTCGCGCGAGGCTGTCCATCCCCTTCCGAGCGGTCAGTATATATTCCAGTGTGCGGACACACCACACTTTGTTTACCCCTTTGTCTCTCGGGACGCTACTGGGGTTCCACCTTTTGACCATATGAACAATGCTTCTAGAAATAATGATGTGCAAGTCTTCGTGTGGACGTGTGCTTTTGTTTCTCTGGGGTGTGTGCTGGGGTGGACTGCGGGGTCACAGCTGACTCTGTTGGATCATCGGGGGAGCCACCAGCCTGTCCCCCACAGCGGCGGCACCACTTCCCACCCTCCGGCAACGGCGAGCGCTCCGGTTCCTCCCGTGCTCACCAGCTTGTGAGCGGTGGGTGCAAGGCGGTGCCTCACTGTGGGTGCGATTCGCATTTCCCCGATGACGACGACCGGGTTGTGAGAGTTCTTAATTTATTCCGGATACAAGTCCCTGACCTGATACACGATTGGCGACTTTCTCCCATCCTGTGGGTTGTCTTTTCACCTTCTTGATGGTGTCACAAAAGTCTTACACTCTGAAGTCAAATGTATCTATTTTTTCTCTAGTTCATGTTTCTGGCGTCACATATAAGAACCCTTAGACAAACTCAAGGTCATGAAGACGGACTGCTGGGTTTTCTTCTGAGGGTTCTACACGTTTAGCTCTTGCATTTAGGTCACTAAACCATTTTGAGCTGATTTTCGTATACGGTGCCAGGTGAGGGCCGGGCCCACTCTTCAGCACCTGGATGTCCCGCTGTCCCAGGACCACTTATTAGAGATTATTCTTTCCCCCACTGGAAGGTCTTGGCACCCTTGGCACCATCTGCTGATCGCAGACCCATCGGTTCCTTTCTGGAGTATCTTCTAGTCCGGTGTCTTGACTACCGTTGCTTTGTAGTAAGTTTTCATATGAGGAAGAGCGAGCGCTCCTCCTGTGTTCTTCTTCAAGGTTGTTTTGGCTACTCCAGGTCCTTTGAAATTACGTAGGAATCGGAATTAGCATCAGCTTGTCGATTTCTGCAAAGGAACCACCTGGAATTCCAAGAGGGACTGGGATGCTCTGCAGGTCAGCCTGAGGACTGCTGACATCTTAACAGTGTTAAACCTTCCGGCCCATAAACACAGTGTATTTTCCCAGGTATTTAAATCCTTATTTTCTTGGAACAATGTTTTATACTTTTCAGAATATAAGTTTGGCACTTCTTTTATTACATTTATTCCTAAGTATTTTATTCTTTTTCATTCTGTTATAAACATAATTGTTCCCTTAATTTCATTTTTAGGGTATTCACTGCAAGTGTACAGAAACAAGCTGGGTTTCATGTATCGATCCTGTATCCCACGGTGCTGCTGAACTCACTGATCGGTCCTAATAGTTTTTTAGTGGATTCCTTAGAATGTTCTATACACGAGACCACAGCATCTGTGACTAGTGATAGTTTTACTTCTTCCTTTCCAATCTGCATGCCTTTATTCTTCTGGACTAACTGCCCTGTGCAAAACCTCCAGAACAGCGTTAAACAGACGTGACAAGCGTGGACAGCCTCGTCTTTTAAAATTAAACACACACGATATGACCCAGCAACTGCACTCCGGACGTTTATTCCAAAGAAATGCAAACTTATGTCCACACAAAAACCTGTACATGACTGGCCATGTGGGCTTTATACGTAATAGCCCAAAACCAGAAACCAAAACATCTCTCAGGAGGTGAACACGGCCGCGTCACGGAATGCCACTCAGTGAGAAAAAGGAACAGACTACGGATACACACACCACATACGTGGATCTCGGGGGCTTGCTCCTGAGTGAGAAAGCCCATCTCAGAAGATCATACGCTGTGTGATTCCATTTCCGTCATGTTCTCGAGATGACAACGTTACAGAGATGGAGAACACATCAGTGGTTGCCAAGGATGAGGGATGGCGGGGATGGGAGAGGCAGGCATGGTTATAAAGGGGCAGCGTGCGGGAGAACTTTGGAGGGGGGGTGCTTCTGTACCTTGACCGCAAACACACGAGCCTGCACAGTGATAAGACGACACAGAACACACGCCCTGGACCAAGGTCAGCCTCCAGGCTCGGATGCTGTGCTAGGACTATACCAGGTGCACCCTTTAGGGGACACTGTCTTTGCAACTTCCTGTGAATCTATCACGATTTCAAAATAGACAATTTAAACTTTTTCTTTAAAGAAGTTCACCAAGTAAAATGACTAGTGGTCTCAGCGGAGAGGGAGGGGGAGACAGGGAGAGAGAAAGAGAGAGGGAAGAAGAGAGAGACAGAGGGTGGGATGGAGGGAGACAAGGAGGGGTAGGTGGGAGCAGGGAGGAGAGCAACCCAGCCTGGTCTGCTCTCAACTACACCATGACATGGGAAAGAGAAGGAACAGCCAAAGATTCTCAGGACCACAACCCTGACCTGCCCAGTCCCCGCCTCCTGCGAGGGGCCATCCCAGGTGGCATCACAGTGACTCTGCTTTCTGGCTGCCTCTTCCAGAAGGAAAAGGCCCCACAGAGAAAAAGCACTCACGACCTCAGAGCACACACTAGATGGGTCACCCCTCACTACTGACAGCAGAGTCCCAACCCCACGACAAAGCCACAGGCACACTACTGTGGGGCGTCCTTCTGGCCCTCGGGCCGAAGAGGCAGTTATCTCCATCCTCCAGGCTGCCACTTCCTTCCTGGGGCACCAGAAACATCTCCTGAAATGTCAGGCACTTTGCATAAGAGCCAGACAACCCTCCGAGGAGGAGAGCACACTCGCTTTGCCACTGGCCTACGGCTGCAGCGTGGAACTTGTCATCTAGCTGGTGCTTAAACACAGACACCCCTGAAGAACCACTCCTGAAAGCAATTGCTCTGACAAGGCCCCCAATGTGATAGCACACCAGCCAGCGAACACCAACGCAGAACAGACACTGAGCACGGCTCCAGCCACTGCCCCTGCCCTCGGAGCCGCATGGCCCACCTGCATGGAATGGCGTCCCTCCCTCTGGCTCTGCCTCACCCACAAACCTGTTCAGATACCAACCCCCCAATCCCTCCCTCCTGCCCTCGGGAGTTACGAGGACACTGCAAATGAACATAAAATTTAAAGAACTCAGAAAAGAAGAAAAGACACCTGAAACACCCAACTGGAAAACTGGGCTCCTGGGCAAGAGAAGGGACAGCTCTCCTGATGCCGAGGGCTGCCCCCTTGGGAGTTCGGGGCGGGAAGACCCTCCCTTTCCCAGGCTGGTATCCATGGCAGGCCCCCAGCACCTCCAAAGCCAATCCAGCTTCCCAGCCACGCTCCCACGTCCCCACCACTTACAGCCTTGCCAGGTCTGGCCCGAGGTGAGAACCACCAGCTCCGAGTTGTCAGGGACGCTCCAAAAGTAATCTCCAGTCAGCTCCGTGCCATCTTCGTAGAGGCACAGGCGGGAGCCGGCGACCGGGAGCTGCAGAGAGGGAGGGCAGGGCAGGATGCGTCTGTGTTGGGTCTCAGGCAGGCCCACCCTGACAGCAGGAACCTGAGCCTTTCCACCGCGGTCCTCACAAGCGTTTTAAAGAATCACGACCCGATGCCGTCTGCATTCTACAGGTGGACAAGCACCTGAGACAGTGCTGAGGTCTCAAGGACCCACGTGTTGAAACAGACACCTCCTGCAGGTCATTCTAAAATACGACAAGTCGTGTAAAAATGTATACACCGTGGGGACGACTTTGCAGGATGCACCACGCAGACACTTTCGACGTTAGCTCCTGAAGGGCACTGAAAATCCCAGCCTGTTTCAGAAAATGACACCTGACTGCTTCCACTAAGCCCATAAACACACCCCCATCAAGAGGGCACATCACCTGACTGGTGTCAGGACTCCCCCACTCAGCGCACTCAGCTTCCTTGGGCGATGATTCATGAAGGAGAACATCTTACTGGAAAGGACTCATGGCCTCGGGCTGACAAGGCATAACCAGCTCGAGGTACCACCAGTTGGCTAACACCTGCTGGACACTGAGGCGTTTTATGAACGTGGATGGCAACTCCTCCCGCACCTGCGCCCCACTTATACACACACCCACAACCCGCCCTGCTCCAAGTCCAAGTCCAGCCAAGAAAACGAATGCAGTAAGAATCCAGTAAGAACAATGACTGAAATCGCTGGAACAATAGTGCTAGAAGGGCCTTTCGTGGGCCTCTGAGCACAGCCCTTCATTTTACAGAAGGGCAAACTGAGTCCCAGAGAGGCCGAGGGGCTGTGCTCTGGAGCGCACAGCGAATTAGCAAACGTGCACTCGAACCGGAGTCCCAGAATCTCAGGCCAGGGCTGCCGTGATCCTCACGGTCAGAAGGGGGAGGTGTTGCCCCAGAAGCCCTCCGCAAACTCCCGCCGAATGGGGCTCGGGAACCAGAGGAAGAAGTGAGAGGACGCGCCCGGTCCCCGGACCCTGGCCACAGGCACCTGCAAGTGGAGGCACCCCTTCTGCAGCACCTCCTGGCAGCTCCTCCCCGCCACCCCGAACTTCTCCTGGCTGTGCAGAGCCCGCAGCTTGAACGTCTTGGGCTTCCGGAACACCGCCAACATCCTCAGGGCCTCCGAGCCCGCAGGCGGTACCTGCTTGGCGGGCCGCTCAGGCGCGTGGTCGCCCAGGCCGCAGATATCAGCTGAGCGGCGGGGGTCCTCCGCCCTGTGGGCTCTGCTGCGGGGACGAAGGTCGCACGGAGTGCCCCGGAAACTCCATTACCCAGAAGGCCCGGGGAAGAGGAGGCGCGGTTCCGTCTTCTGCGCAGGCGCCGCCCCCCAGAGACTCCATTACCCAGAAGGCCCGGGGAAGAGGAGGCGCGGCCCCGCCTTGTACGCAGGCGCGGCCCGGTCCGGCCGGCCTGGTTGTCATGAGAGCGACGGCCGCGGCCCTGGCGCTGGGCGCAGGAGGCCGGGGCTGCTCCTTGGCGGCCGCCGCCGCTTTGGCTCTGGGGTGCGGACGGGCGGTGGGCGGCGGAGGAGGCGCCGCCTGAGCTCCGGAAGGCGCTGCCGAGGGGCGGCGGAGAGCCCTGAGGACCGTGCAGGCGCCGAGGTCCGGACGGGCCTTCGGTCCTTACAGGTACCCCGAGCCCCGACAACGCGCGGACCCGGGATGCGGGGCCTGGCGGCTGTGGGTGCGGCCCGGGGAGTCGGAGGGCCGGGAGGTCGGGGTGCGGGGCCTGGCGGGTGTGGGCGCGGCCGGGGCAATCGGGGGCCGGGGGCTGGGCCCAGGGTGCGGGGCCTACTGGGGTGGGCGCGGTCGGGGGGCCGCGGACCCGGCCGGGGGCGGGGAGCTAGTACGAAGGGTGCCCCTGCCGCGTTGGGCGCCGCCCGCCACTGCCCAAGGTCCGGTCTGCGGTGGCCTCCAGCCGGCGCCGGATTTACCGTCAGGTACTGTCCGCACGTCCGGACCTCCCTGTTCTGGGCGCACAGATGACCCAGAACCCTGCCTGACCCGAGTGAAGAATGTGGTTACGCCCCTGTGCAGGTTCAGTGCCTCTCTTCACCCCCACTCTCCCCCATCTTTCTTTGGTTCCTATTCAATTTCAGATAGGCTCTGCGGCACTTTCAGTCTTTAAGATTACTTGACCAAAAATTATTTACTCGTGTAACATTTAGGTGTCAATAAAAAGAAAAATGGAAACAAGGTTTGTTTCTTAGTCTTGTAGCAAAATGTTGGGAAGTTGCTGGATTGTTTCTGTTTAATTCATAGATGTCAGCAATCCTGACACATAACTGGAAAGGTACATGTTGATAGACTTGGTGAAGGAACCCCGAGCTACCTTGGTCCATGCAGGTACTATCAGGCGTAGCAAGGAAGCCGTGGACA
The DNA here is from genome assembly GCF_017311325.1 of Ursus maritimus. Taxonomy (NCBI): domain Eukaryota; kingdom Metazoa; phylum Chordata; class Mammalia; order Carnivora; family Ursidae; genus Ursus; species Ursus maritimus. The sequence goes on along the minus strand of NW_024425786.1, from coordinate 2,357,125 downwards.
GCAGTTGCTGCTTGGGGTCCTGCATGCTAATAGCTGAGTATTCAACAGAGCTTTGATTTTTCCCAAAACGTTAGTGGTGATTTTTATAGTCTAATGGCAGTGTCCTTTAGTGACATCTCAAGTATCATGTAACACTCCTGAAGGTTTCCACAAAGGGGACCCAAGGGTACAAGGTGGAAGGGCTTTGGAAGAGGGTGGCCAAAAAGGAATCCTTTTCAATTACTTAAAGTGAGTTAATAATGTTGTCTTTACAGTGCCCAGGCATGTCTCCTACCTGGTTACTAAATGCCAGTACTTTGTTTTGAATTTTTGAGGCAATATCGTATAGTGGACACAACCTCTATTTGGACTTCAAAGGTCCTATTTTAAGTCTTAGAACCTTAGCAGAGGGTTTTGGTCAAGATCAGAGACTCTGGAACCCAACCAGCTAAAAATACTCTGCCTACGTGGCTTACTAGCTGTGTAAACTTGATCATGGGCCTCTCTGTACCTCAGTTTCCATATCTCTAAAGTTGTGTGACAACAAACCTATGTCAGGGTTGTTATGAAGGTATGTGTCTAGGGCTGAGGACAGTCCTTGGCACACAGTAAGTGCTTTAAAGGTAGCGTCCATCTGCAAGCAAGAGTGCTATGTAAAGGAATATACGTCTTCTACAAGTGGGGCAATGTGAATGGTATTTCGGATTTTAGAATTTCAAGGTACATAATCACATTTCGTTGAAAATACTTAGTAGATGCCTACTAATTTCAAGGTGGAATAGAAAGTAACGGGCCCTGCTCTTAAGGATGATGGAAGGTTTTGAGAAATTCAGAACAGAGAGATAGAACTGAGCTTTAGTTAAGTTTGGCTGGACTTCAGAATTCGAACAGCAGGTCGATCAGGACACAGTTGACCCTTCAGCCCTGGACAGGGAGCACATCAAGAGCTCTGAGTTAGGATACAGGTACTGATGACCCCAGTTGTGCTTGAGGAGGAACACAGGACAATTGGGGGCAGTGTTCCAAGTGGGGAGTCTGTGGTCACCCACTAGAAAAGACAGTGGGATGGAGAAGAGTGCATTCAATCGTAGTCAGTCATCTGAAAGGCAGGACCAACAAGACTTGGCACGTGATGGATGGAAGTGGGGAGGAGAAAGTGCGGGGTAAGTGGAGGCTGAAAGCCCCAGCTCGTGGAAGGAGCTGCAGTGTGGACGACAAAGCCCGTTCCTGGTGGGAGCGCAGGTGGGGCTCTGCAGCACGCCTGCATACAGTCACGCTCATTCAGTGTTGGCGCTTGCTTTCCTTTATTTTCTGAGTGAGTTTCCTTCAGTGTTCCTCTGCTATACTGTGACGTCCTTCAGCAAGCTTGTGTCAAAAATTATGATCTTTAATAATGGTTTATTATTCTGTTAGTAATGCTTTTGTTCATATATTCGAAGAAGAATGGCGAGTACCAGCCGATGATTAATTTATTGATGTGGGTCATTTGAGGTTTCGAGTGAAAGTACAAGACCTAGATCATGTCAAGCACATTAAAATAAGCAAAATCATGCAGGATATATGTATATGTTGCCTCCTACTCAGGATCTCAATTGACAGTATGTCCTACCCCAGAGAACTTTCTGGAGAATTCTTTATTTTCTATCTTAGTGAGGACTCTTCTTGTTGCAGATACTTAAAGCTAATTCAGATTGGCTTACTGGAAGGGAATTTGACTGGCTCAGGAACTGGAGAATAACCAGAAGTTTATGGGTAGTTTGGGCCTTAAATGTGGCTGAACCTCTGGGTTCCCGAGGCAGCTGTTTCCCCGTGTCAGCCTGCTCTCCGGCAGGACCTCCCCACTGGTGGCCACCAGTAGCCCCCGGAAATGTTCCCCAGCTACAGCCCCAGCAAGAGGAAGGCTTCTCTTTCCCTGTAGCCCCAGCAGAGTCCGGGGATAGAGCCACGTTGGTCCCATTTGGGCCCTCTCATGCTCCCACCCCTGAATAGCTGCTGAGGAGGGACGTGGAGCCCACAGACTGAGCCCGGGAGCGGTGCGGGCAGAAACTGCCGCTGAGCTGCTGTTTTCAAACCAGGACAGGATGGGTGCTGAGCAAGCAAAACCAGACGTCACGACATCCATCCTCGAGATGATATTCAGCCATGGACTGTTCACTCAACAATGACGTAAAAAGTTCATCCAACCACTATTTAAATATCTGACACAGGCCCAGGCGCACATCTGCCCCTGGCGTGTATCCCCCTGGAGTCTTGCCCTCCCTGCTCGGGCCATGCCTTTGCATTCAGCGGTCACCATGCTGTTGATTAAACTGCCCCTTTCCCCCTTATTTTTTTATAACTTCTTAGCGTACCTGTTGTAGTAGTTTCTTAAGTAATATAAAAAAATTTGGTGTTTGTATCTTAACAAAACTCTTTGGTCTTGCCATATCAAAGTGCCCAAAGTGGGTGACTTAGAACAACAAAAATGTACTCGGGAGGCTAGAAACCCACAATCAGGGTGTCAGCAGGGCTGTGCTCTTTGTGAAAACTCCACGGGAGGGTCCTTCCTGGCTCTTCCACCGTCTGGTGCTGACAGAAATGCTTGGCATTCCTGGGCTTGGCTTCTTGTCTGTGTGCATGTCTGTGTCTCTCAGATGGACACCAGTGCTTTTGTATCAGGGCCCACCTACTCCAGCACGACCTCGTCTTCACCCCATTACACTGCAAAGACCCTATTTCCAATAAAGCTCATATTCACAGGTACTGGGAGTTAGGACTTCATCCTCTTTTGGGGAGGACACCATTCAACCCACAACACTGGTCAAATTTTTAGGACATGTATTTGGAAAAAGTCAAGATAAATGGTACCTGAAGTAGAGTTAGAGGCTCCTAGGAGAAACACTTAACAGAAAAACTGGATTCGTTGAAAGTGATGGGAAAATTCTGATATGTTGTGAATTATTTTGTCTATGAGCAGGGCATGAGCTAACACGTTCAATGCTGTAAAGCGTCACCAAGTTCCTTTATCTTAAGGAAGTCTCTCCTGCCCTATCAACAGCCCAGCACCCAGGATGCCCCACAAGATTGGCTTCGTCGTCGTCAGCTCCTCTGGACATGAAGATGGCTTCAGCGCCCGGGAACTAATGATCCACGCACCAACCGTCAGCGGGTGGAGGTCACCGAGGTGGGCCGGGCGGCGGCCGTGGGCTGGGGCGGCGGGCTGCCTTCTTTCCGTGCTTCTGCTTGTATTACGACTCAGGCCTCAGAACCACACGCCGTGTATGCAGTGATGGGATGGGTTATTTCCTGCTTTTAGTGTTTTTAAAGACAATTTGTTGGACCTTATTTCCTGGTAACATTAACTGATGTTCACTTAAGAAATGTGCTACGGAGGAGAGGGAGAAGGGACCACGCAGGTTGTTAGCCGTCTTCCCTAGCCTCATTCCCATCCGTGTTCTGTGCCGAGCTCCTTAGTTTCACAACTGTGCTTCTGTGGGTGAGATTTTGTGAACCCCAAACTTTAACCAGGAACGTCTCTTTCAAATGTTTGTGTACGATATATGTGCACCTTTAAAAATGTCCATTACTTGAGAAACAGTACTAGTTAGTATTTTTCTGAAACTAAGCCTTTTCCTGAGAGGTGTTCAGTCTTCACCAAAGGTAGAGTCATAGGTGTTCAGGAGCCCAAGCGCCTGATCAGGCTTCCTGCCCGTGAGGCCAGCTCCCCATCCCGGTCCGCCCCCTCCCAGTGTCCCTGCCTCTCACGCTCCCCACCGCCCTGTCACCTCTTCGTGTCCCTGAAGGGCTTTGATGCGTGCTTGAGCTCGATAAACTACGTTTGAATTACACACTCCCAGGCCCATCTTTTGAAGGGTTTTAAAAAGCATACAACTTCCAAATTTTGTCCATTGTCTTTTCCTTAAACTGCTTCGGAGGGTTTTTTTCATCATCAGTCACTAAGTGCCTTTATGCCTGGAATGACCTCACCAGGGGTCATAACATGTGCTCATAACATGAGGCCAGTTTGAGAGCAGTAAATATCTTACACGCCTGAAGCCACGCTTGCCCACCATGGGAGACTGAGCAGTGTTCGTCTCACAAGCCCGTCCTAGCTGCCCTCCTGCCCCAAGTGCATTTCTCTTACGAGCTTTTCATTTCTGAAAACTCCAGGCGACGGTGCCCCTGGGCTGAGAGGCCATCTGATCTGAGCTCACCCCCCCTCCTCACCACACACCCTCCCCCAGCACCCCTGCACACCCCTCGGAGTTAGACACAGAGGCTGCACAGGTTCTCGTGCACTCAGCCTGGTGTTCCTTTGTGCACTCTTCCCTCCTCGTTTCTGTTGTGCTGTGTGAGACCGGGCACTCGTGGCGCAGCAGTGGGTGAAGAGGGTCCCAGGGGGGTGGCGCTGCTGCTGCCCGGTGGGCAAAGCAGGGGGCCGAGGAGATTGGCTGCAAAGGGTGGGGGAGGGTGGCTGGGTCAGGAGTTTGTTTTGTCTGTCATATCCTATGCCTTTCAGGTGACTGCATGGAAATGTCAAGTCACCAGCTAGATCATAGGCTTGGACTTGGGGTGATGTCTACTTGGGGTTCCTTGACAAGCAGGTTTTTAAAGCCAGGTTCTGATAGGCTCCCCAATGGTAAATGTAGGGAGAGGGAGGAGTCTGGAACCCAGCCCAGGGGCAGTGCAGGCCTGGTTAGAGGGGAAGACACCCTAAGGTCATAAGGGCTCAGGCCTATGGGCTGAGTGAAGCCAGGACCGGAAAGTACACTTGCACACAGCGTCATGGGTCTCAGCGGTGACCTTGGCAAGAGTAAGCTGTGAAAACACGGGCCAAGTGCCCTGGAGGGGGCTGGGGAGGGGGTGCATGAGAGAGCTGTGCTGGTTTGCCAAGGGCAGCCAAGTGGTGGCATGGGACCTGAGAAGGATGTGGGGTCACAGGAAGGGTTTCTTAAAACAGGGGGTTCTAGAGTGTGTTTGTGTGTTGATGGGAGTGACAGGAAGAGAAAAGGCTGGGTGGGGGCAGGCAGGCTCCGGAGCAGTTCAGGGGAGTGAGTGGGGGGTGGGGCACCAGCAGGGAGGCTGCTCCGTTCAGGGAGCAGTGGGAGCAGCCCCGTTTGAGGCCAATTTTCTCAGTGGAGTGGGGGGCCGCTGGGAGAGGTGGCAGAGAAGGGGGGAGCATGGCCAGTGGGCAGGAGGGGCCTCACCTAAGAGGCCGCCGGGCCCTTTCCAGCTGTTCCATCCTTTGCTGCTTCCCCCACCCCAGGGCTTTCGACGGCCCACTGTTGTAGCAATCCAGCGCTCGCCGGCTCTGCCTGCAGAGTGCCCACTGTCGGTGCTCTGTCGCTCAGTCACGAGCAGGTCCCGCAGCCGACACTGGTTCTCCAGCCTGTTCTCATGTAGGTTGTTAATGTGCTCTCACTTACGAGGCAAAGCTAGAAGCTCCGCCGTGGACCGTCGTAGACTTCTCCTGCGGACACTGAGCACGCGTGGTAGGCACGCATCGTTCAGGGTTCTCTGAGCAGGTGGCTTTCCCGAAGCGTTTGGGTTCCTGTGCAAAGTCCTTGGGCTCCGTGTTTCCCGCTAGTACAGCCTCTTAAGACCGACGTGTTTATCTCGTGTTGAGCTTCATTTCAAACCGTTTCATTTCATACCATTTTCCAGCTGCCAAAAGCGGGGTCCGCGTGCCCGGGGCGCTGGCGCCAGCCCCTGCGGACCGCCGGGAACCCGCACGTGTTTGCTTCAGGTTTTGCCAGTTTCCGCAAGAAATCGTTCTCCAGATGGTGGAGCGGTGCCGCGTCCGGAAGCTGCAGCTGCTCGCGCACCAGTACATGGTCCCGAGTAAGGTGGAGTTCTACGTCAGCGAGAGCCTGCCCGGCTACTTCGTGCCCTACCAGGCCGAGCGGTTCCGAAGACTCGGGTAAGCGGGAGCCCGCGGGCTCGTGAGGGCGACCTGCAGCCCGCCTTTCCCGTGTCAGCTCTCGGTCCTGGTCTGGAGGCGCGCTCCATCAGCAGTGTGTCAGCAGGACCGCCGGTCGCGTTCGTCTCTTCTCCCCAGGGACAGAATTTGCTCTAAGAGAACTGGTTAGAATACGATTTCTGGGCTTCTCCCGAGGTTTTTCCATTGTAGACTTGACTTTGACTGAAACCCACGAGTTCAGTAGGAGCAGAGGCCAGTTCCGTGGCACACACGTTTTCTGTCAGGTGATTCCGGCGTGTGCTCTCCCTTCCAGCTACGTCTCTCTCTGTGACAACGAGAAGACGGGCTGCAAAGCCCGGGAACTGAAGTCCGTCTACGTGGATGCAGTAGGACAGTTCCTGAAGCTGATTTTCCACGAGAACCACGTCAACAAGTACAACATATACAATCAGGTGAGATGCGCGCTCCCCACCTCCTCGCAGCATCACGGGGCCCCGCGCCCCTTGGCAAAGGCATTTCAAATCTTGCTTTGAGATGGTAACTCTTACGGGAGAACGTGAGCTCTCCGGGAGCCGTGCTGTGGGATCAGGAGCTGCTGCCCCCGCAGCAGGTGCACGCGGGGCACCTGCCGGCCCAAGTGCGGTGGGCCGCTCAGGCTGGCTGCCCGCTCGAGCTCAGAGGCTTTGTGGGAGGAGAAGAATCAGTTATGCGGTGAAATGATAGTTTCGTGGTGATATTAGGTTTAAAACCAATATCATCTGCTGCTTTTTACAATTTTTTACTGTGTCCACTAGAAAATGTAAAATTACCCACGTGGCTTGTGTCGTTGCTGTCAGGTGACACTCTTCTAGATAAACCCCTAAACTTCTGCAAGATAACGCCCCTGGTAGGACTTGGGCATGTGATTTCGTGGTGGCAGCCCAGCTCTGAGTCCTCATTCTTATCTCTCCCTCCCTTGCATCCCGTCTTTCTGTCCCTTTTTCTTGTCTTTTCCTTTAGTTGTGTTTTTGGCGTGCTTCATGTAGTAGGTCAGTTGTGTCCAAAGCAGACTCTTCGTTAGCATGGATACTGGCATCAGGCCCTGCCCCTCTAAACATTCCACCAAGTCAGGGTTTCACACCCAGCCAGCGCACTGGGGAGAGCTCTGGTGTGCAGTTCTGTTGTTGGGCCGCCGCAGCAGAGTGGCCGCTAACCTGTTTCTACGTGGCCCCAGCAGTAATAGCCCCTCACGTAGTTCCACCGCAGTGACGCTCCAGGAACAGGGGGTGTGGGAAGGGCTCCCCTTGAAGGGGGAGCCACGGACCCAGACAAACGGAGCTGTGCTAATGCGGGCTTTCGGTCCATTGTCCAGTTTACCAGGATCAAACAGATGGGACCCTGTGCTGGACTATGAGGGGACGGTTCGATGTGATGCTGTGTTAACACCGTGGCGGTTTTTAGCCATTATTGTTTTAACGTACTTTAGACGTTAAAGTAACCATTGGATTAGGCATTAGAATATTAACTTACATAATTTACAATAACTATTAATAATAATTCTATAGCTTGACATTTTATAATTACGTGGTTTGTTGTACGCCATCCCATTTGATGACAGTATGGGCAAGCAGTTTATAATAAAGGGGGTAAATCATCACAAATTTTATACTTAATTTCGACTGGTTAACTCTCTCTTAGGTTGCTCTGGTTGCAGTAAATATCATTGGAGACCCTGCAGATTTCGGTGATGAAAGCAATATTGTAAGTTTGGGAAGTTTCATTCTTGAAGAAAATGTATTTCTAACAAGAGGGGATTGATTATTTTTGGCACAAAAAGTGTCATCTTGAAAATCTTTATACAATTGTTGAATAACTAGCAGATAATTTCTAGCAGCTGTAGCATATTAAACTTTCTTTCGCTCAAGAATTTTAACTGTCTGTCCAAGAGACTAGGATTCTCGAAGCAGGCTGACGTCTTTATATCACACCACCTCTTAGTTAAGGTTTCATGTTGTTCCTGTTTTCCTCTGAGACGCTAAGCAGAACTTTTTGCTCCCAAAGACCTCTAGAGAGAAGCTGATTGATCGTTATCTGGGGCACAGTGGCGAGGACCCAGCTCTGGAAGGAACTTGTACTGGGTAAGAGTCCTCCCCCCAGGGCCGCCAGCTCCTAGGACTCTCCGCAGAATTGCCCGGGTGTGAGTCACCTCCAGAGGACTGTGGTTCCAGAGCCTCTAAATTCAGTTCCGAGCTAGATAAGCCACAGATGGGATTGACTGAAATACACTTAAAGATTAAGGTCACTGTTGTACTTCACACGTCTTCGTTTATTGCCCTTTGGAGACCGCTCCATTTCTTGTGTGTTCAGGTATTACTAGAAAGTTCCCACATGCAGGTAAAAGATCTGTCGGCCGTCCTTTGATATTGTATTGGCACAGGCAACTTCATAGGTAAGAATTCAAGGAATTAATTGACCCAGATTATCAGTTTCTAGCGCGTTCATCTTATGTCTGCTTTAAGCCCTCCCCTGTCTCATCCAGCCCATGTTGGTGTGGCTCCCGCCTCCCTCAGGCCAGGGGCCCTCATGAAGCCCAGGCTGCAGGCCCAGGGCAGGCCACACTGGCAGCAAGGCTCACTGTCCACTGGTGCACACCCTTAGCACGGCAAGTGGCTCCGGAGTGACTGCAGAGATTCTCTCCATAGTTTACGCAAGCCTGGCTTAAGAATGAACGACCTCGTCACTGGTTTGGACTGCCTTGCTTCCTGTGGCGCCTCCCTGGGCCTCCAGCCTGGCTGTCACAGGGCGGGTGTCAGTAGGGAGTGCTTGAAAAGTAGAGGCTGTCCCTAAATGTGGATTACAGTAGTGAGGAAAGTGACCTCTCACCTAGGCAGCCCCTTGGTCTCCTGCAGACTCTCCTGTGCCTGACAGAGTAACAGCAGTGCCCGCCCTACCTTTCCGGGTGGGGACTGCCACACTGTCCCTCCCTGTCCGTCAGCACCACCCCTGGGACAGCTCTTTGGCTCTGTCCTCCGTGAAGCTCCTCCAGCTGGTGAGACATGGACAGCCAGTCCCACTGGTTGGTTTTAGCATCTCCCGTAGAAGGTCTTCGGGTAATTTGGACTCTGTTTACGCCAGTTCTTTATCAGGTTAGCCCACTGGGCTGGCAGACTGCGGTTTGTCTATCCTGACTCTTCTGCAGGGCTTTCCTGAAGGTAAAGGGAAAGCAGAGCCCTCTGTGGAAGGCGCGTGTGCAGGGCTGAGCCAGGGTCACCACTAGGGGGCGTTCATGGGCCGGGCAAGACCTGCTCTTGGGAAGCTGCCCACTGCCCTGGAACTGACTCCCATGCCAGAGGGCGTCTTGTTTTCCTTTGTAGCATTTTCATGATGAAGTCGTTGTTTTCATCTCTAGGACTTCAAGGCAAAGTAACTTTGACCTAAAAGTGTAGTATCTGTATTTAGGTAAAAATAATTAATCTTGTGCCAATACCAAAGCGTGTTGCTGTTTGGTCCTTGCTGAGATTAATTGATACTGTTCAAAGCTGCCGGGGCTGAGCCTGCCCCCAGGCCTGGAAGCAAACAGCCTGATTTCCAGGGGTCAGGAAGTGTTGGGGAGATGTTTGATCGTTCTGAAAAGTGATGTTGTCCTGTGTCCTGTTTCAATTGATTTTTAGACAACCAAATTTTTTATAAGTACTGTTTTTATTAAAATTTACCTGTTTATAAAGATATCTGAGTCAAAGCTAACAACCGGCTTATTTTGTGTAGCTGATACGGCCGACAGAGACTTTGAAACATGTTCTCTGTCAGCACTTTTGTTGCGTGGTTAGACTGGCATTGTTCTCAGTGTTAGACCCAGGAGAAAGCTGCCAGCCTGCTGTAGAATTTGAAAGAAAGAATGAGGTGATACTTCATCAGGAATGGGTTACTCAGATCACTGAACAGATCTTTTATTCCTGGAAGAATTATTCTGATCTGTCCAGGACATGCAATATAGTGCAGCCTGACCCTCTGGCTGAGGCCCCGGCATAGCCCATCTGCGTCTTTAGTCTCGTCATGGTCACTGTGGCGCTGGTGTCGAATGTGGATGCCTGGACCACCTGGGACCCACCAAGGCAGACTCTAAGGATGGAGCCTGGCCGTTTGCTTTGGCTTGGGCTTTCCCTCGTCTACAAATGATTCACGGCACTGTTATGTCCCCGGTGCCCAGAGCAGAGCCGGGCACAGAGTCCACACTCAGAATATCTGTGGAAGAGCCAATGCAGCAAGGGCTACGGTGCCCCCAGTGCAGTTTAACTAACGGTCCGGAGCACAGGCTGTGCAGCCGGAGAGACCTGCCTGCACGTAAGAGCTGGGTGACCGGAAGCCCATTCCTGATTTTTCTGAGCCTCCACTTTCTGTGGCAAGAATGCTCCGGAGCAGATGTGGTGGGGTGCGTGGCTGCGACCATACCTCCCGCACCGAGCCTGTAGCACTCCCTCCACCACTGTCCTGTCACACGTGGCAAAGTCAGCGCTAAAGTATTTCTTTCTTTCCTTTAGGAAACCTGACTATATCTCTCCACTAGATGACTTAGCCTTTGATATGTACCAAGATCCAGAAGTTGCCCAGATTATACGCAAATTAGATGAAAGAAAACGCGAAGCCGTCCAAAAGGAACGTTACGACTATGCCAAGAAGCTAAAACAAGCTATTGCTGATTTGCAAAAGGTACTGCTCTGGAGAGAACAGTCTTCCTCGGGTGTGTGAGACGGCGGTCAGTGGTCCTGAGCCGCAGTACAGCAAACGCGTAGGTCTCTATGAGCTATGGCCACGAGTGTGGGTCCAAGAAGGTAAGTGAAATAAAGTTACGGATGGATGAGCCCTGAATAAAATGTAGGTGAGGGCTCACACTCAGCCTCTTCAGACGCCACCCGCAGAGGCCACGTTGCTGTCCTAAAGTGGTAGGAAGACATAAGATGCTTACGTCCCTGTGGACTCCCGCCGTCTCTCAGACGCCCTCAGTGCGCCTGCTGCCGCGTGGCCCGGGCTCGGGCCCTCCTCCTGGCGTGCTACGCGGGCGGGCAGCACCTGCGTGACCCGGGCCTTGCTTTGCCCTGGCCAGGGGCGGATGCGCATTTGAAGCAGCACGACCTTGTGTGCTTCAGGTCGGAGAGCGGCTCGGGCGGTACGAGGTGGAGAAGCGCTGTGCGGTGGAGAAGGAGGACTACGACCTGGCCAAGGAGAAGAAGCAGCAGATGGAGCAGTTCCGCAGCCAGTGGACGCCGAGCCGGTAGGTGCCTGGGCACCGGTCCCGAGGGCCGCGGAGACGCACCTACGGGGCCCGCGTGTGATGTGCGCACAGCTCCGTCGTGCGCCGGTGACGGTTTGGACAGCTGGCGCCAGCTCTGGGGCCTGCAGTGGGGGCGCTGCTGGACCCGAGCTGGCAGGAAGACTCAGGGGAGGGGGGGAGGTGACGAGCCAGAGCCAGGGATCTCACCGCTCCTCCCCGGCTTCGCTTCCTCGTTGGTAAAATGAACTGAGGGCAGCCCTGCCCCGTACGCCCCATGAGTGGCCTCGGGAGTGTCATGGTGGATCATCCTAAAAGCCTCGGCTTGTCGAGACCGTGTTTCCACCACTGATCTTCGGAACCCCCCAGGCAGTTGGTGTACCCCCCGACGTGGCAGAGTCGTGCGGGATGGTGCGGACTCTGGAGCCGTGCTGCCTGGGCTCTGATCTGGCCCCTCGCTGGTGGTGTGGTCTCAGGGTCATTCCTTACCCACTCTGCCTCAGTTTCCTTATCCCATCTATGGGGTAAAAGTGGTGTGCATTAAATGAGAGCCTCTGTCTGGCACACTTACCGCCATGGCCGGTGCACGGTAACTATGTTGTGATGACACAGAACAGCCTCTGCTTTTGCAGCCACAGGGCACACGGCCACGCCAGGGTTGGGGTCCCGCCCAGGTGCTTCCTACTCCCCCATACCATGTCCTTGCTGGCAGGGCCACATGCGTGCTTCCACGCTGTGGTGACGGAGGCACTGTGCTTGCTGTCACGCCGGCACTCTGGTGTGCTCTGTAGGCCACATGGCCACCATGGAGAGACGGTTGAAAGGCTGTGACAGGACTGGGGGACACCGTCGATGCAGACTGTCACTCTGCCTTCCTAAATGGTCGTGTCCCCCAGAATGGTGTGGCAACAGTACTGGGAGTGAAGTGTCCCATTTTTCCCCAGATGCGAAGGCCTTCTGACCTGCCCCTCCAGCCCCTTGCTCACTCTGCCAGTCCTCGCCACCAACAGCCAGTGCCGTCTCTACCGCAAGAAGAAAGCGCACCAGACAGCCGTTTTGCAGAGCATTTCCTTCAGGAAAACCTTCCAGCGCATCCCCTGGGCCCCTGTCAACGCGCCACAGTGGACCAGTCACCGCCCGCCACAGACCCTCATCTCAACGCCCATGTAGGTAACTGGGTTTCAGATCACGTGCAGTTTATTCAACAAACACATAGGACCTGCACAGTGCCAAGGTTTTCCCAGTGCAGGGGATGAATCAGGGTGCACAATTGCAGAACCCCTTCCTGCCGTACGTTCCAGGAGAGGGGGGCAAAGGTTGAAGCCAGAACGGGGTGCCGACGCAGCCAGCAGGTAATCACACCTCACTGGGAGGCCCTGTCCACACTCAGATGTGCCGGGCCTCCTGCCTGCTTCTGCCCCCACCAGCCGGTGGTCTGGGACACCCCATCCTTCTGAGCCTCTACTTTTCTCTCTATAAAAGTGTATGAACATCTGCTAGAAGGATTGTTTCCAGGAATAAACGAGACCGTGTTTGTAAAGTGTCCAACGTGAACTGAGTCATGTGTGGTTACTGTGCTTTGAGGATTTTCTGGCTTTTGTCACTCAGGACTTAAGAGTTCATGTAGGTTTCAGGGTTCAGTAGCTTCACGGTGTCCTCAACCGCCTCCTTTCCTCCTATCTTTCCGCTCTGTTTCCTGTGGTTCCAAGTCACCCTAGAGCTGGAGCCGTCACGTGGCCCTCAGCTTCATGTCTGCACGTGGTCCCCTGTGAGGGGAGAGCGCGTCCCATTCTAAGCTAGAGTCTCCGAGTTTATCAGCCACACGCCAGCCTCTGAGTGATGACGAGGACCCAAGGAGGGCCTTGCTGGAGCTCCTGCTGGCGCGCAAGGCAGCGTGGCTGGCGGACTCCGGGGAAGAAGGCAGGGTGTCAGGTGGGCACAGGCAAGTGTCTGCTGCAGCCAGAGGCCCAGGAAAGCTAGAGAGGACAGCACTCGTCTGCTGGCTTCCCAGTGCACGTCTTTGAGGGTCCCGGTCATCCCCACTGGGAGCATCCGGTCTGTAATGTCATTGCTTTAAGTCATATTGAACACTTGGGTTTAAAATACTCTAATGTCTCTGTTGTCAGCACGTCACCATGTTCTGTTCTATAGCAGGGTAGGTTTAGACTAGAGAAGCTCACTTGCACACGCGGCATGTACCGAGTTAACATCTCATCGGGGGTTAAATGTGAGTGTCTCTGTGACACCTGCCTCAGAAAATGACTGGAATCTCTCTTCTCACTTAAATTCCCGAAAGTCTGCCACATACGTACGTGCCCAGGTGTGCGTCTCTGTCTCGCGTGTGGATGGAAGTCCCAGGAGGTGGGCCGTCCATGTCGCCCACCGCTTGCCGGGGGGCCCAGCAAGCTCCTGCGGAGCTGACGGGGGGCGTGTGGCAGACAGCTGCCCGCCCGGAGCACAGGAAGGCTGTTGAAGGGTTGTTAGCTTGGCTGCCTGTTTTAGTAGACGTCCGCCAGATAATGAACACATTTAAAACGAGGCCTGGTACTTATTTCTAAGCCATAAACTAAGAAAGAAATCAGAAGTCTTGTCAGGAAAAAATGTAATAACTTTTACTTCGTAAGCTACGTGTCCGCTGAGCTGTAATCACTATCGTAAGCTGCGTGTCCGCTGAGCTGTAATCGCTATCGTAAGCTACGTGTCCGCTGAGCTGTAATCGCTATCGTAAGCTGCGTGTCCGCTGAGCTGTAATCGCTATCGTAAGCTGCGTGTCCGCTGAGCTGTAATCGCTATCGTAAGCTACGTGTCCGCTGAGCTGTAATCGCTATCGTAAGCTACGTGTCCGCTGAGCTGTAATCGCTATCGTAAGCTACGCGTCCGCTGAGCTGTAATCGCTATCGTAAGCTACGTGTCCGCTGAGCTGTAATCGCTATCGTAAGCTACGCGTCCGCTGAGCTGTAATCGCTATCGTAAGCTACGCGTCCGCTGAGCTGTAATCGCTATCGTAAGCTACGTGTCCGCTGAGCTGTAATCGCTATCGTAAGCTACGTGTCCGCTGAGCTGTAATCGCTATCGTAAGCTACGCGTCCGCTGAGCTGTAATCGCTATCGTAAGCTACGTGTCCGCTGAGCTGTAATCGCTATCGTAAGCTACGTGTCCGCTGAGCTGTAATCGCTATCGTAAGCTACGTGTCCGCTGAGCTGTAATCGCTATCGTAAGCTACGTGTCCGCTGAGCTGTAATCGCTATCGTAAGCTACGTGTCCGCTGAGCTGTAATCGCTATCGTAAGCTACGTGTCCGCTGAGCTGTAATCGCTATCGTAAGCTACGTGTCCGCTGAGCTGTAATCGCTATCGTAAGCTGCGTGTCCGCTGAGCTGTAATCACTAGGATTAAGTAGTAACTGAGGCCGAATCGATACCACTTTTCTGTTGGGTCTACTAGTGAGTTGAATCCTATTATATAAATTATTCCGATCTGATAAAAGTACCATCATGCAGAGCAGTTGGCCTGCGGTGTAGACGTGGTGTCAGCAGGTGGGGAAACCCGGGGAGCTCTGCAGCCACCCTTCCTCTCCCGTAGCTCCAGTCAGTGCCCTACGATGAGCGGCCCCTTCCTGCCTCACGGAAGCAGCCGGCAGCAGCGGCCCCAGAACCAGAAAAGAGTGACACTGATGTCAGCGAGGCTCCCAGAGGAGGTGCTGCTGGGGAGCCGGAGCCCTTGACAGAGAAGGCCCTGAGAGAGGCTGGCCCCGCCGTGGATGTGCTCGGAGAAAGCCTGGTAGGTGGAGTGCCGTGTGCAGGTCCGCGGAACGGGGAGCAGGCAGGCCGGGGAGCGCCCTCAGCTTTGTGATATTGTTGGCGTCCGTTTGGCCTCAGTATTCAGTTGAAGTCTTTCAGTAATTATTGATTATATAAAACAGCAGAAACAGAAGCTAGAATTTAAGATTTTATGAATGCGTGTTCATTTAAGACTGGGTGTTTCTGTCTAGTACTGACAGAGCTAGAATTGAAAATCTGCCCCTTCTGGAACACCTGGCCATCCCAGGGGAAATGATGGCAGAGCGAAACAGGAGATGGAAGTGTGTCTGTATGGAAATGAGCCCAGTGGGTTTCCCCTAGCTCCCAGCTTCCCAGTATTTCTCTTGGCAGAACTTCTCCTACTTCCCGTATTTTAATAGGGTCTTCAGAATTCCATATTAGAAAAATGACTTCCTCAAACGCACATACTTACTCTGCTCCTACGAGAGGTTTTTCTCCGTGTGTCAGGCCGCACAGTGCTGGGGGTGGCGGCGGTGTCACTGACGTGCCTGCTCTGAGTTGGGCCGGCCTCCGATCTGTGGCAGGTCGCAGGGGCCTATTCCAGGACGTGGTCGTACCGGGAAGACGCACTGCTCGCCCTGCATAAGCAGCTGATGGAGACGCCTGCTGGGAGCCCGAAGGAAGAGCTGAAGAGCACGCTGCGTGCGTCCGTCTTCCTCGTGAGAAGAGCCATCAGAGACATAGTGACCCCGGTGAGTCCCCTCCACCCCCGGTGGCCCCGGGTGAGGTGCCCCAGGAGGTCGGGTGGCCTGGGGGTAGCGCGGCATGTCACTAGGAATGAAGGTTCTCTAGTGAGAAATGTCAGCCACTAGCCTGCGGAGTCTGTCCTCACCTGGCCGCGTGCCCTGCTCCGAACGGCAGCAGCTTCCCCACGCGGCCGATAAAACGCTCGGGGACCTGAGGAGCTTGGGGTTATTCCTGGATTCCCCTGGCTCTGAAAGGGGCCGTAAGAGTGAGCATGTCCTCCATGCACGCTGCCTGCGCGTTTGCAGTTTGGCAGGAGCGTTGGGGCGCAGCCTCCAGGGCAACGCAGGGCGCGTCCCGACACCGACTGAGAGCACACGCCTCCCGTAGGCCAGGCGCTGCATTAGAAGGCGGCGTTCCGTTGGCCTCCCCAGCCCTTCGGGCAGCCAGAATCTCCAACCTAACGTTCGTACTTCGTACCGGCGGTAAATGTGTTTTCTTCGCTGGAATGCAGTTACGGGAGCTCCACCATTTCTGCCACTTTTTTCTTAGGTTTTTCAGGCTTCTTTGAAATTGTTGAAAATGATAATTACGCAATATATTCCTAAACACAAACTGAGTAAGCTTGAAACTGCTCACTGTGTAGAAAGAACCATCCCCGTTCTGCTCACCAGGACTGGAGACTCTTCTGCTCGCCTCCGAGTCATAGCTTCAAATTTTATTCAGGTACGAACTTCACCATAAAATTTGAAACAGGAAATAATGAGCCCGTTACTACGCTATTTGACTTTCTAAATACCTCACCAGGTTCTGTCTCTCCTAAGAGCGTTATCGACCCTCCTCGTGACTCGCTGGTGCTCTGAGAGCCGACGTTTGCCTTCGATTAAAGTATAGTTTGCCTTGCCTAGTATTCCTCTTTTTCAATATATGCTAGTAACTTTTAGTAAAAATATACGGAAAACTAAACCGGAATAGCAAACTGGGGGTAAAGAGATAATAAGTGTGTAACGATCTTAATCTTAATAGTTTTGTTCGTTCAACAAACGTGCCTCCTCTGAGCCAGGTACTGTGGGGATACTGAGAGAGTGCTGGGAGTTCTTACCCTGAGTGAGGCCCGTGCTTGGGCTTCAGCGAGTCAATGAATTCCTCAAATGTTATACAACGTTCTGTTGGGAAGGACTCCAGAGCTTTCCTGGTTTCTCAGAGGGGTCATTTTTCCAGTGTGAAGAACCACTCATCTCATCTCCTTTAACCTGAGTTCTGGGGGAGAATGAACACGAAGTACATTATACTCACAGGAAGGTAAAAATAAGTGACACTGAAGCCCACCAGATACTCCCTCTCAGTGCGGCTCAGAATCTGCGGGAGGTGGCGTCTGTCAAAAGGCGTGTTGAAGATGAGAGTGTGTTGTTCCTTCATGTAGTCATTCACTTTTTAAGAGAGGGAGAGGAAGGGGTGAGGAGGGGGAGAGGGAGAGAGAGAATCACAAGTAGACTCCCTGCTGAGCACAGAATCCAACACGGGCTGGATCCCGTGACCCTGAGATCATGACCTGAGCTGAAACCAAGAGTCGGACGCTCGACCAACTGAGCCACCCAGGCGCCCCCAAAACTGATTTCTTTCTATATTGCAACCCATGAGCTCCTTTATTTGATCACTCCTCTTTCTGTGTCTGGCTGCTTGAATGATAAATACCGTAAGTATAGGAAGACTTGCTCATTGGCAGTGGGACTTCATGCTCTCCCGTCGGCCCGCCAGGAGTCCCGGCCGCCGGAGACTGTGCACTGCTGCCCTCTCGGCCGCCATCTCATAGAGACTAACAGTACTCGTTTGTTTTAGAATTTTAGAAATCAGAAAACCTTTTTCTTGAAGTTAGGAAATCCTGAGAAGAGAAATCTTAAGTTTTAGATCACATTTGTTGTAAAACTCTCATTGATCTTTGAGTGATCGTAGTTTTATTTTTTATGATTTGAAGTTTTGTTTTTAATCATTATATCTTAAATAGAAATATAAGCTTATTAGAGATAAATTATTTTACCACCATTTTTCATTCCCTGTTTTTTCCTTGGACATTTGAGGTTTATACTAAAGTATACTAAATGCCTCTAGCATTTTCCAGTACAAATTAACACAGTCATGTTGGTTTTTATAGGAAATGGCCTTGTTCAAGGAGGTTAGGTCTCTCCAAATTATTCCATCTTACTTGGTGCAGCCATTAAAGGCCAACTCTTCGACTCATCTGGCAATGAGTCAGATGGGCCTCTTGGCCCGGCTTCTGAAAGACCTGGGCACCGGGGGCACAGGCTTCACCATCGATAACGTGATGAAGGTAAGCGCGCCTCTGGTGTCACACGGTCGTGGCCTCGGCACTTGAGGTGGGCCTGGAGCATGGTGGGTGTCTAGTCAATGTTTGTTGAATGAATGAATGAATGACTTCAGAAAAATAGTCAGTGTCATCTAACAAAGGAGAGCAAGGCTTCCTGCTCCTCGTTCTGCCGTGAGTCTGTACGTACGTGCAGACGTCGGTCCGTGGTGGTGGACAGACCCTGAAGAGCCCGTGTCTGTAAGAGAGGACTGCGGTGTCACTGAGGACATCAAGTCTACGGGAGTGTCGAGCGGCTGAAATGGACAACCTGATGAAACCACAGACGTTCTGGGAGAGAAACTGCCAGAGCAAGGATTCCCTCCTGCCTGATTTCACGTGTGCTGGCAGCGAGTGCTGAGCGTGCAGCCAGCATCTCGGCCAGACGCGGAGCTGCAGCGCGCTCCCGACGGCTCGTTTCGGTGCAGCCCGCACGTCAGCACTCCACGTTCGTTCCTGTCGGTGCGGGAAGGGGAGGGTCTCCCTTCTCCGTGGATTCCACGTGTGCCTTGACTCGGAAACCTGAACCGGGTCCTCACACAATCAAATGTATAATCAGGAAAGACAGGATCCTATGAGGCCACTTCCATTCATGTGTTTCCTCTGAGGACGTATGATTTAGACACTGAAGTAAATAAGCCTTTGAAACACTCCCTCTCTTGACTTCTGGAGCTCTGCACCCAACTTTCCCCACGCTTGGCCTTGTTGTCTGGGTCCCTTTTCTGGTTCTTCATCCTCCTGATCGCATTAACATGGGAGTGTCCAGGCCTCCGGTTCTCATTTCTGTGCACATACCTTCCCTCGGTGACCTCACCCGCACCTCCCCACCGTCCGTGGAAGACACAGTCTCTGCACATGCGCTTCCCGGCCACCTGACTCCTCAGGTAAGCCGTGTCCGCCTGACGTCCAGATGGAGCGCCTGCCCTCCTCTCCGACCCGCCCCTCCTCAGCCTTCCCTGTTTCTGTAAATGGTAACGCTGTTCTGTTTGCTCAGCAAGTGCTCTGGGCTCTTCCTTCGAATATATCCAGCTGCTGACCAGACCTCCCAGCTCTCCTGCTGCACTCAGGTCCAGCCCCTGTCATCGCTTGCCTGGCCGGCCACTGCCAGCTCCCCAGTGGATTTTTCTTCTGCAGTCACGTGGACCACCCACTTTCTTGCCTCCAAGTTCAGTTTCTTTGCTCCCCAGCACAGAACACAAAGCCTACCCCACATACCGGAATCCCTGTTACATGGTGCCCCGTTTTAAGATAGCTGCATTGACATCGGTCCCTTTGAGCTCCGCGGCACTATAGACATTTCAGCGGCGTAGTGCAGGGAACGTTCATTGCTCTCCCGCGTGGTCCCGTGTAGTTCGCGAGGGGAGAGGGCGCTCTGCCCCACGCGGGCCTTCAGGCCTCCACCTCCTTCCAGTAGGATGCCACCAGCCTTCTCACAACTCAATCACTGAATGGAGGAAGCGAGTGGAGGGTGGTGAGGGAGTCTTTACGGCCGGGCCGCTCCCACCTACCCTTCCCTGGACCTGAGCACACGTGGCCAGGAAGGGCGGCACAGCTGTGCACATGGAAGAAGGCAGCTGGCTTGTCGAGCACGTAGCTGTATTCAGGTCCACCTGCATGCTGGAAGGATGGATCCAGATGGAGGGAAAAGAGGAAACAAAGACACAGAAGTTGGAAGGAGGAGTCGGTTACTGCAGGAGCGAAGTCCCTGAATGGCCAAAGGGATTGGGCTCTGGCGTATACACAGCAGGGCTGGCTGCACGTGGAGTGGGGAAAACGTGTCCTCTCCACGGACGAAGTCTGCTCAAAGCCAGACTGGATAATGGAGGTTTGAGAGACAAGAAGGATGAATGAAATGCCCCCTTGACATCTGGGAAGGTGAACTGACCAGAAATGCCTCGGGTCAGGTCACTGTTCATTGCCCAGGGCCCCCATGGCACCTGTCATGGCAAGTCTGGCATGGGGCCAGTCAGCATGCTTCTCGAGTCTGCAAGCATGTTCCATTTGGCCCATGACTACACAGGAAGAAGGGGTCCTGGAAGTGACTTAGTGATGGACACGCTGGGCAGGAAAGACTTGAGGGAGGTGACAGACGGGAGAAGACAGTGGTGGGTCCGGAATAGACCGAAGACCCAGAGGGGGCTGAGGAATTGTCCAGGGAGGGAGTACGAAAAAGTGGGAAAGGTAGGAGGTGACCCTCAGAGGTTGGGACCCCTAAGGCCGGGACTCCTAATGGCCATGCCACAGTTGGGGGTGCCGGGGTCCAGGGTAAAACCAAGAGCCTGTGGCAGGCTGAGACTGTGGGAAGTGAGAGGCTGGCGCCCAGAGCCCCACGGGGAGACATCGACTTACTGAGCATGGTAACGACCGCGTAGGACGGGACGAACGTATCATGGTAGGTCCTTGTGACAGAACACTGTAGAGCCTCTGAAATGGATCATGACAAACGAACGTCCCCGACAAAGGAATGTGGAGTCGGAGGAAAGAAAGTTTCAGAGAGATAAGCACAGTATACTGTTTAGAGTGTCGGACAAAAACCGCACATGTGTAACCAGCATGTGTATGCACACACACACACACACACACACACACACCGTACACACTGTACACACGGAAGCGTGCGTCTGGGTGGGAGCGCGCAGGCCGGCGTCAGGAGAGCCGTGCCTCCACGGAGCGCGGCAAGACCGTGGGGCCGGGGAGCCTTCTGTGGGGACTCATGGCATCACCACGGTGTTCCCTTAAAGACAAAGATCTGAAACAAACATGGCAAGATCATAACATCGGTTACTGTGGATGGTGGATGCGTGAAGTTTCTTATATTTCCTCTTCTCTGATTGGAATATTTTATAATATTTAATATGAAGTCTGCGGAAGGATATAACCTAAAGAATGTTTGTTGGCACGTTAAGTGGAAAAAGCAAAGCACAAAGATAGATAGATGATAGATAGATAGATAGATAGATAGATAGATAGATAGATAGATAGATAGATAGATAGATAGATAGATAGATAGATAGATAATAGATAGATAGATAGTAGATAGATAGATAATAGATAGATAATAGATAGATAGATAGATAGATAGATAGATAGATAGATAGATAGATAGATAGATAGATAGATAGATAGATAGATAGATAGATAGATAGTAGATAGATAGATAGATAGATAGATAGATAGATAGATAGATAGATAGTAGATAGATAGATAGATAGATAGTAGATAGATAATAGATAGATAATAGAAGAAGTATGAGATGAAAGAAGAAGAGGATGGTAGATAGATAGATAGATAATAGATAGATAGATAGATAGATAGTAGATAGATAGATAGATAGATAGTAGATAGATAGATAGATAGATAGATAATAGATAGATAGGTAATAGATTAGATAGATAGATAATAGATAGATAATAGATAGATAGATAGATAGATAATAGATAGATAGATAGATAATAGATAGATAGATAGATAGATAATAGATAGATAGATAATAGATAGATAGATAATAGATAGATAGATAGATAATAGATAGATAGATAATAGATAGATAGATAGATAGATAATAGATAGATAATAGATAGATAGTAGATAGATAGATAGATAGTAGATAGATAGATAGATAATAGATAGATAGATAATAGATAGATAGATAGATAGATAATAGATAGATAGGTAATAGATAGATTAGATAGATAGATAGATAATAGATAGATAATAGATAGATAGATAATAGATAGATAGATAGATAGATAATAGATAGATAGATAATAGATAGATAGATAGATAGATAGATAGATAATACATAGATAGATATCTCCAACATGAGCTCCACTGCGTGTGTGAGGCAAACACGGTGGGAAAAGCTCGGTGTCGTAATAGCCAGAACTCTGGGCCGTCGACNGCAGTGGGGGGGGGGGGGGCTTCTTTTATTTTCTTTTTCAAATTTTTATAATGTGCCTGTATTTCTTTTATGCTGGGGAAAAATAAACTGTTATTGTAAGAATCAGTAACCACAAGGACCCCTCCCAACTTTATGTTTAGTTTTCAGTGAGTGCCCTGGAGCACAGAGTGTATGAGGTTCGAGAGACAGCGGTTAGAGTTATTTTGGACATGTATAAACAGCACCGGGCTTTTATTCTAGAGTACCTCCCTCCAGACGACAGCACCACACGCAAGAATGTTCTCTATAAAACAATTTTTGAGGGATTTGCTAAAATAGACGGCAGACCTACAGATGCTGAAATTAGGGTAAGTCAACTTTTATGACATTATGACTTAATCCTCTATTGAAGTTATTTGGTCCATGAATAAACCAATAGATGACCCGAGAAGCTTCAGGTGCAGGAAGCCAGGGAAACGTCATCTCCCTGAGTTCAGATCCTGGCTCCCCCACGTTCTGCCTGTGAGACTCTCAGTTTCCCTATCTGTAAGTAGGAACAGTGACAGCCGAGAGGACGTGTGTGGTTTTATCTGTCCGTAAATATTTATCAGATTAATCTGGTGAAGGTACTTCGACCCCAGTTATGTTGTTAGTCTCAGTGACTGTCATAACATATAAGAAACATAATTCATATGCCGTAACGTTCTCCCAATTTCTAAGATTACCCTCAAAAGATATTCTAATGGAAAAATAATTTTCATACCAGGCACAGAAGAAAGCAGCTACAGAAGAAGCAGAAAAACGAAAGAAAGAAGAAATTAAAGCTTTACAAGGGCAGCTGGCCGCACTCAAGGACATTCAGGCCGAAGCCCAGGTTGGGAAGGCTGCCGCACCCTCACCCCTGCGCGTTCGTGGACGCCCTGAGTGCTCGTCCCACAGACAGATGCACGGCGTGCTTGCTTTCCTTTCACGGCATTACGCAGATGATATCTGTAGGCTTAGTTGCTTTTTTAAAACTAGTTTTGGGTCACATAAAAGGAATCTTTCATCAGCTAGTTTGAATTAGATACAGTCCAGGGAGTGGTATGAGCTGCTGGTGATCTCCTCTCTAAAGGAGGAGGCGGAGGGTAGATTTCGCATTCGGAGCTCCGAGCCTCCTTCAGAGGCAAAGGAGGACAGTAAGCTTGTGTGTGGAGATCTGATTCCCATGCATTGAAGAAGGCAGGTTTCAGGGAAGTGTTCCCCCTCAGGAAGCCTCTGGTCCTCACCCTCTGGGAGACGCCGTCTGGGGGTGACTGCCCTGCTTCTGGGACTTACACCCGTTTCACGACGTTCATTTTGTCATTCAGTTCCTTAAGTTGAAAGAAAAGGGGAAAGGGGGTGGGGAAGAGCTTACCAAGGAGCACGAGGTTTCAGGGGTGCAGGAAGAGAAGGTTCCAGAGTGTGCTGCATGGCACTGTGCCTATTGGTGACCCGACCGCACTGTGCCCGCAGCAGGCTGTTAGGAGGGCAGACCCCTCAGTGAGGGTGCTTACCACGGCTCAAAAAGAGAGAAATGCAACTGAGTGTGTGTTGAAGTGCCTGTGGCCCAGAGTCACAGTGACGCCTTCGGCGGTGCTGGCAGCTGGCAAGAACAGGACAGAAGGGGCCATTGAGGAAGGGGGGATTCATGGGGATGGGGCCTCACACCATGGAGTCAAGGGTGGGCCTTCTTTTTTTTTTTTTTTTTTTTTAGAATTTTATTTATTTATTTTGAGCAAGAGAAGGGGTGAGAGGCAGAGGGAGAAGCAGGCTCCCCGCTGAGCAAGGAGCCTGATGTGGGGCTCGATCCCAGGACCCTGTGATCATGACATGAGCCAAAGGCAGACACTTAACCCCTTGAGCCCTCCAGGTGCCCCCCCCGAAGGTGATTCTTTAAGACAGTCATGTTTGGTCCGATTCTCATAGCCGCCCACTGAAGCAGGTCTGGCAGGTGCTCCTGATTTTTCCTAATGTTATACAAATGGAGAAACAATTTTTATTTTATTTATTTATATTTTTAGAGAGGGAGAAACAGCGTGAGCAAGGGAAGGGCAGAGGGAGAGAGAATCCCAGGCAGGCTCCACGCCAGCTCAGGGCCCAACACAGGGCTCAATCTCAGGACTCTGAGCCATAATCAAGAGTGAGACCTTAACGCACTGAGCCACCCAGGCACCCCAATGAGGAAACAAATTTTTAAAACTAAAGTGACTTACCCAAAGCACAGACCTCTCAGTGGTTAAGCCAAGACAGCCGGGCTGTGCTCTTACACCCACCCCCCCCCCATCACGGTGCAGCACCGAGCTGCAGTGAGCCCAGCCTCAGATGCTGTGGGTGCTGCTGAGGTCACGCCCCCCCCCCCCATAGATACCTGTGGAAACGGTGCTGGGAAACCTTGTCCTTCAGCTGTCCGGGAGCACCTTCACCAGCTCATCTCCATCCAAATCATGTTTGCTGAGCACCTGCTGTGTGCCAGGCGCTGTGCTGGGCTCTGGAAATAAGCAGGGAACAGAACCAAGTGGCCCTGGGCCACTGCTCCAAGAGGAAGAGACAGGGAAAGAAAAAGTAACACAGGGTAGATGGCACGGCGGGGGCAGACATCGGCCTGCGTGTTAGAAGGACTGCTGAGGACTATGGTATCTCTTCCTCTGTTGTTTTTACCATGGTGAGATATTCGTAGCATATTTCCCATTTTAACCCTGTTTACACATACAGTCCTGTGCCATTCAGTGCATTCACAGGGTTGGCACTGTGCCCACCATCCTGCTCCAAAACTTCTGTGAATGACAGAGTATTTTTAGATTGCCTGATTGCTCCTGAGTTTTAGAAAAAAGGATTTAAAAATTACTGATTGGTTTCCTAAGCTATTCAAAGCATCGATAAGGTAAAACTTGAACTAAAATTCAGCTTTCGGCATTGTTTACACTGTCTCCCTGCAAAATGCACAAACCCATCTCTCTTAAGAAGTTTTGATGCCTAAAGTACAGTCCCGCTAAGTTTGCTTCTGTGTAGGCATACAAATCGTGTGAGCCGCGTGCCAGCTTCTCGTTAATCTGTTACCCCCCAGCTCTAAGACTGTTCTGGTGTGCGCTTCCTGCTCCATGGCTGGCTGTGACAGAAGTCACTTACTGGGACATGAAGCTTAATTCTCTACAAATCCAGCAGACAGCACCCGTGTTTGTAACATGTCACTTAAATGCTACGTGTAGGGCCACCCACTGTCCCTGTTCTCTGAAAGTCCAAGAAGGCCCTCAACCCCCGCCCCCCAGGCCAGGCTGGTTGGTGCCCAGGGTGCTGTGAGGCGCTCACCACACGGTCAGGCTTCGTAGGGACGATAGCAGTGTCCAGAGAGCCGGCGAGGAAACGTGCTAACGTGGCTCCCAGAGCTCTGGGGCGGGGGAGACTGTGGCGGGAAGGCCTGAGCCCCCACACGGCTGGCCACCAGCAGTGACACTCAGCTGCTCCTAAGGGACCCCTCTGTCCACTCCGCCGCTTGGAGCTCCCCTGCATCCTTAGCACCCCAGACACGGGGTGTCTGACACAGGAAAGGAGCCTGGCGGGAAGAGCGAGGCCCAGCCCACCACACTGATGGCTGCCTTGCTGCCCGGCGTCTGCCTGGGCACGGGAAGGCTGCAATGCCAGGTTATCCATTTAGTCCACAAGCGTGCTGGGGACAGTATGCCAGGGAACAGAACAGACAAAAATCTCCATCCTTGGGGATGCTCGTCTCTTTTAGGGGCGTCAGTGATCAAGATACATGAGGGATTGCATGGGGGTGTGGTGGGGCCGAGGAGGGGCTGCCGGCTGACACCTTGCTCTGGGGAGGCCTCTCGGGCAAAAGCCTGGGTGAGAGGAGGAGAGGGCCAGAGCTTGTGTGCCAGGACCCCTGGAGGGGCGGCTGGAGCCAGGTGGCTGGTGTACAGAGAGCGCTGCAGACAGGAGATAAGTGGACAGGTGAGCCAGGAAGCCGGCTGAGTCCCAAGCAAAAGTACACCAGCCTGCCGGGGCACTCACGGGCCCGCCAGCCGCTGCTGGGAGGGCCCCCAGAAGCAAGGCCCCGACCTGGCAAGAGGAGGCCTGGCCTGGGTGTGCTCGAAGTCCAGCCTCGGCTCTGCTGGCGGGCTGACGGAGGCTGAGTGGGCAGAAGGGGAGAAGTACGAGATCTCTCCCAGGGTGCTCCTGGGGCTCTGGAACCTGGTCTGTGACCGGGCAGCCCACGGCAGCAGCTCAGCCTGCTCAGGAGAAGCTGGGTCCTGGGACCCCAGGGAGAGAGGGCTTGAACCCTTGGTCATCCACAGAGAGGGCTTGTGAGCCTGGGAGCCGGGACGAGCACCCCTGGTGTGAGGAGCCAGGAAGGGGGAGGCGGCTAGGAGACGGGGCTCATGGGGCACCCCCGGCGTTGGTGGAGAAGGGTGACAGTCCTGTGCTGCCCAGAGCCCACGGGCACTGAGGACGGTGAACCACTGGGAAGCGGCAGCGGGGACAGGAGCCCGTTGTTGGGGCTTGTGAGGGGAGGGCACACGTGTGGGCATGGACGGCTCACGGAGCTGTGTTACTTGTTGGTAGAAAGTCTGAAAACAGAAGAACTTACTTTTGGCGTCAGAACGTGCCCTGGACGGACTCACTGTGCAGCCCTCTGTCTCTGATCTTTCCGTTTTTGTTCTTAGGGGAACGAAGGCCCCTCGGTGGAGGCGGAGAGTCGGGGTAGGTGCTGGGCCTGGGGACTGTCAGCAGCGGGCACCTCGTTCCCTGAGCAAACACCCGGGGAACGTAATGAGGTTAACACGACCCTTATCGGTCCCACTGAGCGCAGAGCCCGACACAGGCTCGACCCCATGATCCGAGCCAAGACCAAGAGGCGGACCCTCAACCGACTGAGCCCCCAGGCGCCCCTCAGCTTGTAGCTTCTAAATGTGTTTCACACCAAACCGGTGGCTAAAAATGCGAGAGTAATTTTTACAGAAAGTTATTTTAAATGCTTTCGTTTTTCATTTCAGACACGCAAGGAGGGAAAGCAGCCCCACCTCCGGCTCCAGAAGTCCCCGGGAGTCACTGTTTAGATAAGTGAGTAGGGGTGGCCTGAGCCTGTGCTGTGGGGACTGAAGGGACTGGCCGCGTGCAGATGCCACGGAGTCAGTGTGTTCTCCAGCGCAGTGGGATTACGTGAGCGAACCGGCTCTTCTCGGTCATTCATAAAGGTGGGGAAGCGGCCCTCCCGACTGCCGGGCGTTCCCGCCGGGAGAGCCAGGATGCCTTCCCGCTTTGCCCCCAAAGAAGTCAGCAGCCCATTGTCAGAAGTGCTGTTAAAGGCCCAGAATCCTGTGACAGCAAAATCCTTTCCCCGTGCGGCCCCCACAACAAATCTCCAGGCATTTCAGTAAAATATCTTTGTTCTCGCGACTTAAGTAGCGTCTGTGCTTGATTATGCTGACAGGTTAGAATTGGAAGGGACCTCGAGCTCAGGCGTCACAAACACCGGCTCTTCCTACAGCGCACTAGCGGGCTGAACCCCCGCGGACCCTCCAGCAAGGTCCCCCGGGGCCGCCCGCGGACAGGGCAGGTGTGGTGTTTCAGGCGACATCCCTGCCTTCATCTCCGGCTTCTGTTCTCTTGCAGTCTGTGCATCTTCTGTGGGGAAAGGAGTGAGTCCTTCACAGAAGACGGCCTGGACCTGCACTACTGGAAGCACTGCCCCATGCTGACGAGGTGCGCCCACTGCAGACAGGTCAGTCCCCCTGCTGACCAGGTGCGCCCACCGCAGATGGGTCAGTCCCCGCGCTGACCAGGTGCGCCCACCGCAGACGGGTCAGTCCCCCTGCTGACCAGGTGTGCCCCCCGCAGACGGGTCAGTGCCCGTGAGGACAGCCCCGGCTGCAGCCTTTTGCAGCTGGATGGAGGGCTCCCCAGTGTGTGTGCGGGCTGGCGGGGGAGGACTGAGCTGTGTGCGAGCCGGACGAGCTGGCCGGCGGGGCAGCACACGCTGCAGCGTTCTCGGACACAGGCATCCTTCTGCGTTTCGGGATGCAGGTGGTGGAGATCTCCAGCCTGACGGACCACTTGCTGACGGAGTGCGACAGGAGGGACGGGTTTGGGAAGTGTTACCGCTGCAGCGAGGCCGTCCTGAAAGAAGAGCTGCCCAGACACATAAAAACGAAGGAGTGTAACCGTGAGTGCGGCTCAGGCAGCGCCTCCGTGTCCGCGGTGCCCTGCCGGGTTGGGGGGGGGACCCCGCTGCAGAGGGGGCGTCGGTCAGGTGTCTGCTGCTCCTCGGGCCGCTGTCGCGGAGGAACTGAATCTTGTCTTATTGACACCACTGCAGCTGCCAAACCAGAGAAGCTGGCAAACCGGTGTCCTCTGTGCCATGAGAACTTCTCACCCGGAGAAGAGGTGAGGGCCTGACGCGGGCCGCGAGCCAGCACGGGGTGGCCAGCGCCGTGCAGGGGACGGTGACGAGGTTGTCAGGGCTGGGCCGCGGGCAGGGGACCGTGAGTGTTCGGGGAGCACCCTGCCCTGTTCAGTGCCGCCCGAGCGTTCCCTGTGCTGAGCTGCCTGCTCGGGTCCCCTCCTGCCGCCGCCCTAGACCCTCTGCGGGGGCCTCGGCTCTGGGGGCCGATCGTGACGGGCTTTGGCCTCTGTCTGGTCCCCACGCTCCTCTGGGCGCTGGGGCCCCTGATGGCAGCTAGGCTGGACCACAGCACGCCGGTCCCTCCTCATTACTGAAACCGAGCCCGGTGCCGTTTGAAATTGCACCTCACGGGTGACTGCGGGCTCTCCTCCCTTCCCTCCGTCCGCCACGCCGTGACTCCAGTTCAGTGCGCGAGGGGCAGGACCGTCCTCCATGTGCCAGGCAGTCCACCGCTGTGTCCTGTGGCCGGGCTGTCCTGTCCCAGCTCTGGGACGTGTGCCCACGAGACGACGGCTCAGACCCAGCGCGCTGTGCAGAAACCAAACAGTCAGCCCTGTACCCGTGCAGTTGTCCCAGCTCGTCCTCTCTCTCAGAAAGTGTCAATACTATCAAGTCCCCAGCAGAGCAGAGGCGCCTGCAGGCAGCCTTCACGTCCCGTCCGCCGCTTGACTGACGGTGGGCTCTCGTTTCATCTGTACCCCACCCGTGGGCCCCTTCTCGTGCTCCCTGGAGGCACAGCCAGCAGCGCGTCCCTTCCTCTGTAAATGCCCTGCCACGGAGCTGCACCAGCAGCGTTGAGTTTTAAAACTTAGTTCTCCTGCGGCTGTTCCTTAGATGCTCGCGCGTTCTTCCATAATAGACGGGGGTTTTTCAGTTAAGTCTTGTAATGACATAAAATGCTTTGCTCGTCCCAAAGTCTATAAAATGGGACATATTCAGGGAACGGAGAGCAGCTGCTGTCCCTGCCCCTGCTCACCACCCTCCTTCCTTACGGGCTTCGCCTTTTTAAAAGGTACATAAGCAGTTCTCACGTGCGCACACTCTCACGTGCCGTTTAGTTTTAGAATTTAGGGGCCTTTGCATTTCTGTTCTGATTGCTCCCGTGACACTCATGCTGCCTGTGACACCCCATCCCCTCCTCTGGCTGCTGTGTACTGTGGGGGCTCTGAGCCTTGCAGCCCTCGGCTCCTCTTCCTGCGAGCCCTCCTGTCCCCAGCGCCCGACCGGGAGCGGCAGCCGGGCTCAC
The DNA here is from genome assembly GCF_017311325.1 of Ursus maritimus. Taxonomy (NCBI): domain Eukaryota; kingdom Metazoa; phylum Chordata; class Mammalia; order Carnivora; family Ursidae; genus Ursus; species Ursus maritimus. The sequence continues at coordinate 2,327,587 of NW_024425786.1, read as the reverse complement.
AGCTACGAGGCGGTCAGCAGGCCTCTCGTACTTCCCCTCTGCTTGCTCAGAATTCAGTCCTCCGTGCCAGGAAGCGAATCGCCACACACTTTCTGAGGGCACAACCGACTGTCTCGTCTGCTCGGGGTCTCACCAGGCTGCGTTCCCATCTGCGGGCCGGGCTGGGCTCGGGAGGGACAGTCCACGCTCACCCAGCTGCTGGCAGAATTCTCTTTGTCATTAGAGGACTGAAGTCCCTGCTTTCTTGCTGGCCGTCCACCAGGGGCCACTCTCCACTCCTGGAGGCCACCCCACAGCCCCATGCCCCGTTTGCTCCCTAAGCCTCCACGTTGGCGCCACTCCCGTGACAGCGCTCCGGGCACCCGGTCGGGCAGGAGCCGTGGCTGCCCCTCATTTCAGCTCTGGCGGGAGCTCATCTCACTTGTGCCCTTGGTGGCCTGGCGGACACACCGTGTGCTTCTCCCTTTGTTGCAGGCGTGGAAAGCTCACCTCATGGGCTCGGCGGGCTGCACGGCGAACCTGCGTAAGACCCGCGTGCTGCACAAGGCGCCCGCCCTGCCGCCGGGTAAGGGCCGTGCCTGCCGGCACCTCGGCACCCATGTGGTGGGGTCCCCGCCCCTCTGTTGTCACTTAGTCTCTGTGTCTTGCCTTGGGCGCTTAGTGAGGAGGCCTACTGTGTGACCAGAACTCTCTCTGTCAGCACCAGACCCTTGTACAGATCCTGCCCGTCCCGGAGGCCCCACGAGGGCGTCATCAAGGCAGCAAACCCAGCCCCCGGGTGTTCCTCAGGGGCAGACCCTGGTTCTCGGCGTCTGTCTGCACCACCAAACCGGAGTATTTAGAAACACAAAGTTAAATAGTAGATTCACAGATGATGCCACTACCCGTTTTATAAATCGTAATTTTCACTATTTTATGTTAGACTTAGAATGCCTTACAAGGAAATATATTTTCCATTAGAAAATTATTCCTGACCAAAACACTGTTGGAGGCACAGCTTTCCGTTAGGGGCGAGCAGGAAAGTCACCAACACGAGTGTGACGAGACGTGGGTCCTGGGCTCCGTCCGTGGCAGGCGCCCTGCCGAGGGCCTCGCAGCAGCCTCTTCCGTAAACGAGGAATACGGGCCCTTGGAGGGGCCGCCGAGGTTCCTCAGCCCCACACGGAGCTCCAGTCCCGCGGCTGCTCCTTTCCTTCGTCCCTGGAGCTGAGTTTCTGAAGCCAGCAATGGGCGGTCGGCTCCGGGCTCTTCCCTCCATCCCTGACGTCAGGCCCTTCCTCTGAGCCCTTTTCCTTCCTCCTCTGCGGGCTCAGGTGCACGTCCTCAGCAGGTGCGGCCGGTCCTCGCGCCTGCCCTGCTCAGCCCGGCCCCCCGCAGACCGAGGGGCCACCGTGCCTGCACCGCGGCCTCGCGCTCTGTTCGTGTCGTGTCCCTCCTGACACGGTGCCTGTGTTTTGTGTGTCTGTGTGTCCAGCAGGGAAAGGCCCAGCCATGGCCAAATCGGGGACCTCAGGATCAAAGGTCGGAAGCAAGATCCCTACCCCGAAGGGACTGAGCAAAAGCTCTGGCAGGACATACACCAAGCGGTGACGTGACGCGTTCTGTCTCCTTTGTCCCCACGAGGGCCTGAGCAAGTTTCCTGCCTGTGAACCATTTGTCCTAAAACCCGTCCTTGGACGTGGTCCCTCGGCCCCGCGTGCCCGAAGAACCCGCATGCCGGAGTTAGGACCAGACCCGCCGCAGCTCACGCAGCCAGGCTTCTGACCTCCCAGCCCCGTGTGACCCGAAGAGCATCGGTCTGTTTGAAGGGCAGCGACACTGTTGCCCGGAGGGTCCGCCCGCGGAGGGTGTAGCGCGAGCACAGCGCCCTTTAGTCACGCGCTTGCGGTGATTTTCATAAAGGCTTCCCCGTGAACCTTGTGCTGTTGGTCTCTCACACGTGGGCCTTGGCCCCCCGCGCAGCGGTCACCGGCCGGAGAGACGGCGTGCACGAGTCTCACCTGGCGCCTTCCCCCCCAGGCACGGTCTGCCCCCCCCCGCCCCCCGCCCAGCACAGCTCCTCACCTGTGTCTGCGGAGCCCGCGCTCCCCCGTCACAGGTCACCGAGCATGGGTCCCCCTGCAGCACTCGCCCGGCGCGGGGTCTGCGGCCGTCCCCCCGTCAGGGCAGTGCCCCCGGGGGAGCTGAGGTTGTCGCTGCTGTGCGTGCTCACGTCCCTTACGTGCGTGCCGCCCCCTGGCGCCTGATTGTCCTGTGCTCACCTGACCTCTCGTGTAGGTCGGAACAACCCTCTTAAACCCTAGAGGCAGATGTGGCGCTGTTGACCCTGGCGCAGAGTAGCTTCTAGTTTCCGAACCATCACAAGTGAGCCTCCGGCACAGACCACAGAGCGTCCTCCTCGGGCCTGTCGCGCTGCCCCTCCCACGTCGACGCTGGAACTGGGACCGTGCGTTCATTTTCTCAGACGCGTCCTGTGATACTTCAAGCACCAAACATCACTTCCCAAGAAGAAACCAGACCTCGAAGTCCAGTCCCGTCTCCAGCTCCTGAGCAGCCATCCGGTCCTGGGGAGTGGCTGCGCCTGCTTCCCGTGCACGTGGCCGTGACGGAGCCAGTGCGTGTCTGAAGTCTGCTGGCAGTGGTCTCCCCGTGCAGGCCTGTTCCCCGCAGCCGAGCTTCCCGGGGACCCGAGGCGGCTGGCCCTTCCTGTCCCACCCTGTGGCCGGGGCGTACTTGGCCGTCCCCCTGAGCGTCAGGCAGGCCTTCAGAATGCCCATGAGAACTGGGTGCAATGGATGAAATGTGGACTATATGGTTAGCGTATAAATGTGTTTAATTCCCAACCGTGTGAAACAACAAAATGGATTTTAGGAAACCCCTAACAGCTGTTTGGGCAGTGTGCTCCCGGAGCACACTCACGTTGGTGGCCGTGAGTTTGCACGACTCACTCTCCATCTGGGCAAACTAATACCGTCTCGTATACAGCAAGAATAAGACTGAGAGAATTACCCTCAAAAACAATAACCAGTTAAAAAATCAGAAGTATATGGGGAGAAATCACGTAAACCTTCAGTGGACCGAGCAGAGTGCAGATGCCAGCCCATGACGCATGAGGCTTCCTGGCTCTGGGAACCGTGGCTCGACCTGCTGGCCCGTCCTCCACGCGAGGACCAGCCGCTTCCGTAACTAGAGCCGCGGTGACACGAGTTAGTGAAGGAATCACTCCTTCCTCTCCGATCAAAACTTTCAAATACATATGTCCTATTCTCTATATATTGTAACTTAAAAAATATTTGTAAAAATATTTAATTTTACTGATTGACAAACAAAATCGCGTGCATTTAAGACCAGTCAGCGTCGCTGGTTATGGAAGAATCGTGCATTTCTCTTGATCCCTGGCAGTGACTCATGGCTACTGAAAGCCTTACAGAGTTATACACTATTAAGGAACCACACGGAAAAGATAAAAATTTGGAAGGAACTGTAAGATCCCTTGGCCATTTATAAATAAATACGTAAATTCAGAACAGGAATTAATAATTGACTTTTCATTCATGAATATGTTGTGGATATTTAACTATTTATTTCTATTATTTTCATATTTCAGAATATTTTATCAAGCTAATTTAAAAGAAATGTGTCTATAAATTTGGCATCAGAATACACATGTAAATACTTTTAATGAAAATTTACAGCTTTTTAATGTTTTAACATAGTTTTCTATTTGTCTTTATTTCGGGTACCAGAATTATAATATCTAACTAATATATTTTTGTTGTTACTTCGGGGCCTAGGGGTCACTTCACCCTGAGCATATTAACAAAATAAAAAGATCACTAAATGTTTTGTCACTTTTATTTCAAGATTACAATTACAAGGCAGACGGAGTGTCGTCTACTCTGCCCTGGCGCGCAGGCCGGGGCGCAGAGCCCAGAGCCCGGCCCCCAGGATGCCGGGTGCGTGTCCACACG
>NW_024425786.1:2299137-2323607 GCF_017311325.1 Ursus maritimus | reverse complement strand
TGAACCAGCTGAAGGACCCTCAGCCCCATGTGGGTTGGAGGAACCAGTTGCCCAGCTTCACCCTGTGAGAGAAAATCAGAATGTTCCTCAGACGGTCTCACTGTGCCCACTGCACGTCTCCACACCTGGTCCCCTTGGCCAGAGGGACGGCATCTTGCTTTCAAATGAGTAAAAAGGCAGTATTTTCTTTGTTCATCTGTGGAGTGACTTTAAGCTTTTCTGTTTAGCGAATTGTAGAATTGCTTCCATTTTGAAGTTCTAATGCGCAGTTTTTTCCCTTCCACAAACACGTGTTAACGTAAAGCTGACAGCATCGCAGTTTCAATGGAACAATGACTTCGTTTTCTCTTCCTTTGGTGACTGGGGCACCTGCGTGGGGGAGGGGCCAAGTGTGTGTGCTGCAGAGTGTGGGACAAAAGAGCACAGGGTCCAGAGAAGCGTTCCACTCACCCCTGCAGAGGCGTGGGAGGAGGGGCCCTTCCGCGTGCTGCTGGAATTGGGTGTCGGTTCCTGCCGTTGCATATTGGCTCTTAAAAACCAGGAAGGCGGCGGGCCCAGATGAGAACTCTGGATCAGACCCGGGATGCCTGTGAACAACAGCTCATCCCTGCCTCGGTTTCCCCTTTACAGAGTGGAGCTGGGGAGATGGTGCTGATGAGGCCCAGCCTGGCCAGTGGGTCTGCAAGTTCGGCAAGGGAGCCCACCCCTAATTGGAGGCGCACCCCCGCAGTCCTTCGTCTCTCATTAGGCTGTGCCTGCAAGGGGTAGGAAGCAGGGAGACTGAGGCATGGACCCCCACCTGCCCAGAAAACCTCAGAACTCCACCAAGCTTCCAGGCCCCAGGCCCACCCACCTGAGCCCACTAGTGCTGGGATTGCAGGGGAGGGGCAGGGAGAGTGGGCAGGGCTGAGGTCAGACGCCCCATTGGGTGGAATTCCTTGTGCACGGAAGGAGCTCATCCCCAAGCGAAGCCTTTTTGTGGCCCCGGTCCTGCAGGTTGAGGACTTCCCAGGAGAGGCGTCCCTGGCTCCTCTCAGTGTCCCGGGACCAGTCCGGGAGAGGGAGGGGTGCAGGGTGCTGCCTGAAGGTGGGGGACATGGCAGGAACCACTGCTAGCGTTCTGGATAAAGTTCTCTCCCCATGGCGTAGGGAGCAACTTGGGAGTGCTGTTTACCAAATGCCGGGATCCTAGACTGGGGTGGGGGGTTCCCTGGTGGCTGGGGGAGGCAGGAGGGGGAGCCGGCAGGTGTCCAGGCTCCGAACCTCAGCCTGGGCGGGGCCAGGCCAGGAGCAGGGCCAGGAACAGAAAAAAATCACCACTTATGTTCTTCCTATTAAAAGTTTTACAAGTTTGCTTTTTAACACTGCCATCTGTAACCTACCTGGAGCTGTTTTGTATTTCCTGTTCCCGAATGAGGTAGAGATGTGTGAAACAAGACACACACACAACAGCTAAACGATGGGTCACCTGACTCCATTACAATCATGAAGACTGTGTCAAAGGTGCATTGAGACGCCTTTACAGGAACAGAAAACCAGAACCCATTTGTTCACAACGTGCGGCCAACAAAGAACTGGTACCGAAAAGACACAGAGAATTCCTACACAACACAGGAAAGGGCCAAGCAGGCCTCTGGTGGGCTCTGTGAGTGCAAATAGGTAAATAATTCCAGAACAGGGCACGGCAGGGATCTGTTGCTGCTGCCACAAGTTATCTCGAGCACAGGGACGAAGATCGGGGCTCAGCCAGGTGTGGGGGCCCCGAGGGGATCCACTCCTCGCCATCCCAGCTTCCAGAGGCGCCCACTTTCCCAAGCTCGGGGACCCTCTGTGCAAGGCCAGCCAGGCACCCCTGCTTCTCACGCTGCTGTCCCCCTGGTTCTCGGCCTCCACCTTCCTCTTCTACTTGTAAGGCCCCTGTGGTTTCACTGGGCCCACAAGACCATCTCCCCATCTCGAGGTCCAAATACTTCAAATCCCCTGTGCCGCAAAATCTACCACATTCACAGGTTCTGGGGGGCGTGGACCTCTCTGGGGGCCGTCTTCCTGCCCACCACACGCCTAATGTCTGCATTGCTTTTCACAGCGGCCCTCACCACCTGGAAGATACACAGGAAAAGTTTAACAAAGATTAGTGGTGGTGATACCAGAAAAACAAAACAATACTAGCATATCCGTACTTATTTCACATAAAAACAGTATTTTCACCAAAAATGGCTCACAATTCATATGACACAAATACCAAGGCAACTTAACATCCAATGCATTTAAAATAACATACACTTGGGGCACCTGGGTGGGTGGCTCAGTTGGTGAAGCGTCCGCCTTCGGCTCAGGTCATGATCTCAGGGTCCTGGGATCGAGCCCCACGTCGGGCTGCCTGCTCGGCGAGGAGCCTGCTTCTCCTTCTCCCTCTGTCTGCTGTTCCCCCTCCTTGTGCTCTCTCTCTGTCAAATAAATTTTTAAAATCTTTAAAAAAATAAAAATAAATAAAATGACATAAACAAATTACAAAACATTAAATGAATCGTAAATTCATAAAGGTAAAGACTGTAATTCATCATTCAATAGATAAACTAAGGAAAAAATTTATAAAAATATTAAAAATACACTAAGCAATATGCGAGTGGAAAAATACAATTAGTAACACACATTCTTAAATGAAACAATATTTTCTTTTTAATATATGCGTGTGGAGTTATTCTTAGAAAGCATATTGTCAGCCCTAAGGGGTGACGGGAAGCAGCGGGAACGTCAGCAGCGTTCCTGGTCTCAGGGTATTGAACGCAATGGCCCGGAAGGAACAGGATCCCACGATCCCCAGGAACAGGGCATAGGTCAGGAGCCAGGAAAGAATGTAACTCCCAGTGCCCCTTCCTGCACCTGGCGATGGCCAGCACGCACATGCCGCTCCTCCCTTACCCCGTGACTGCCGCTCTGCATGCCTGCGCGTCTGGGAGAGTGCAGGCAGCTCGAGGGCTTCAAGGTATTTGCCCCTTTGTACTCCTGTCCCACGCCTGGAGGCATCTGTCCTTGCTTTTCTGATAAGAACAAATGCTCAGTGCGGAATCCAGCTGGCGCTGCTCTCGCAGACGCGGTCCCGCACAGCGCTCAGATCCTTGTCTGAGAGCTTGATTTCCGTGCGTGACGACATTCGGCACCTGAACAGGGACTTTTTCAGGGCTCGAAATAATGCCCATCCTGCACGTCACTCCTCAAGCCCGAGAAAGGGAAACGACGTCCGCTACAACACTTGACGCCTGACACGGAGCCACGATTGAACTCGCTTTTCTCTTTCTTTCAGGCACGTGGAATTTTACTTTCAATTTCTCTCTGATCTGTTTTTCTGTCTGTTATAAACGCGTCAGTTATGGGAACATCTTCCAGTAAGCAACAGGCTGTCCGTAGGGAGCAACTGCATCGGCCGCCGCTTTCTACGGGGCAGGAACTGATAGGACATAACGCAAGTGTGTCTGTAATAGGTCAGCTGGCCCCCGGGACCCGCCCGAGGGCTCTTCCTCAGCTGAGGGCTGGGGACGTGTGCGCAGACGGCTGAAAAATGCACTGGGTCCCCTTAAAGCTTCTCATTTGCATACATGGAATCTTTGCCCGATAGCTATCCACTCTTTACAGAAAAAAACCCGCCCCATCTAGTTGGCAGGACCTCACTCCTCCCCCTTCAGATCGGCCAACGCCGCCCCGTCTCGGCAACAGCCCCGATGAATGGAACCCCCAACACCCCACCGGAGGCTCCAGTATTAACCCCCGATGGATCCCCTCCTCCGCCCTCTCTAGCGCGGAAAATAAAGGGGTCAAGGACACTGCCTGCTTCTCCGTGGTGGAGAAAACATTAAAGGAGCCCAAGTACAGGAAGGCTTCATTGGCTGTCCTTGGGCCCAGGCACGAGCGCCACCCCGGGGTCATTTACGTTCCAGGTCTTCCAGGAGCCTCGGAGCGGCCGCGAGAACGGGCTCTCAAGTACTTCCACGAGGGGCATTATGGAAGGGACAGGCGGTGGAGATGACATGACCCCTTGGCACGGCAAACATCAATCAAAATGGTGGTTAACGCCACCCCGTATTCTTCACGGCTGCACGAATCTCGAGGTGCTGCTCGGATACCTGCCATGGGCAACCTGACAAATAACACGCCATTCCAAGGGCCTTCTAGGACTGTGGTTCGAAGGGCACGTCGGCAAGTAGCGGATGCGGCCCCTAAGCACGGCCCGGACTCCAGATTCTCAGACCCCATCTGGCTCCTTCGCTACGGTTCGGCAAGGAGCCAATGAACCCTGTATGACCTTTACAGAGAGACGACAAACTGCACAAACACTTCTGACGACACAACGGGCCTAGGAAATGCCAGTCAGCACCGCCAGAAGGGGCTGGCACCTTTAAGAGGCCAGCGCCCAAACGCTGTGGAAACGATGAGAGCCTGCCAAAATGCGGGCGCCGTCTCGTAGGGCAGTATTGCTCGCCTCCGCTTTGAGACCTCAAAAATGCTGTAAATGAGGCAAAGAGGGACGTTTTCAGAAACAAGGCCGACAACAAGAGCGGAAACGTCCCACTCAAAAATGCCCCAAATGTAAAAAGGGCTATCACTGGGCTAACCAATGCCAGTCCAAGTCCGACTCGCAGGGAAACCCCGTTGGGAAACTTGAAGAGGGGCGCTGGTTCCCGAGCCCCCATGCAAACCGGGAGCCAATCCTCGAACCCAAACGCCCAAATGTGGAATGTCAACGCAAAGACATGGGTCCCCAAAACGTCCAACAACCCCTTCACCCCAGACGACACTGAGTGATAGACGTGCTCGCTGCAGACAGCGCAGGACTGGACCCGCCTCTTGCTTTGATGTGACCTTTAAAATGGTTGGGGAAGCAAAAAAGGCCCCCACAGGCATAGTTGGTCCTTTGCCACCCAGAAAAGCAGGAATAATTTTGGGGCACTCTAGCACAACTATCCAAGGCATATTCATTCTCCCCGGGGTTACTGATTCCGATTACAGAGGGGAAATTCAAATAACATTGACTTCTTTTACCGATACAGAAATACCGCCACAGACCGCAGCAGCACAGTCGCTCCTGCTTCCTTACTGGGCCCCCAAACAGTCAAAATAGACAAAGACATGATAAGGGCTTTGGCAGTACCAGTGCGAAGCAGGAGGCCTTTTGGGCTCTGCCCATCCAGGACACACGACCCACATTACAAATTACAATTGCAAAAAGAACTATGAAAGGCTTAATAGATCCTGGGGCCAACGCACCTGTCATTCAAGCCCAAGACTGGCCAACCGAAGTTCCCCTTGTGCCCACTTCACGAACTCTTACCAGAGGAGGGGGACAAGACAGTCCCCTACAAAATAAATTTGCTGTTGTATGCGCTGATATGGAAGGGCACCGAGCCATCACAAGACCTTTTGTCCCAAACATCCCTGTTTCTCTCTGGGGAAGAGACTTATGAAAGCAATGGAATCTTTCCTTGCAAACAGATTTATGCAGACGGCCATTGCTGCAGAAATGCCCCCACTCAAGCTGTCTTGGAAACCAGGTCCCCCTGCGTGGGTGGAGCAATGACCTGTAAAAGGGGACAAACTAAAACCCCTACTAAGCCGAGTGGAATTAACTCCTGGACGTAGAGAACCTTCGACCAGCCCACGGAATACTCCTCTCTTTTGTATCCCCCAAAGTCAGGCAAATGAAGATTGCTACATGATTCATGGGCAGTTAATGCTCAAATGATTCCCATGGGGCCCTTACAGTTTGGTCTTCCAAATCCTTCCTTACTCCCTTCAACTCAGTCTCATTGGGATTGATCTCCAAGATTGCTTCTTTACTATCCCCTTGCACCCCGAGGATAAAGAAAAATGTGCCTTCTCAGTCCCCACGATCGACAATCACAGAGCTGTCCAAAGACACCAATGGAAGAATCTGCCTCGGGGGTGGAGAAGAGCCCCCCGCCCCAGGTGTCAGTCTTTTGTCAGGGCAGCCCTTCAACCCACCAGAAATAGATTCCCACGCATACGGATTCATCATGACATGGAAGATATCTGCTTGCTTCAGATAATAACACCCTTCTCCGTACGTGTTTACGATTTCTTATTGATTCAGTCACCGCCGCGGGTTTGCTCACCGCTCCTGAGAAAACACCACCGGCAGCTCCACGGAGTATCTGGAGTATAGGCTCGCGTCGCAGACAGTCACTGCTCGACAGATCGCTGTCCGTTTTCCGTCGCCACTTCACTTTTAGCTCACTCCTTGGGCACAGCTGCGTCCCACTCTAGAAATTCCTACTTGCCAGCTGACCTCCCTCTTTAACTTATTACAGGGAGATCCAAACCCTGCGTCCACACGATGGATGACGCCTCGAGGAAACCAACGAGATCTGTTATTCCAACGACGAACCTCTACTTTGTCAGACCGCAGAGATCGCTCTGCCCGCGTAACTGTCCTTGCCTTGAACACCCCTCACTCCCCTTACAGGGTAATCTGCCAAGTTCTGCCTGATAAATGCCTTGTTCTTGAAAGGCTTTTCCTCCCAGCCCAACCCAAACACAGGGTCGCCTCTCACCTCTCTCTTGGATTGCAGCTCCTATGAGAGGGTCGGAAAAGAATAATTCAGCTAACTGGCTTTGATCCCCAATATATCTACTAGGCATCAGCAAAGAAGAAAAGCACGACCTACGGATACATGATGGAAAGTTCCAAACTGCAGTGGCTAATTTTATGGGTCAATTTATCTTCCTATTGCCCTCAGATAAACGTATCCAGAGCCTTAAATATTTCCACCTGTCCTCCTACTCTCTCATTTCTAATAAACCCTTATCTGATGCTCTTACAGCCCCAAAGCAGCCGCAGGAGGGGCTGTAACATGGAAACAGGAATAAATGGAAACAGGCCTACAGAGCTTTACCATATCCGCTCACAGGGCAGAACTGGCTGCTGCCATTCTTGCTCTAAAGGTCTTTTCTCGAACACCTCTTGATCTAATAACAGACTCCCACAATTACTGGGACCTCCCTGCCGCCACTCTTAACACACACACTAACCGCCCTCTACTATGTCTGTTTCTTGAAGCTCGGTCATTGTTACAACACAGGCTTCCCCGTTGTTTGCCCTTCACGGGCAGTCGTTCTCATCAACACGGGCCTCTTGCGGAGGGCCACAATCTTGCGGATTCCTGACTTACTGGATCTTAATTCTCCTCTGCCTTGGATTCTCACTCCTTTCTTAGCCAAGGGGCAGTCTCTCTTTCACAAGCAAAACACATCACACGCTTCTGTCCCAACCGCCAGTGATTTTCTTCTGCTCATCTTCCTGGAGGAGTCAGTCCCTGTGGTTTATCCACAAATCAACCATGGCAAATGGACATGACCCGTTTCCCCTCATTTGTTACTACTGCTACTTACCCTGGATATATATGGGCCTCTGCTCAGAGCGGTGAAGCTCCTCTCATGTCATCAGTCATCTTTTGCAATGCTTTGCCAAAATGGGCATCCCCCAAAAAACGTAAACAGACAATGGCCCAGCTTATATGCCCCATCGCATAACCCAATTGCTAAATACATGGGGAATCACACATTCCACTGGCATTCCCCCACAATCCTCCAGGTCAAGCCACTGTTGAACGTGCCAACAGTATCTTGAAACTACTGCATAAACAAAAAGGGGGAACTGAGGCCCCCAAAATGAGAGTAATGAAGGCACTGTTTACTATTAATCACTTACAACTAGACAAACATTTTAATTCGGCTCATTCAAAGCATTTTCGGGTTGAGGAACCCCTTCCCAAACTGCAAGTATGGTATAGACTGCCCAACGGCCGGCCACGGGGGAATGGCCCGGCACCTTTACTCACCTGGGGGAGAGGTCACGCTGCTGCACTTTCTCCACAAGGTCCTCTGTGGCCACCCGCTCGGCTGATAGCTGGCGCGAGGAACTCAAACACCGGCTTCCACGCTTCAGCCTGAGGTCGGTAACTCCACCAGCTGGCATGCCATCAGCCGAGAGGAGGAAGAATGAACCAACACCTATCAAAGACCTCTCACAGGGTGATGCAGAACAGGTCTTAGGGATCCCACTGGCAGCTCTCTTAGCCATCAGGGCTGTAGCCGCTACCACGACAACCACTGCCACATCTTTGGCTCCCTCCCTCCAAAGGGCACAACAAGTGCATTCATATATGCAAAACACTACAACTGATTTAGAAGAACAGGTCGAAATTAACAAATTTTAGCTAGACTGCTGGCTTTAGAAGCCGCTGTTGTCTGGTTAGGAGAACATCACCAAGCACTCTGGACCAGATCCCAATTAACCTGGGACTCGGAGTTGACATCCTACTGCATTACTTCAATTCCCTACAGCAAGTCTTGGGGGCAACTGAAAATTCATCTTAATTAAGCCTTTTCCTCCTCCTTGAATCTGTCCATTGAAAATCTTTTTTTTTTTCTTTTTTAAAGATTCTATTTGTCAGCGAGAGAGAGAGAGAGAGTGCGCATGCACAAGCTGGGGGGGTGCAGAAGGAGAAGCAGACTCCCGGCTGAGCAGGGAGCCTGATGCCGGACTCCATCCCAGGACCCTGGGATCATGCCCTGAGCCAAAGGCAGACACTTAACTGACTGAGCCACCCAGGCATCCCTCTCCATTGAAAACCTAAAACTTAGGTTACAAGCACAAATACAGGAACTCCAACAAGAAAGTCAACAAGCTACCATTAATACTCTCAATTTCATTTCTACCTAGCTCTATCCAAAAAACTGGTTTTCTGAACTCAAACCCCGCTCTTGGTTTCACATGGCTGTACTGCTTATACTGATCTCCTTTCTCTTTACAGTCATCAAGGCAAGCCTCTCCTGCTGTTCTGCCTGGAGGACCCAAAACGCACTTGTAGCAACCACGCAGATCCTCGTCACCCCCTTCAATAGCCCACCTACATATCCCACTAAACAAAAAGGGGGGCTGTGGAGTTATTCTTAGAAAGTATATTGTAAACCCTAAGGAGTGAGTGTGGAAGCAGCAGAAAAGTCAGCAGCGTTCCTGGTCTCAGGGTATTGAACGCAATGGCCCGGAAGGAACAGGATCCCACGATCCCCAGGAACAGGGCATAGGTCAGGAGCCAGGAAAGTATGTAACTCCCAGTGCCCCTTCCTGCACCTGGCGATGGCCAGCGCGCACATCCCGCTCCTCCCTTACCCCGTGACAGCCGCTCTGCATGCCTGCGCGTCTGGGAGAGTGCAGGCAGCTCGAGGGCTTCAAGGTATTTGCCCCTTTGTACTCCTGTCCCACGCCTGGAGGCATCTGTCCTTGCTTTTCTGATAAGAACAAATGCTCAGTGCGGAATCCAGCTGGCGCTGCTCTCGCAGACGCGGTCCCGCACGGCGCTCAGATCCTTGTCTGAGAGCTTGATTTCCGTGCGTGACGACATATGTGCTGAAGGGAGGACTATTTTCTCTTAATTTTGTTTAAAGAGAGGGAGGGAGCGAGAATCTCAAGTAGACTCCAAGCCCAGCGTGAAGGACGCAGGGCTCGACCTCATGACCTTGACATCATGACCTGGGCCGAAATGAAGAGTCAGAGGCTTAACGGATGGTCCAAGCCAGCCAGGCGCCCTTGGACTGCTCAGGGTCAGACGCGGGTGGGGTCAGGGGCTCCACTGCTTAGGGTTGGACAGGGTTGGGGGGGCCATCACTGCTCGGGGTCGGACCCGGGGGACGCGCCGCTCCGCTGCCGTGACCCGGTCGGGCGGCGGGTCCCAGGCCCCCGAGCAGCCGCAAAGGCCCGCAGAGTCCTTTCCCGTCAACGAGACACCTCCCGGCCGCTCTTCTCCCAGAGGCGCCCGGGGCTCGTGCTGTGTCGCGGGGCCTCCCCTTCCGGCCCGGGCCGGAAGGGGCGCGCCGTGCCCCGGAAGCGCCCCGGGAGCGGCGGCGGAAGTGGCGGCGCGATGGCGGCGGCGGCGGCTCCCGCGCCCGAGGCCTGGCCCGAGCTGGAGCTGGCCGAGCGCGAGCGGCGGCGCGAGCTGCTGCTGACGGGGCCCGGGCTGGAGCAGCGGGTGCGCGCGGCGGGCGGGCGGCTGCCGCCGCGGCTCTTCACGCTGCCGCTGCTGCACTACCTGGAGGTGAGCGGCTGCGGGAGCCTGCGCGAGCCGGGCCCGGGCCTGGCGCAGGGCCTCCCGCAGCTGCACAGCCTCGTGCTGCGGCGCAACGCGCTGGGGCCCGGCCTGAGCCCTGAGCTCGGCCCGCTGCCCGCGCTGCGCGTGCTCGACCTCTCGGGCAACGTGCTGGAGGCGCTGCCGCCGGGCCAGGGCCTGGGCCCCGCCGAGCCGCCGGGCCTCCCGCAGCTGCAGAGCCTCAACCTCAGCGGCAACCGTCTGCGCGAGCTGCCCGCCGACCTGGCGCGCTGCGCCCCGCGCCTGCAGACCCTCAACCTCACGGGCAACCGCCTGGACGCCTTCCCCGCCGAGCTCTTCCGCCCCGGCGCGCTGCCGCTGCTCAGCGAACTGGCGGCCGCGGACAACTGCCTCCGGGAGCTCAGCCCGGACATCGCGCACCTGGCGTCGCTCAAGGTCAGCGGGGAGCGGCGGGGCGGGGCGGAGCCCTGGAGGCGCGGCGGGGATGGACCTGCTCCCGGAGCCGGGCCGCACTCCCATGCCGGGGCCTCCAGCCTCGCGGGCCTGGCTCCACTGGCGCCGCCCTCTGCGACCCGCTGTTGGGGAGTTGTTGGCAATCTCGGCTCCCGTCCCAGGTCGGGAGAAGGTCAGCAGTACGGCCCCATGTCTAAGTGTCTCTAGCTCCAAACATTTGTGATTCCGTGACCGTGGTGGGTGGGGAGGCGGCCCCGGGCAAGGCTCGGAGATGTGAAGTAACGGGAATTCCCATAGTGCAGCTCCCTGTGATTTCATGTAAGGTATTTCCTTCAGCCCTGACGACTGCCTTCCAAGGGAAGAGATTGTTACTCCTGTTTTACAGAGGCCGGAAGGGGTTGTTCAGAGTCAGCAACAAATACTTTGGGTTTTCCTCTAGACTCCCTTGTCCAGGAGCTGCTTACTGACCCCTCCCCAGGCCCCAGCAAAATACTAGGCGGACAGGTGTCCATTAGGCCTGCGGGGTGTAGTGGGGAGGATGGAAGTTGCCCGGCCACACCTATATCCAGTCCAGAAGCTCCTGTGCAGCCCTGTTTCCCCTGTGTCTTCCCATTTCATCCTTAAAAAGGCAGACTTGTATTTCTTCTTCCTCCTACTTTCATCCTTTAATGCAGATTTTCTTAAGCAATAACATATGTCTACGCTTTAACAGCTGGTCTATTTCAGCAGGAGTTACTCTTAAGATACTGTCAACTGATCTTACAAATGTGTGTATATGTCTGTATACATATCTAAGTCCGTGTCCGCTTGGGTGTATGGACGTGTGTGTGTTTGTAGTTGAGAGAGTGCCACGTGCTTGCTGGCCTTTGCAGAGCGAGGCTGTGGGGGTGACTCCCGGGTCACTGTGGTCATCCAGGGCTGGAGGCTTCGCTTTGTGGCTGCGGTGTGACAGACCACGTACAAAACGGTTCACTCCATCTTCCCATCTGTCAGATTTCGGTTTTCCGGAAGGTCAGCATACCGGATGCGCAGCTGAGTACAGGCCATGTGAGTGCAGTCAGTTCTCCTTCCTTCAGATCCAGAATGGCTTCCCGGTGGTCAGGTCTGCTCTGAATGTCTGTACTCGTGTGCGGCACCCACCAGTGACATCCGTGGCTTCCGTTGTGTCTGGACACCATCGTTCAGGGCATGTGTCCTCTGCCAACCCCTCCCCCCGCCATTGCTAGGCTTCTGTCGATCTCTTCCAGCTGAAGAGGGCTGTGCGTGTCGCGGAGGGTGTTTTGCCAGAGCTAGTCGGAATCCCTTTTGGACTTAGATGTCCTCCGGGGGCCTTTCTAAGATGATGTCTCGGTGAGCAGTTGCTGCACGCATGCCGGGGTTGTGCGTCCAGATGTCCCTGCTGGTGCTGCGGGAATGCAGCTGGGGTGCAGGAGACTGAGCTCGGAGGCAGAAGTGTGGGCGCTCCCAGCATCTCGTGGCCATGCCGCTGGTTCCTGCACTGTGTCTTTTCCTGTGAGAGGCTTGTGGGGACGCCACAGGGCCGTGAACAGGGAGGTTGCGGTACTGCGCGGGCCGTCCGCCACTGCAAGACCAGGCCAAATCCTTGCGCCAGAACAGCCAACAGTTGCTCTATGTGTGACGGTCTCCGCCGGGGCTGGCGCAGCTGAGCGCCGCTCTGCTCGCTGGCTCACGGTCATGAGTGCCTGCGCTCAGCTGGCCGTGAGCTCAGGGCTGGGCCCAGCTGGAACGCTGTGATGGCTGCTCTGTCTCCAGGATGTCCTGGCGCCGCTCTCTGCCCCGCAGGCTAGTCCACTTCTTACGTGGCAGCTCAGGGCTCCTGGGAGCACCACTTCGAGAGGACTCCTTGAGGAGGAGGCTCGGAGCTGGTAGCCTGGCACTCCCACTGCACCTGGCAGATGAAACGAGTGAAGGCCCGTTACGTTCCTGGGGAGACTTCACCCAGGATGTAAATTCCTGGAGGCACCGGTTCCCTAGGAGCCACCGGAGAAGCCACAGACAGGCCTCTGCTTGTCGCCTCCCTCACTTCCTGAGGGGGGAGACAAGTGCCTCGGTGCGCCCTCCCCCAGGGAGCTGTCCCAGGCGGTGGCCCCAGACTCAGACCCGACTGCCCTGAAGGCCTGGCCCTCTTCCCCACTCTGGCCACCAGTGACAAAGGAGCCCAAGAGATGGCTGAGTCCTCACCGGCTGGTTAACGGCCTGTATTGAGCCCGGTTCCATCGCTATCCTGGTGTCTGGCCATTCAGCTTGGCTCCCCACAGGGGGCCTCGGAGCATCTGGAGGGGTTTCTCCCTGGGGGCATCTGTCCTTGCACTGGGGTTCTGTCACCTGTGGGGCCCAGCTGCCAAGGCAGTGGTGCACCAAGCCTGGCGGCCCCTCACGTCACTCCTGCCTGCGTCACAGGTGACTGACCCCAGCCTGGGCTCTACCCAGCCAGGGCTGACGGGGACAGGCGGGACACATGTCCCCAGGGTTTCCCCACCCCTTGCCCTTGCAGGTGCCCGCCCCCATTGGGGCCACCCAGGTCACTCACGTGGGAGTCCCCACGGAGAGGTTAAACTCGGAATGTGAAACTCTGCCCGGCGCGCAGACACACCGCAGTATAGAAGCCGTTCCTCCGTCTTCGTGTCTTCCCCAGTGGCTGCGGAGGTGACAGCCGGCTCGGTGCCTGGGCGGGGTCCAGGTACCCTCGGGCTGGCATGCCCGCAGGAATGAAGACAGTCCCTAGCGTCCCTCCAGAAGTGGCGTATGAGTGTCAGGTTGGCACAGCCAGGGATTTAGGAGCCCTTCCCCGGCAGCATGGCCCTGCAGCGGTGATGTTCGCAGAGGCGCTCAGCAGCCCAGGCCAGGTCAGCCGTCTGTGTGACCTGCAGGAAGGGAGCAGACGGTGTCTCGGCGTGTTGGCTCCAGGCAACAGGCAGGTTTCGGGGCACCAGTCCACGTGCAGTTCATTCCACTCTGCGTTTCGTACCCTTCGGGGGCACGCACCGTCCAAACTTGGCCTCCTGCCCTCCTGCACTGTTGCCTGTCGTCTCCGGGCACCTCCTGGGGCTCCCTTGTTCCCTTAGTGTTCCTTTTCTAGGCGTGAAACCCTCCTGAGTCTGCTGCTCTTACCTGCTGGTGTCCACGTTTCTGCAGGGCCCCCAACCTCCAGAACCCTGATCTGCCGACCCCCCTCCCTGTCCACATTCCCACAGGGTCCTGCACAGGGCCTGAGCTGCTCTCTGGGCCCTGACTGCCTCCCCTGCCTACTACTCTGAGATATCCACGATTTGCTCATCCTTGCACCTGAAAGAAGCCCCCCACCCAGGACTCTCGTGCCGTTGGCCCCTGTAGTGGGGGCGGCAGCCAGTGAGGTGCAGCCCCCCAGTCTCCCCTCCTTGCCGACTCTTCTCTGCTGCCAGCACATGGCGTCCACCTGGCTGGCCCGTTTCATGCAGCAGTGAGGGTGCCCCTGACGGAGTCCTCAGGCTGGCCAGAGCCCTTCAGACAGTGTGGCGGACCCCAGAGCTGTGTGTGCGGGTGGAGCTAGTACAGGCTACCCCAAACCTGACCTCAGAACACCAGCCCCTCGCTGCTGCTCACAAGCCTCCGGGTGGTGGGGACCTGGAAGGGCCCGATAGAGTCCACCTACCCCACCCTTCCCGGTCCTGCTGCAGCGAGGAGAAAGGCCCGGTGAGGCACAAAGTGGCCACAGCTGTAGGAAATAGCATTGCCCACAGCCCCTCGGGGCCACTTGGCCCCCCAAGGGTGACTGATGGCCAGGTCTGGCTTACGTCCGTCCATCCTCCCTCCCTCCCTCCCGGTCCTGAGTGCGGAGTGGAAGGCTGTTCTAGTCGCTCTCTCTCTCTGAGCTCTGGTACAGCCTTTAGAGGCTTCTCAGTGACACCCGCCCGGCATTCGCTCAGCTGTGACAGCCCTTCTGTGCACTGGCTCTCCCGGCTTCTCAGCAGCCGCAGGATAGCCTCGTTCATAACTGGGGGCTGGCTTGTCCTTGCTACCAGCCAAAGCAGACAGCGTCTTCTGGATCCTCAGAGCCCCTGCTCCCTTTTCAGCTCGTGATAAAGTCCGTCACCAGCTTTGTTGGGGCCTGTTACATCCCAGTCAGGGCTGGGACTGGTGCCAGCCTAGCCACCAAGTGTGAGCACTTGCTGGGGCAGGGGGGCTGCCCGCCAGCATTGCTTTGACTCTAGGCACCGTCCAGACAGGCCCCCTCTGCTCCAGAGCTCTCCCCAAGCCACTGCCCCTTGCCACCTCACTTTCCAAACACTGGTCCCCTGTGCTCATGCCAACTGACCAGATAACAGGTTTCTCCCAAGGCTGCCCCGTCTGGTCTCAGCCGTGCCGAGCAGGGCAGTCCTGAGCTTCCCAGTGGCCCGGGAGGAGAACGTGATAGAGGCAGTCCATGTACAGTCCCAGTGCTGCCTGGGCCAGGACCACCACTGGCACGGTCACGCTGGGAAAAGATGGGGCGGCGGCTGGCCTCTTCCCGGGGGGGCCAGTCCCCACCACAGCAGCAGAAGGGGAAGCAGAGGACCTGCCGCAGACCCACCTACTAGAAGACAGCTCCGTTAGTGTCCCTGCTGTGGGCGGGATGACCCCGCAAGGTGGCTGTTTTGATGGTTTCCCTCATTTCGGGGATACTGATGCCAGCCATGCGTTTTTGTCCAAGCCCAGTCATTAACAGTGATGGAAGGTTCTTCTGCATGGGCCAAAGGGCTTCACGAGCCGCCTTGTGGCGCTGACAGCTGTGGCACTAAACCCTTCCTGGGTCAGGATGGGAGGCCGAGAGCCCAGGCCAGCATCCTTGCACGCGGGTGGAGCTGAGGTCTCTGCTCCAATTTGTTGCTGGGGACTTCGTATTGCCATATGAAGAGTAGTGCTTGTTACTCATGCTGTGCTCTTTGTAACCCCTTTAATTTAAAAAGTGTGAGCACCATTTTGTGGGGAACCTCTCATCTCAAGTACTTACCTGTTCATGACCACACGTTCCCCTTTCTCTGTCACCTTCGTCCATCAGGATAGTTGTCGCCACGAGGAGCCTTGCAGGGGAGCAGGAAGAGGAAGACGAGCGTTCCCCGCGGTGGGGTGGGGGTTGCTGGCAGCCATCACCGTCGGCTGCGTGGTCGTGGTAGCAGGTGTCAGTCTGGGCGCAGAGCTGGGGACAGGCCATGTGGGGTGGGGCAGTGCTCGGGAGGCGGTGTGTGACCGCAGGCCCTCCGTCTTCCTCCCAGACACTGGACCTCTCCAACAACCAGCTCAGTGAGGTCCCGGCGGAGCTGGCCGACTGCCCCAAGCTCAAGGAGGTCAACTTCCGGGGGAACAAGTTGACGGACCGGCGGCTGGAGAAGATGGTCCACGGCTGCCAGACCAAGTCCATCCTGGAGTACCTGCGCAGTGGAGGCCGCGGTGGTGGGCGGGGCAAGGGCAGGGCGGATGGCCAGGACAAGGACGAGGCCCGCAGGAGGCGGCGCGACAGGCGGAGGAGGGAGAGTGGTGAGGGGGAGGAGGACGAGGAGGACACCACCCGCAGGCTGCTGCTCCGGGTCCTGCACGTGTCCGAGAACCCTGCCCCGCTGACCGTGCAGGTCAGCCCCACGGTCAAGGATGTCCGGCCGTTCATCGTGGGGGCCGTCGTGAGAGGCATGGACCTGCAGCCTGGGAACGCGCTCCGACGGTTCCTCACCTCCCAGGTGGGTGCATGCGGCCTGGTGTCGCAGTGTGTGTGCACAGAGCAGGTCAGACCTGGGCCTCGGTACCGGGGCTGCCTGTGGGGGTGGGCGCCGTCTGCTCGTCCACAGAGACCGTTGCAGTCCTGCTCGTTTCTGAAGTCAGCTTTGTTACAGTGGGAGATCGACGTTTCCCCGAGTTTCTGATGGCTTGGGGGATTTTCTGATTTCTGTAATAGTATGAAAATCGTCAGCTCTTGCCAGCTGTTGTCACGGTAGAGGAACGTCCTGATTTGTTTTTCTGTGCAGTCTGCCCAGCTTTTAAAGTAGAAGCCACATCTTTGATGTTTGCAGACCCCCCACCATGGCCCTGTGGGGACGACGCAGCTTTCCCGAAGTCCGTGTCTTGTGTGCTCCCAGCCAGGAGTTTAGAACTCAAACATGAGTGTTTTCGAAGAAAAACGTGCTGGGGATATTTTTCTTTTTAAGTCCTATTTTTGTTTATTCAGTCATAAATTTTAGTTCAGGAAGGGTTCTTTGAAGTCTCAGATCCTCTGTTACAGAAAGAAGAAATTCTGGGGCACCTGGGTGGCTCAGTCGTTAAGCATCTGCCTTTGGCTCAGGGCGTGATCCCAGGATTCTGGGATCGAGCCCCACATCGGGCTCCCTGCTCCGCTGGAAGCCTGCTTCTTCCTCTCCCACTCCCCTTGCTTGTGTTCCTGCTCTCGCTGGCTGTCTCTCTGTCAAATAAATAAATAAAATCTTTAAAAAAAAAAAAAAAGAAGAAATTCTACCCCTGAACAAATAAGAGCGTTTTCCAGTGACCGTTCCACAGGATGCATTTGGGGCAGGGAGGCCGCGGGAGCAGGCAGAGGGGCATGGCGCGGGGCGGCCAGGGCGCTTGGGTGCTGAGCTCCGCGGGTCTTGGTTACAGACGAAGCTCCATGAGGACATCTGTGAGAAGAGAACGGCAGCCACCATCGCGACCCACGACCTCCGGGCCGTGCGCGGGCCCCTGCTCTACACCACCCGCCCGCCGCAGGACCTCAAGGTGACGTCACATGCCCCTCTCCCCGTTTGCTCCTGTTCCTTTTGCGGTTTTCAGTGACCCGCACGCACTAGTGAGGGCGCACCTGCGCTCTGGGACAGCATCTGACGCTGCCCGGCGAGTACAGCAAGTTGTGCCCGGGCCGTGTGGACGGTTGTGAAAGTAAACTCATCAGAGTAGGGAGTGACTTCCAAGTGGTTTCCCTCATTTGCTCAGCTTTCACCAAACACTGTGGTTTATGTCCCGATTGCAAAACCCGTCCTTTGGAGTTGACTCGCGTGAACTTGGTTCATCCAAGTCCCACCACGGTCTGTTACTCCCTGTGGTGCACCGGGGTCCCCAGCGGCTGCCTTGCGGTCCTGGTGCCCAGCTGCACGCCTGGCTTGACGGGCCGCGGGCCCTGCCCCTCCCCCTTCGGCCCTCTAGGGGCCACAGGCCTGGGAGATGCCATTGCATGGGGCAGGTTGAAGGTTAAGCTTGGCTTCGAGAGGACGGGTGTGTGTGGCTGTCAGGTCCCTGAAGGGCCTCTGTGGCCCCCTCGTGCTCACGCCACCATCCCAGGGAGAATGGAGGGCAGAGCCGAGAGGAGACGCTGTGCCGATGGCCACATGAGCGGAGGCCCGGTGTCGTGTGGTGGCCTTGGCTCTAAGGGGAGCTTGTTTCCATCCGAGCTCACCACCGGGTGTTCACCCCACAGATCGTCCCCTTGGGGCGCAAAGAAGTCAAGGCCAAGGACCTGGTGCGGCAATTACAGCTGGAGGCCGAGGAGCACAGGAAGCAGAAGAAGAGGCAGAACGTGTCGGGCCTGCACAGGTGGGCAGGCCTCCCCTGCGGGCGCCGCACCCACCCTGCCGGGCGCACCTCGGCCTCCACTTCACTCACGCGCTGCCGTAACTTGAGACTTTTCCTCACGGGTGTTAAATCTCCCACACTTCATCCCTGTGCTGTTAGGGATTCTTGCGTGAGGTACAAGGAGCCGCCTCTTCTCGGTGGAGCCGGGGCTCGGACGCTGCTTTGGGGAGAACAGGCTTTCTTGGGCACGCAGGCCCTTCTGGAGTGACGGGTCCTCCTGCACGGGGGCAGAGGAGGGCAATGTGGTCACAGCCATCACGCCCACGGCATTTTGTCCACACCACCAGCGGCTCGAGTTGGGGTATGGGCGGCCCGCTGCACTAGGCCTGCGTGAGCACGGGCTCTCGCACGTCTTCCTCCCAAGCTCCGAGACGCCCTGACCTTACACTGACTTGCTCAAGAGCTTACATTTGTCCGGCATGACCCGTAGGCGTGCGTCCCCATGGCCTCCCCTGTGTTTCTCCCCCACAGATATCTGCACTTACTGGACGGGAAGGAGAGTTACCCCTGCCTCGTGGATGCGGATGGTGACGTGATCTCTTTCCCACCGATAACCAACAGCGAGAAGACGAAGGTAGGGCAGGGCCTGTGTGTGTCCGTGTGTCTGGGGCCGCTCCACCGTGACATCCTGTCTGCACGCCAGACCGTGCAGGCCCCGAGCCCACGCCGCTCACAGAGGCCCCGTCTCCAGAGCCTGTGTCCCTGTCACATGCGGGGCGGCACCAAGCGTCACCGTGTGTGCGTCCCTGCCTCTGCCTGGGAACGGGACAGTCCTGGTTTTCGTGGCACCATTGTTTCTGGGTTTTTCCTCAGAGCGCCTGCTGATGTCTCTGGTAACTTTATTCTTCTCTGACACCCCTCTGATTTCTTTTTAAGATTAAGAAAACAACTTCTGATCTGTTTTTGGAAGTAACAAGTGCTACGAGTCTGCAGACCTGTAAAGAGATCATGGACGCCCTCGTGCTGGTGAGTCCGTCCTGTTGCCCAGTCGGCACTCTGGCCATGAAGGACGGATGGCGCGCCCCCCATCTTCCTGCTGCCCCTCACGCACAGGGCTGCCCCAGTCACCCCTAAAATGGTATTTTTCCTTTGCAGAAGATGGCAGAAATCAACAAGTACACGCTAGAAAATAAAGAGGACGGATCCCTTTCAGATCCCGAAGCTGACGTGGTCTCTGGACAGCCTCCGGGTCCCAACGCGAGCCCAAGTGCCGAGAAGGCCGGGAGCACCCCGCTGGTGGTGGAGCAGGTCCGGGTGCTGGACGAGGACGGGCACCTGAAGGTGGTGTACCCCTCCAAGACGGACCTGGGCCTCACCGCTCCCCACGTGACCGTGATCCGCTGAGCCCCGGCCGCGGCATGCCCGCCAGCTCCGCCACGCAGGTCCTCAGTTGTGCCTGTTGTACTGACGTTAAGTTATTCGTTACGTTCTCACCCCGGTGGTTTTTGAGATCCATGCGTTCTGTTCGGTTGTCCAGACGGTTCTGTCCTGTTGCGGAGACGCCCCATTGTCAGGGGCTTGAATCGTTTTGCCTTTCCAGCGCTGAACTGTTTTATTAACGCTTTTTACGAAATTACTCAAATCCTGGAATTCACTGTTCAGAATGTTCTGAAATCATGTGAACACAGCAAACACCTTTGTTCAGGGGGAAAAAAGACTCTGATGGGTTTGGATATTCAACTCTAAACTGGGAAGCCAAGCGACGGCGTTTCCGGGAGCTGCACCATTATTTTTCTACGATTCAGCAGCTTTGCGAGCTGCTCCCAACCAGCGGCGCGGCCTCGACTTGGGAGTGACATCCTGTTCCTAGCTTGCCCCAGATTGTCCTCTTTTTATGAAAAAAATATTTTTAAGGTGATCTCAGAATTGGCAAAAGCATTTTATTCTTAATATTGTGGTTGCATGTGTTAGGGTAGAGCCGCTGAGTCCCCTCGTGCGGCCGCGGAGGGAGGAGCAGACGTCAGAACGCGCAGCTCGGGGTTTGCACGCGGCTCCCTGTCACAGAATCGGCTTCCGCGGACGGGCAGGACCCTTCTGCCGTCAACGAGCTAGAGGACAGACCGCGGCGGGGGGTGGGGTGGCCGCGGGAGGCCAAGTCTGAAGTCAGCAACAGCCACAGAGCGGGGCCAGGCGAACAGTTCTTCAGCATTTTGTGTTTCCGGTTATGTCCAGGTTTGAATGTCTCGGGCCCTAGACCGGCTGTGTGAGTGTGTGTGTGTTTCTGTGCACAAGTACACGTGCACACACACCCCCCCGAGAGCCGCAGACACGGGCCAGCCACGAGGTGGGTAGGTGGTTTTGACTGACCTCCCTGCTTCGTGATCTGGCTGGGTTACGAGACACTGACTCACTGGCTTTTGGTCTTTAGTGACCTCATCTGTGTCATGTTCTGTGGCCTGCGAGACACAGTGTGTGTGTTCTGACTTGGGGAGCATTTGCAAGAGGCCCACTGAGCCCATGCGTTTAGCCATCGGAACCAGCTCACGAAGCCACGTGGTTCTCCCAGAGCTCGGCCTGCCCGCGCCGTAGGACCCAGCTCGGCTGCCTTGAGACCCCGACCCGGCTCTAGACGCCTCTTGGCCTTCCCTTCTTCGGTCCCTGGACGCAGCTGGGCTGAAGGAGGTGTGGTGGAGGGTGGCTTTTCCTTGTTCTGTTAGCCCTGGGCACTTCGGGCAGCGACCGCTGCGGGTGCCGTGGCTGGTGTGGGTCTGCAGCTGGGGGGGTGGGGGGCACATCCTGTCAGCTGGGACCTCACTGACGTGGACAGCTGCCGGCCTGTTGCCCTTCTGACGCAGCTCAACCCCATGTGAGGTCACCACCGGAAGCTGGACATCCTTCCTCTTGCCGGTCCGGCCCTCTTACAATAAATGTCATTTAATAACATTTCGGCTCCTCCCCAGTGAATCCTTTCTTGCCAGTATTTTGGGGTAGTGTCTGTGGGGAAACAGGACCCGAATGCCCCCTGTCCCAGCCCAGATCTTGCCAGCAAAAAGCAGGAAGCACTTAACTATCACACAGGCTCTGCCCCTCTGGGCCTGGAGTGGGGGGTGGACCCCCTCCCAGGGGCACCTGCCCCCAGCAGCTCTCATTCCTGAGTCTTACGTGGAGGGGAGACTGCCTGACAACTCAGCGGGGTGCTGTCCCCCTTCCTGGCCAGGGTCTGGGGGGGCCACATCTGGCAGAGACAGCTCACAAGGAGGTGGCCTGTGTCCCCAGGGCCTGGCTGCAACCTCTCGCGCAGAGGCCGGGCTGCTGGCAGAGCCCACGGAAGGGGACGTGCACGTCCACCAGGGAGTGGGCTGGTGCACCCCGCTCTCCGTCCCGAGGCTTGCTGGGCCTCAGAGCGCGCAGAGCACGAAGGCCAGATCCAGATGGCTTTTGTCATCTGCTGTTGCCCATGGGGTTCCCCCCAACCCAGGGAGGAGGTACTTGTGAGGACCCGCGGGGACCACTGGGCAGTGCTGGGCTGAGCTGGGGAGGCTCTGAGGACTGGTTCCCCACAGTGCCCCTCACACGTGGACCACACCTGCTTGCTGCCCCCCACCCCGCTCTGTCCCCCCTCCTTGCTGGGCTCTGGCCTTGCCCCCAGCCCCTTCATCTGACCTGACCCAGGGGCTCTCAGGCAGTGGGACCCTGAAGCCTGCAAGGCGTTTGGGAAGTGAGGGGGGGCCAGAATGGCCTGAGAGAGGCCGGTGGTGGGCAGGCAGCCGCCAGGGGCCCTCCTCTCTTCTGTCCAGCTCCCTGGCCCGGCTTTCGGCAAGGGCTGCACCCAGTCTTGGGGAGACCCAGCCCCTGCACCTCAGCAGCAGACTGCCCTCGTCCTAGAGCCCATGGAGGCCACGCAGCCCAGCTGTGCCCCCTCACCCAGTGCCCACCCTGTGGTGGCTCCAGCAGGGGCACCAGGGGAAGGCCGGCCAGATGGGGGTCGGCTGGTACCCCTCCCTCCTCGAGTGTGGCCAGACGGGCTGGGAGGCGGGGCCGCCTTAGAGACAGGTGCCGAGGCCCAGATGAGGGCTGGCTGGATGAGGCTCTGCCGATGCCCCTTACCCACCTTCCCTTGTCCCCACCCCACAGCAGACCCCCCATCACTGCTTGGAGACCCTAGCCCAGGCCTGCCCCCCCCCCGGCGCCACTCCCTCCTTGTGGGCAGAGCAGGGACCACCTGGGTGGTGCAGCTGTCCCCAACAGGCCAGTCTTAGGGGGTCTCTGCCCTTCCCTGCCAGCTTGGCCTCCGACACGCAGGTTTGCCATGTGACCTCCAGTCTCAGGCCCCACGAGGACAGGGACCATCCCTCACCTCCCACCCTCAGTCCTTGGGGAAAAAGCACTCTGCTAAGGTGTTTCTGGCAAGGGCCTGTGGGGCCTGAGATGTGCGCTTGTAGTCAGGTGGGGGTGAACACAGGGCCCCGGAGGGCACATCCTGGGAACAAGGCAGGGGGACAGGACTGAACCCCTGAGCCGAGAGGCCTTGTATGTGTTCAGTAGGGTGAGGCAGGAACAGGTCCCACTCGCGGCCAGTCCTCGGGCCTGCCCCCAGGGGCTCACTTCCCACAAGAGAGTCCAGCCAGGCAAAGACACATTCCAAGGCCCAGAGCCAAGTGGGAGGGAGGACAGGCCCTTCCCACAAGCCTCCCAGTGTTGTCGAAATGCCCTCCAGCTGGCCTCACCTGGCAGGCACCTGGGGGCTGGTGGAAGAGGCCCTCACCCATCCTTCATTCAACAGACTTTTAATGGCTGCCTTGGCACAAAGGCTCCCACAGGGCACAGGGGGGGAGGCATCTTCCCACTGGATCTGCTCCCTCGAGGGAGCCAGCCCAGTCCACTACAGGGAGGACTAGGTGGTGGGTTCCAGACAAGGGCGGAGGCCCCACTGCCCACCCTGCCCAGGACTGACTTCCAGGATGGGGTCTTGGCCCTGGGAGGGTGGGCAGAGGGACACACATGACCCCTTCAGAGCCACCCTTGCAAAGAAGAGTCAGAGGACCGAGAGAGGGCAGGGGACCACCCAGGGCCACACAGCCCCACAACGTCCGCTCAGGGAGGACCCCTCCCTGGAGCTGCCAGGCCTGGACCCTCGGCAGGGGCTCTGGGGGCGTGTCCTACAGTCTCAGCTCAAACTGGCCCATGTCTCTGGGCCATGTGGTCTTGGGCTGGCCACCCACGCCAGGCACATGCACCTGTGTCCCTGTGTGCCCACGTGCCGGCCAGGGACCTCTGCACCCTGGGTCTGTGTGTGTGTCGGGGGCAGGGGCACGAGTCTGTGCAGAGAGAAAAGTCTTCTGTATACGCGATCATGTATATAGGGTTCTGTGTATACAAGGACATTCTGGTGTACGGGACGCCCGCCGAGCCCACGTCCCCACGCACGGGCATCCAGTCCCGAGCACGCGTGCTGGGTAGCCTTATTTGCACTTGTGCACGTAGTAACCAGTGAGATAGCCAAGGATGAAGACGACCCAGAAGAGGGCCACTCCACCCAGCACCTTCATGGCGATGCCCAGCTTGCCCGAGCACAGCTTCCGGGAGACCCTAGGGAGAGAAGCCCCCGCACATGAGCCCCTGAGTGGACTGGGGGGCTAGGCTGGAGGGGAGTGGGCCCTGGGGCAGGTGGACCCCGAAGAAGGGTGGCCTGTACGCTCTGCTGACTCAGGAGATAGGAGGGAGCCCAGCAAGGGAAGCCGCACATGGAGGTGCAAGGCCCAGGTTTGCTGGGACTGCTGGGGCTGGGGTGGGGGGCCTGCAGCGTGGAAGCCGCCAGAAGGGACATGGAGGTGGAAGGCTCCCCCTGCTGGCCTGTGGGCCTCCGGGCCCTCACCTCTGCCAGCTCCAGGCCTCCTCTATGCCGGACCCAGCCACCACGTGGACTTCATCCCGGCTGCGGTCATCCCACCTGCTGTACTGGACTCCGCTCTCCTGGGTCTGCATGCTGCGGGGGCTACAGAGAGGGGCAGAAGGTGAGCTGAGGCACTCTCGGGTGGGGAGACCGAGGTCCGGCGTGCAGGGCCCTGACTCCGGTGAGGGCAGTGACCGGGGCTCCATGTGGGGCTGCATTTAAGGCCAGGGTCTGCCTGGGGGTACAGGCAGGAGTGGGGAGGCACAACGGTGGGCTGTCTCCTTCCCCCGAATCTTCTTACCTGGCTTACCAGGGGACCAGGACACCAAGTGGTCAAGCCACTTGCCCAGGGTCACATGGGAGGAGGGAAAGCAGGAATTCCAACCCAGGGAGGCTGGAAACCCTTCCCTCAGGAATGTGAGAGGCTGTCTCCACCCAGCCCAGTCCCGGGGGGGGGGGGGGGGGGGGGGGGGGGG
>NW_024425786.1:2292993-2299127 GCF_017311325.1 Ursus maritimus | reverse complement strand
GGGGGGGGGGGGGGGGGGGAGGCGGGGCACCCTGGAGGATACCGTGGGTCCTTGACCTGATAACTGCCGTCCTTCCCTCCCTATTCCTGACAGGCCCCAGAGCGTCTCCAGAGGCTGGGAGGGGAAGGGATGGGGCTGCAGCTGGTACCGCCGTCTGGCCGGTCAGGGGAGACCTGGAGCCCAGAGCAGCGCCGGCAGCTGTGTCCTGCGTCCTCCGGCCTGTCCGGAGTTGCAGCCCCTCCCCTCCACCCCGCGTGCGGGAGAAGCCGGAGCCTGGGGGCACCTGGGCCTGCGGGGAGTCCAGGGGCTGGAGATGCAGGGGCCTCTCTTCTAGGGACCCCTCCCACAGAATCCTGGAGAGAGGCTTAAAGGCACAGCAGGCCACTGAATGGCAAGAGCCAACCCAGAAACTCAGGAGACCTGGCAGTTCGTCAACTCCTGACATGCCTCTGTGTCCACCCTTTCCCCAGTCCCAGGCCAGGGAGGAGGAAGGAAGGGAGCTTGTCTCCGAGCCACAAGGCCTGCCTCCCAGGTGGGAGCACCTGCTTTGTAGGGGCCGCTCAGATCAGCGGCCATTCTCAGGCCCAAGGGAGGCCAAGCATCTGCAGCGTGTGGGCTGCGCTTTCCCAGGTGTGTCTGGGAAAGTGGCTCTGGGCCCACTCTGCTAGCGGTCTCCCTCACGGCCACCCCTGCCGCCTGGGGGCAGAATCCCCACTCTGTTCCAGGCAGCAACGTGCCACCCCAAATGACAGCCAGGGGCTAAGACAAGCTTAATACCCTGGCCCTGCCTTCCCATGTCACCCGGATGAGGGCAAAGTGCTGGGGTGTAGCAGGAGCTGGGCTTTCTTGCTTTCACCAAAGAAAGCAGCCATTTCTTCCTTCCCGCCCTGGCACGGTGGCTGGAGCTGCAGCAGGCACCTTGCAGCCCGGATATCCAGGCAACACCTGCCCTCATCGTGTGCGGTCTCCAAATCCACACCAATGACCCACCCCTGGGCTTGCTGGTGAGAAGAGTGAAGCCCCACCTGTTCAAGCCTGGGTTCCTGACGTGCGCAGCGGAAAGCATTCCTAACTGATGGAAACTAGACTTTGGCTCTCAAGTCCTCTTGGTTGGACAAAGCCACTAGAAGCGCCTAGACCCTGACAGCCTCACTCTCCAACCCCCCCACTGCAGGGTCACGCCCTGTAGCAGGAGCCGGGCTGTGCCGCCTGGAGACACTCGCCAAGCTAGAGACCCTCTGGGGTACGACCGCATACCTTAGACCCCTTCGCCCCCACAGCACCTCCTGGGAGCCCACAACTTACAAAGGTGGAGTCCTGGCGTGGGGGCCTGGACTCTGGCGCCCAGGAAAGTGGTCAGGTGGTCGAGCCCAGCCAGTGGATCTCGCCCGCCTCCTCCCAGGCCGCAGGTCAAGGTCCGCGGTGCAGCCGATGCCTGCAACCTCAAAACAAAAACAAAACAAAACAAACAAAAAAAAAAACACAGAAAATAAAGAAAAGGTGAAGAGGAGCGGCCGTGCGAGGAGCGGGTAGGGGAACGGAGCCCTGGGGTGTCCCCGAGCGGCCAGCAGGAGCCGCCCGGCCGCGGGGAGGCCCAGGGGCGCTCGGCCGGCTCAGCCCTCCCCCGCCGCCCACCCCGCAGCCCCGGGACTCCCGGGAGGCCGCTCGCAGGCCAGGAAGGCCGCGGCCAGGCCCACCTCCTCCGTCCGCCTGCACGAGGAAGCTGCCCCCCGACGCGCGTCCCACCCGCGCCTCTGCCTCCTGCCCTCCGCGCCGCGCAGACGTGTCCCGGCCGGGAGGGGCGGGGCCTCGGAGGGGCGGGGCGGCCTGGGGGCGGGGCAGGGGGCTAAGCCGGCACGGGGGCGCCGAGCCCAGGCCCCAGGTGATCCGGACCGCGCCTCCTGAGGGCGTGCGTGCCGCAGAGAGAGGGACTGCAGAAGAATGAGGGGGCTGCCGGGGAGAGGGGGCAGCAGAAGATAGGGGGCCACAGGGGAGAGGGTGCCGAACGGGCGAGGGGTCGGCAGAGGCGAACCGCCCCCCCCGGCGAGGGTCTGCAAGGGAGAGGGGCCGACAGAGGAGAGGGGGATTCCCGGGCGAGGGGTGCCGGGGCGGGGGGCGGGAGGGAGGGGGCTGCAGCGGAGAGAGGGCCGCCGGGGAGAGAGGGCCACAAGGGAGAGGGTGCCTCAGGGGCGAGGGGTAGGCAGAGGCGAGCCAGCTCCCCCCGCCCCCGGCGAGGGTCTGCAGGGGAGAGGGGCTGCCCAGGCAGCAGGGCCCTCAGGGGTCCCAGGGGTGAGGGGGTCGGGTCCACCCCCAGACCGCGCAGGTGCGGAGCTCTGGTGCAGAAGCTTGCCCTGGAGCCTCCAGGCGCTCCTGAGTCTGATCCGACTGGCGAGGCGGCCCAGCCGGGGCGCCCCGGGGGAGCCGACGTGGAGTTCCCAGCTCCGTTCCTCCAGCTCCCGCACTGGGCCCGCGGCGAGCGCAAAGCAGGGAAGGCCGGCGGCGTGCACAGGTGGGTGGGTGGAGGTCGAGGACAAGACGCGACGCCGCGGACGGGTGCCTGCATGCTGTGCCCAGAGCCTGAGGCGTGCGGGACGCAGACAGGGTGAGCGGCGCCGATCAGGGTGCCCGGCCGCCTGGAGCTCTCGCCCCCGCAGCAGTGACGGGAACAGGAGAGAAAACCGCCTCCACCGTCTTCCAAAGGGGTTTCCGCAGCAAAGCAGTGCCCGGGCCAGGGGAGCCCCCGCCTCACACGGCTGTGCTGCGGCTGGAGGGAAGGAGCGGGGTAGGCTCCCGGTCTCAGGCCTCCTAAGCCTGGGGCCTCGGGGGACGGCCCTTGCCCAGGGTGGGGGTCTCCCCAGGAAGGAGCCAGGGGCGCAGATGGGGGCTGTGGTTGTCGCCCAAGCCCCCACGAGCCCCGAGGAGAGAAAGAAAAGCTGAGTCCACGGCCAAAGACAGTTTAATTCTAAAGCGAAAAGGCAGGGCCACACAGAGGTGGCTTCCTGCACTGGGTCCAGGCCTCCGCTGGGCCGCGGTGTCTGGGGGTGCAGGCTGGGTCTACTTGGAGGTTATCTTCTTGGACTTGTTCGGGGAGGACAGGGCCTCTGACTGCTGCAGGGGGGGCACTCGGACACCCTTCTGCTTGAGCTGACTGTAGTAGTCGGCTCTCTCGGAGACTATCCTCTGTAACAGAAGTCCAGGCCTGTGGCTGCGGGGCCCTGCCTCTCCGCCCCAAGGGCCCCCAGCAGCAGCGTTGGGCACTGACTGTGGACCGCCCGCTCTCCGGGGCGGGGAGGGGAGCCCTGCTCTACAGCATCTGCTGACTTCTGTGCTGGAAACACCCCACCACCGCTGATCCCGCTCTGGAGATGAAGCCCCAGAGCTCAGAGCTGGGAAGACGGCCCGCCATGGGGGCGTCACCTCTCCCCCGAAGCAGCGCCAACTCCACTGCTTATGTCCTCTGAGAATGTGGAGCGGTCCAGACCGAGAGACCTCGGAGGCCATCGAGTCTGTCCCTCAAGTCCCTTTCTGTCCTGCGCACAGGGAGACGGCCTGGCACCCCCTCACCCCTGCTGCTTTGGCCTGTGCACCACTGTTTTGTGTCCAGCCCCGCAGAGGAAAGGGCTTCTTTCCTGGCTGCTGGGGGGGTTACTGATGCCTCCTCCCATTCCTCTCTCCTCCCCACCCTTCTCCCTCTCTCCCACACCAAGCAACAGGAGCCAGGCTGCCTAGACCCCTCCCCAGGTCCTCTTGCAGCCCCCACCCAGGGGCACTGCTGAGCAGGGCCCCACCCGACAACATAGAGGAAGGAAATCAGGTCTCGGGGAAATGTGGGTGCTGGAAGGTCATGGGCACCTGTTGAGGCAAAGGGCCATGTCATGGGAGGCTTGGGACATGGGGACAGAAGCAGCCCCTAGTGAGAATCCATAGAGCCCTGCACAGAGCGTGTGATAGTCAGGGGCTCTTCTCCCAGAGCCCTCCCCCCCAACCACGCCCAGAGGCAGACAAGCTCTCTCCGTTGAGCAGAGGGAGGCTCTGTGGCTCAGTGAACTCTAGAGCCAGCCCCCAGCTTGTCAGGCAAGGCCCGCAGGGGTGGTGGCTTGCCCCTGCCAGCCCCAAAGCCTGCACTATTTCTCCCGCACCACCCTGCCCCTGTGAGGCCTCTGCCTGGGGTCAGCAAGATGATAGCCTGAACCAAGGCGAGGGAGGGGGGCCACACTCAGGGCCTGGCTGAGCAGACGAGGATTCCAGCTGAGGCCACTCCGAGGTACTAAGAAGCATCCCCAAGAAGGCTGAACTAGACAGTCTGGGGGGGAGGGGGCGGCTCCTGCTGTTGGAGAGTCTCCAGGACCCCAGCATCTTGGCCCCCTCCCCACTGTACCCCAGAGGTGAATGCCAAGAACAGCCTGGCCTTGCGATGGGGAGATCTGGAGCTCCCTGCCTGAGCAGAGAGCAAGGATGATCCCAGGGGCACGGTGAATGGTGACACAGTCAGGACAAGGATGGGCGTCCCCGGCATCCATGCAGGCTCCTCCCCTCAGCCCCTGGGCACAGATCAGCAAGCATTGCCCCGGAGACGGAGACGCAGCCTCTGGGACCAGAG
This sequence comes from Ursus maritimus, assembly GCF_017311325.1. NCBI lineage: Eukaryota > Metazoa > Chordata > Mammalia > Carnivora > Ursidae > Ursus > Ursus maritimus. Next base: position 2,294,527 of record NW_024425786.1, on the reverse strand, counting down.
GCAGCCCAGCGCTGGGTATACCTGCAAAGCTTCCAGAATGTCATTGTCAGAGATCTCAGTGGCAAAGGACTTGACCCCAGAGGTGCTGAAGGTGGCTTGGATGATCTTGTTTCTCAGTCTCTCGAGCTGCGAGCAAAGGGGAGGAGGGGGCGAGTCACGCCCATCCCTTAGTGAAGCTTTCCAGAGGTAGATCTGTCCTCCCTTCTCGCAGCTTTAGGGACTGGAAGGGTCTGGAGAGGCCAGCTGGTCTGCCTGTGAGCTAGAAGGTGCCAGATCAAAACCTAGACCCCAGGGTGGCTGGGCACCCAGGCTCTAAGACTTTCTACTACTTTTTTTTTTTTTAACTGAAAAAGGAAAACCTGCACATGGTTTAAAAAAGAAAAAACAGTACAAGGGCTCTGGCTGATCCCGGGACACCCTGCAGGCTTAGCAGTCCCTCACCGTTAGCAGTGCAGGGAACACCTGCGGGGTGTTCCTCCCTCCGACTGTGCTCCCAGCCCTTCCTCCTTTTCTCGTTATGGTGAGGTGTTACCCAGCCGTGAACGGGGCGGTAACCAGGCGCAAACTGGGATGGAGCTAAGCCTGTCTAGTCTTACTGCCATCAGCATCATCGTGCGTGTGCAGAGCCCCAGCCCACCTCCCCCAATCTGTACCCCAGAAGCAGACGGGGCTCCCCAAGTTATGGTGGCAGCTCTGCACCAGCTCCTCCCCCTCAGTGTCCAGAAGCCCTGATGATGCAGAGATGCCACATGAGAGCCAACCTCAAGAGTTTGCCTTGCCTCAGAAGGGTTGCAGGCACGTCTGCTTTGCCTCGGAGACAGTGCTGAAGTGACAGAGGGCATGTTAGGAGCCCCTGGACCTTGGGTGGGGAGGGGGCTTCCTTTCTCTCCAGTGTGGATTGATGCCAGCTCTGTGCCTGGTACCATGCTGGGTATGGGGGTCACGGAGGGAATGGGGGGCCCACTCCTGCCGGGCAAGGGGTGGCGGTCACCTGGGGTGGCAGTCACCTGGGGTGTCTGGCCACAGTGCCCCATGCCCGGGCTGTGTCAGGCATCACTCATGGGTCACAGCACCACTTCCTGCTGACCCCAGACCTGCCCCCACAAACTTCAATACAGCATTGCAGGCTCTACCAAACTGACCCGATGCACCACCCCCGCTCACACTGGGCTGGGAGGACTGCTGGATCGGAAACACAGTTTTAGGAGAGAGCCTGGAGGCCGGTGATGCCGAGCCATCCAGCAGGAGGCTGCCCGGAAGAGGGTCGGGGGGACACACGGTGGTTCCATTACAGTAGGCACTCTAGGTGGGTGGGGAAGTGTTCTTTCAAAAGCCTACACACACAGGACTTTCTCTTTGCTGGTGTTCGGATTCTGAATCAGGTCAGCTTGTCGCTGATTTCCTTTTTGGCTTGGGTGCCTCAGCAAAGGGCACCTTGGCCTCCCTCTCCCTCTGTGCCTCTGCTCACGTGTGGCAGGGGAGGCTCAGATATGGGGTCGGCTCCTCACATCCCAGCACCACCCTCACCCCCCCC
>NW_024425786.1:2260218-2292983 GCF_017311325.1 Ursus maritimus | reverse complement strand
CCCCCCCCTCCCCGCTCTGGGGGCCCCGGCGGGTCACTTCGCCCTCCGGCTGCAGGCTCCTTATGCGAGCAGTGAGGACGCTAGGAACACCTGCTTCGTAGCTTTGTTCTTCACGAGGTTGGGAGACTTCAAGGAGCTGCTTAGAACGGAGCCAGACCCATGCGCGCACCCCCAACACTAAATAGACTGCGTTGTTACTATCATACCCCGGCCCCCCAGAGCGCTCCTTCCTGGCCGGCTGTCCAAACCCTCGTCGTGTCCCTTCACAGGACAAGCCAAGACAGCACCCTCAGGGCTCCCTCCCGCCGCCCGGCCAAAGTGTGCAGCCCCATCCCGCCTTTGCTCTCTCCGCCACCATTTCCGGAGCGCCCGCTGGGTGCCGGGGGCGGGGCTACGAGGACTGAGCGAGTCTAAGCCCGCCCTGCTCCGCGCGCCTCCTGCCTGCTCCGCGCACCTCCTGCCTGCTCCGCGCGTCGCCCGCCCGCTCCGTGCACCGTCCGCCTTCCCCGCGCACCTTCCGCCCGCTCCGCCCGCTCCGCGCGCCTCCCGCGGGCTCCGCGCACGGTTCGCCCCCGCGGGCGGTGGGCGGGCGCCGGCGCTCCGCACGCAGGGCCTACCCGGGACTGGGCGCTCTCCAGGGCCACGCGCGCCTGCTGCTCCGCCTGCTGGATCATTTCGTTCTTGCTCAACATCTCCTCCTGCAGCCATTTCCGTCTCTGCAGGTGGTTCTGGTTCTGGCTCACCTGGGCCTGCAGCTGGCTGACCTTGGCGTCGAACTCCGCGATGGTGTGCTCCTGCTTTGCGAGTTTGCTCTGCAGCTCCAACACTTGCTGCAGGGGAGCCAGGGAGGACAGGGGAGTAGGCCCACCTGGCCCAAACGGGTCCCCAGTGATCCCCCCCTTCTTCCCCCAAAAGACAGACGGCCGACTCTCACGGAGTCAGGTCTGGGGCCGGCAATGGCAAGCAGCCTCTGTGTGCGCTCCTGGGATTCCTTCACTGGGGTGGTGCCTAAGGGAGGGGGGCCCCGACTCACTGCGAAGGGGTTTCCAGCTCATCTTGCCCGCGCTGTCGGGACTTACAGCAAGAACAGCGATCTGGCTGCTTAACCACCCCTGGCGGTCACCTGGCGAAGAAGAAGGTTGTCCTTCTCGATGATGCCCATCATCTCTTCGTGCTTCTTGTCTTCCCTGATGTTGGAGAACTGGAAGGCAGATGGGGGGGGGTTTTGGCTCAGGGGGACTCGGGGGGCAAGAGGACAGATGGAACGCTCGCATCCAGCTTTTCTCCCTGAGCCTCAGTACGATGAAAGCAGCGGGACTTCTGCCCAGAGCAAGAAGAGGGGAAACAGCAAACCGGTGGGGAGCTGGGCAGCAGGGCCCGGAAGGCCGGAACCTCCACCAGCGGGGGCGGGGCGTTGACAACAAGCCCAGCTCTCTCTTCAGAGTCCCTAAATCTCAGAAATTGGTGGTGCAGCTTCTTCCGGATCCGGACCCTAATGTGGGGAGGATCGGTGGATACTTTTCCAGAAACCAAGAGCCGAAGACCGGTCCCTGCCCTCAAGCGGCCGGGAGCCTGTGCCGTGTTCCTCTGGTGGGAGGCTGGATGTCGGGGGCACAACAGAGGGTCTGCAGCTGGGGAGGTGCCAGGCACAGTGGTGGGTGCACCCCCAAGCTCCAGATGGGGGACGTCAGTGCCGAATGTGCATGCCCCCGCTGTCTTCTGGTCTTGGCTCCCAGAACACCGGCAGCTAGGCCTTCTCATTCCAGGCAAGAAACTTTCAGGTTCCCAGAAGATCTAACAAGACCATCTCCAAACGCTCAGCTGAAACGCCCACACGTGCCCGCACATGTGCAGCACAAACTTACCAGCCCATGCGCAGAGACCCCTCAGCTCTGACACAAGTGGGGCTCTCGTGAAGGACAGACACCAAGACAAAGGGACCCAGGGCACTTGCAGGAGATCGAAAAGGTTCAGGAAGCTGGGCCCAGCGATTGTGAGTGTTCCGTAGGGAATGGACAAAAGACACTGAATCGTGAAATAGAAGAAAAAAGGACGTTCAGAGAACAAGGGAGATCTCGGAAGCCGTCCGAGCGACAAAGCAGAGCACAGGAGGCGGCTGTGGATAAAGTGCCCGAACGTGGGCGGGGGAGCAGCAGGGAGTGGGCAGCAAGAAGAGGAGGAACAGGGGTCCTGGGATGCCAGGAGGAGGGTTCAAGAAACAAGACGGAGGGGAGAAAAAACAAGATAAGCGATGTAAACTTCCAGAGCGGAGTTTCAGGACTCCTGGGACCAAGATGGCGCCCAGCGGTTTTCCAGAGAGGGAGCAGTGCGCCCAGACTGCTGTCCCAGGCAAGTGAGTCAGGAACGCGCAGGGGTCCCCCCAGCAGCCTCGGCGCTCGGGCCCCCGGGGCAGTGCCTTCTCCGGACGCAAAGTGCTCTCCCGGCTGTGGTTTGACATCCCAGCAAGTTCTACTGACACGTAGAATAAGGACATTAGCCCCCCAAATTTGCACCCACTTATTCTTTTATCAGAAGACTACTGCAGGATGCACTCCAGTGAAAACATGGGAGTAGATCAGAAAAGAGAACGAACCTTAGTTCTGTTCAGCAAAACCTGTGTTTGAGTCCTGGGCGGGCACAAGCTGCTGACAGCCATACCCCGAGCACCGCATAGTGGTGGGACGGCACTGGCGGGAGGCACACCTCCCTGTGCTGGGGGGCCTGGGCAGGGGAGGAAAGAGGGAAGCACTAGCTAATGCGAGGATGGAGAAAATTCCAGAATGGGCATTAGAAGCATGCCATCTGGAGACCTGCAGAGTGATGCCTAAAGAAGAGGTGAGAGCAGTCGCCCTGGGGGACGGGAACACGAGAGGGTGGAGGGTGGGACATGCCCAGTTGTGTGACAAGCCTGTGGGACTATTTGATTCTCTAGCCTGTGTGCATGAATAACTTCAATAAAACAAAATGCTTAGCAAGGGGTGGGCTTGGCGGACTGGCGGCCTCTCTAAGCATGTGTGTGTTCAACCCAGGGACTCAAGCACTGGGGATGCTGGAGAAGTGGCCGGGAGCCCAGAGGCCCAGGGAGGATGGTGCGGGCCAGCAGGCAGTGCAGGGCCAGGGGGCATAGTGTGACCCAGGACAGGCCACCCTGGCTCCCAGCGCCGCCTGCCCAGCAGCGGGATGGCCGGGGCTGCTGGTGCCCACCCTGTGACAGGGGCACGGCCACCTTGTTGGACATGGCTTGTAACTGGTCCTTCCGCTCCCGGAGCTCCTTCTGCAGGGTCTCGTTCTCCACGTTCAACGTCTGCAGCTGCGATTCCTGGAAGTCCACTTGGCGTTGTAAAGACGTGATGGCCCCTGTGTGAGCAGCGGGAAGGAGGGGAGAGAGGACAGGGGGCTGAGAAGCCGAGACAGAGCGGCTCCATGGCCCCAGGCTGAGGGCTGCAGCCACCTCCGTCCCTGGGCCACCCTCCCTCCGGGGGCTCCTGGGCCCCCAGCGCCCCACCTGTTGCGAGCGAGTATCTGGTCCTGGTGACCTCCAGCTCTGTCTGGAACTCCTGGATCACCTGCTCGTACTCCTCCAGCTGGGCTATCAGCTCCTGCTCGAAAGTCTCCTCCAGGGAGTGGGAGCTCCTCCTGCGCTGGTCCCCGTCCTGCACCTCCTTCTCCTCCTCCTCCTCCAGCTCCTCCTCCTCCTCCAGCTGCTCCTGCCACCCACCCCCCTCCTTGGCTGCAGCCCCCTTGCCGCCTGCTGCGCGCTTCCCTTCCCCCTCGGCCGCCTCTTCGGCCGCCTCTTCAGCCTCGGCATCTGCTGCCTCTTCCTCTTCACCACCAAGGGCTTCCGTGTCCTTGCCTCTGCTGAGCGCGGCACACTCCTCCTGGAGCTGAGTAGGGAGGGGGTGCTGCACAGGAGGGCAGGGGGGCGAGCACACCGCCCGCAGCCGCGACGGCCCCCAGCCTCATGGTCTCGGGACACCACCCCTCCCCCGGGGCAGGGGAGCTGGAGCCCCCTTTTCCGGGAGCTGCCCTGCCCCCTGCACCTGTTCGCCTCAGGTTTGGTGGAGGACCCCGGCGTCGCCCGGCAGCCCCGGAGAGGTGAGCTGGGCCAGGCCTGCCTGCTCAGCGCCCCGGCCGGCCCGCACCTGTCTCCAGTGCTGCAGCTCCTCCTCGTCTCTGAAGGAGCTTTTCAGGATGCTCAGCCTCCCAATGGGCCTTGCCACAGTCTCCTGCAAGATGCCCACGGGAGCCTCAGGGCTTCCAAACTGCACCCGCAGCTCCCCCAGGTGATGCGCTGAGACCTGTGCTTCTGGAAGGGGCAGCAGCCTCTCCGGGTTGCAGGGGAGAGGGGACCCAGTTCTTCCTGCCAAGGGTGCTGTGTTGGTGAGAAGGGGGGCAGTGACCTGCAGTTCCCCTGGGAACATGGGGTTTCTGGCCCCCCTGGATCAGCCGTAGGAAGTGGCCTTGCAGCAATGGGCACCCCTCCTTTGTTCCAAGAGCGGAGGGCCAGCCTGCCATGCCCACGTTGCACGTCCCTGCAGGCCCAGTGTGGGCTCACATCCAACAGCCCCTTTGAGGCCAGGGAACCAGGAAGGCAAGCCTATGCCCCCAGGCCTCTTCAGACTCCTGCTGCCCCTGCCGGATGGTCCCGCACCATCCTTGCCCAGGCTGCTTTCTCTGGGGGCATCTCGGGGATTCGGCGATGGTCCGAGGCCCCCACCCCCACCCCAGCATGGTGCCCGGCTGTACTCTCAGGTACGAAAGAAATCAGGTTTTAGAAAGACCAGGTGACTGCTCCACCAGGACCTGCCTCATTCAGTCCTCTGCCCAGACCTGGGGAGGGGCAGCACCGCCTCCCTACTATACAGGCAAGGACACTGAATGTCCTGCAGCCAGAACAGATCAGGCGAATCCAGGCCAGCACACCACAGGGTCCACGGCTAAGCCAGGTCTGCAGACTTCACCTGCAGGGGGCCTTCCGTGCCATGGGGTTTCAGAGGGGCTGGCCTCATCTTACGGGTAAGGAAACGGAGTCCAGAGAGCAGCACGACCTGTCCCAGGTGGAAAAGCAGGCCGGCAGCCAAGCATAGGGGTCTAGCTGCCCAGCTCACGGCTCGTTTCCCGTACTGAGCTCCCATGAGGACGTGACAACCTTCTGGGGTGACGGGCACTTGCCAGGGGCCTGAGGCCACCTGGAGCTTTGGAGGCTTTGGACGCAGAGCCTGTGTCAGGGCGTCCACTCACCTTCCCTCTCTGGCAAACCCATGTCTCCTGGCCTTTGCTTTGGAGGACGCATTTCAGCTGTTTCTTCAAGGCCTCCCTCTCCTCCCAGAGGGCCAAGACCTCCTCATCTCGCTTCTGAAGCAGCGCCTCCATCTCGGACAGCCGCTGCACTTCCTCCCCCAGCGTGAGCAGGCAGCGATCCTGGCACGAGAGCAAGGGCAGCCCCTGGTGCCACGCAGGCTCCTCCGCGACCCACCCTCTCTGGGCACCTGCCGGGAAGCAGCTCCAGCCCAAGAAGAGCAGACCCCGAAATCCCAGCCGCTCCTGCCTGAGGGCAGGGCCCAAATCCTCGCCTGGGGAGACTCCCGGCAGCCTCCCTTTCAGGCCTGGTCCTGGCCAGCTCCCCAGTTGCAGGGGGAGCTCTGTTCTTCCTTGTGGCCCCATAGCGAGCCAGCAGCACCCTCCGAGAGCCACCCCCTGGGGCTTGTCACAGAGCCAGACCCTCTGCCCTCCACCTTCCATGCTCTAAATCACAGTGCCCTCGCTTCCTCAGCCTTGGAGACATGACACTGACATGTTTGGGTCTACGGAAACAGAAGGACTTGCCATCAGCAGCTCTGAACGGAAAGCAGCAGTAAAGGAAGCCCCCGGGCCCGCAGTGCACCCAGCACAGTCCCAGGAGGAAAAGGAAAGAACTTGGAAGTCCCCCAAGTGTTTGGAATTCAAGTGCCAGGTTCCTACATGGTCCGTGAATCAAAGCAGAAGGCACAGAGGAAGTTAGAAAATGTTTTAAACGGAACAATAATGAATATTATCAAGACGGATTGAGACTTGTGGGGTGAAGCTGAGTTGTGGAGCGGACAGATTTGTAGCCCCCCGCGCATCGGCTAGGGCAAGCAAGGAAACAGCGTCTAGGCATCCGTCGGGGGGATCCTGGAAAAAGCTGTGGGCTAAGGGAGGGAGCAGTAAGGATGGGAAGGCGGAGGACCCCGCCGGAGGTGGGGGAGGGGGAGGGGCAGGTGTGGCAGGACACCGGGGATCTCAAGTGTGCGTGGAACTATTTACACGACTGAGCTAAACTAATGCCCCGGGCCGTGGTGATTTAGACCCATGACCCATGCACCTGTCCCACACCAGACAGAGGTTTCTGGAAAGGGGATGCTTGTTTCCAATGGGGCCGCTGAGTGGGCACCATGCCAGCGTGTCGCTGGCGGTGACTCTCTTGCCTCCAGTGGTGTGACCTCTGCCAGCTCAGACCAGGTGGAGATGAGAGAAAGAGCATCCTGAAAGAGCACCGTGGAAGGCCACGGTCGTGGAGGCAGCCACACCTGCAGCCCCTCCCCTGGCTGCTTCACACACGTGAGCTCTCTCCTTCCCGCGGTTTGCAGAGAGCATCCTCTTACACAGATCCGCGAGGCTCTGCCTCACTATAGCCTCAAGCTTTCCCCGACGTGGAATTGCTTTCCCAGAAGGGGTCAAAGGATGTGGACGCCTCTAAAATTGGGACGTCTCTCAGAAAAGGCAGCGTGGCAGGAATACATGTAAGATGAAACCTCATGGGGCCGCGCTATCCGGGCTACCCAGCATTTCGTGGTGCTCATTTCCGTACCTGTCATTAAAGCCTCACCAGCTTTAAAACACCACCACCAACAGGAGAAAGAGAAAGAGAAGGGCCAAGTTAGCACTGTCAGGAATGGAAAAGAGGCTCTCTCTCCTGCAGAAATTAGAGGGGTGTTAAGAGACCACTAGGCACAGGATCAGGCTAATAAATTTGAAAATTTACATGAAGTGGACACATTCCTCGAAAAACATAGCTTATCCAAACTGAAGAGGGAGAAGGAAATCTGAGTATTTTTCAAGGAAGTCAATTTATTATTTGGAAAACCTGCCCCGTGAGGACTCTCCAGGCACACACGGCTTCAAAGATGAATTCTTCACCAATCCCATGCAGACTCTTCCAGAGAATCAAATGGAAAAGAGAAAATGCCTCCCAACTTTTTGATTGTTTGTTTTGAGGCCAGAATTACTCGGACACCGAAAGCAAACAAGGGAATTCCAGACAAGCGAGCTGCGGGCCAGCCTCTGTCACAAAGATGCAGAGGGCAACGTCGCAACAAGTCAGCTCGGAGCTGGAGCGTTGCCTACCGAGCGGATTACTACTGTTTTTAAGAATATATGCTCTTAAGTGGACATGGTGGGTCAAAGGTAGGCGGACAGTTGATGTCATGATACGCGTGGCCAGCTGCAGGCTAGGGAGGGGACAAGATCTGTGCCTACTCAAACCACCACGCGCTGGGATGAAGATGGACGGGCGCCAGAAGGTCTGGAAAGAGCTGGGTCATGGAAGCCTAAGAAGGGTCCTCGTGGTCATTTTTGGCCACGTCTGGAGACCTGCTTGGGTGGTTAACCAGATACCGGAACAGGAGCCCGGGGGGGCTGGCTGGGCCCTCCTCGCAAGCCGGACACGGAGCTGGGGCGTGAGGGTCAGGCTCTCCGCCCAGGACTCAACACGCGTGGCTGTACCTTCTCGTGGATGACCGAGATGTACCAGGGTAACTGTTTCTTCGGGTGGCTCTGCGCCAGGACCGGGCTGCTGGCGACCGGGCTTATGGTCTGGGATTCGCTTCTCTTCCGCAAGTAGTTGAACTCACAGGCACTCTTACTAAAGGGAAGGAGGCGCCCTGTGGAGAAGCCGCAGGGCGTCAGACTCTTTGCGTGCTGAGCCGCCCTGGGGCCTTCCACGGTCGTGTCCCCCTCGCAAGATGCCCCTAGGAAACCCTTTGCTGCCCAGCTGGGCTCCTCCATGCTTCCTAGTGCTGACCCTCTGCACCTGCCCATGCGTGTGTTGCAGAAATGGAAGGAGATCATCAAGGCAGCCCTTGGAGATCCCCAGAGCCTGGGAGTCAGGACACCAGCGGTCACGCTGATGGCCCAGACATTTGCGAGGGGTTTCCTCGCATTCAGATGAAGGAGACCTCTGTGCGCAGAGATCATCTTTGGATAAACCGAAGTAAGTATATTCATGCGTGGGAACAGCGTGTTCTACTGAGGGAGGGGTGCATCCTTGTAAGGGGCATAGCGTCGGGCAGGTGGTCCTGGGAAGGGAGTCCCATGGGGGCATGATCAGGGAGCCCTGGGGGGAGCGGGGGCCCCAGCAGGTGCAAGCAGAGGCCTCAGAGCTGGCCTGCCAAGGAGAGGACCCCAGGGGCATGCTCGTCCCAGTGGCGGCAGGCCCTGCCCTCACCGTCCACCTTCGTGTCCAAGCCCCGCTGGCTGCAGGACGGGTCCTGGGTCACTTTCCAGGAGTCGAAGCCCGTGCACGAGTCCTCAGGCATCTCGGCCGACGTGGACGAGCCTGCACAGTGTTAAAAAGGCCAGCCGATGACAGCTAAGGCCACGTCTTCCCAAGACCTCCCGGGCAGGGACTATGATTTCATTTCTTTTTAAACTTCAGGTAGGATTAAAGGTGACTTTTGTCAGTGGATGTATGGGATTGAATCCTGGGACTAAATCGAACCGCAGTTCCGTCCTCCTGCCCGCCATGGGTATGCCCACCTGGAACAGACCAAGTGCAACTTAACCTCTGCAAATTGATGCGTCCCCTCCCCTGGAAGGACCCCGTGTCCCCTTTTATAAAAATGGCTCAGCCTCAATGTCTCCAAAAGTCCTCTCTACCCTGCCGGGCAGACCCCGTTTCTGCTCAGACGTCATGAATCATGCCAATGGCAGGTGCCCAATGGGCAGCATGTAGGACTCAGTGTGGTCCCTCAGCCCATCCCAGCCCTGCCCAGAATTCATGGACCTGGAGCACTAGCTGCTCTCTGAGGTTCCAGCCCTGAGAAAGGGGAACGTGGAGCCTGCATGGCTGGGGGCTCCTGCTTCTGACATGAACAAGGCCCCCATGGCTAGCCACAGGCACTAAGCCTCCATTTCCCTGTCCCTAAGGACAATGCCATGTATGGGGACGTGGAACCAGCACAGGCCCAGGAACTGGGAGGTCTGGGGCACTGCCCGGCCTGGCCACTGCCCCCCCAGTGACCACTGAGCACCTGGCTGCTCTCCCAAAGCCTCCTGTTCTCCTGGATCAGAACGGTGTGCGGTCACACCAGATCGTTGTTGGGCTCCTTACCAGAGTTGGTGTCTGTCTTTGGCCTCAGACCTCTTTCCTGCAGCTTCCAGAATTTTGAACCTTCTCCCTCTCCCCTGCCCCCAACCCTACTGAGTCTGGCGAATCAGACAAGAGAAAAACAAGAAGGCTCTTCCTTCCCCCTGCCCTCAGCCTGCCCTGCTGCATGCTTTAGCTGGTGCTTCTGCACGCACAGTGAGTTCCCACCACTGACCACCACTCTGGCTGATGAGTGCCGGGAAGGTGGCCTCACTCCTCCAGGGAGGGAGGTGGTTTCCACGCGGGGGCCCCCTCGTTCGTGGCTCTCACCGTAATGAGACATGGACGTGGCCTTGGTGCTGAACTGAGGACAGCCAGGGCGCTTGAGAAACACCTTTCTCAACTCCTGAAGTTCGGCCATGAAGCTGGTGTCCGTGAGGCTGAAGTCTTGCTTGTATTCACCCTGGTGAAGTGGGGACAGCAAGACACTGGGGGAAGAGCCCCTGGAAGCTGCATGCACCAACTGCAGCCATCTGCCCCCATCCCCGAGAAATGCAGGCTTCAGGACAGGCATGTGCACCCACTGGAGAAATCACCGGTGTCCACCTGGGGATCCACAGGTGGCTCTCCGGTCTCCCTGAGCCCACGGCAGATTCAGGAGCCTCCCAACTGTACTATTCTTTCCTTGTCCTCTCTTCCCCCGACTTCGTTCCTTTTTGAGCCTCCCCCTGCCCCCCCACCCCCGCCAAGAGGAAGGCTCAGGGTGGACAGCCATCTTCTCTCCCAGGCTTCAGGGCTGCCAATTCTTTGCACTCCCAGAATGGGTCCGTCTTCCTCTGTCACCAAAGTGTATTTGGAAGGCCATGGCGGATGCCCAGGCTCTGGGTGTTCCGTCAAGGGGGAGAAGCAGGCCAGCCCCACGTTCGCTGTGCCGCTGCCCGGCCGTCCCCCTCCCGGTACCCCGCACCTTCTTCCTGTAGAAGTGACCGATGGCCTGAGCCGACTTGCTGAGGGACTGCTGTCTCTGGCGGAGTTTCCACGCCGGGACCAGGTTGTCCCGGCAGGCCACGCACTGGAGGATCATCAGGCCCTTCTCCATCAGGTTGGGCACCGCGCTGTGCTTCTTCGGCGTGCTGGCTCCACCGACTGGCAGCATCCTCAGGGCGGGGCGGAAGGACTGGAGGATGCCTTGGACAGATGGCCCCTGGGGGCCTCTCTGTCTGGAGCAAGGTGTCGGGGTGGGGGGCAGGGGCTCGAGTGTGGACCTGCCGCCGGGCACAGCCCTGGACACTACCAGCTTCAGAAGCTCCACATCCTTTGGGATCCTGGGAGTGTGTATGGCATCACAGATGTCTCCATAGCAACAAAGCGTGTCATTCATCTTAATTTTCTGTGATTTGACCTCACTGGGAGGGACTGTGTCTCCAGTTGCATTCAGCCTTTAGACTATGTGAGGTGGCTCGTCCCCCTGGGGCAGTACACAGCCCACACCTGCACCACTGGCTCCCCTCGGGGTCAGGCGTCCACATCTTGGGACTTTTGTCTTCTAAGTACTTCTCCACCTCGCTTCTTCATCTCTATCCCTGATGTAACTGTCACCACTCAAATTTGTCACCTTGCAATAGTCTCTCCCTGAATTTTTGTGACAGATTCTTAATTTATATTCACTCCCTCTGCACCCACCCCATCCCGTGCCCAGCAGCCCAGCCCGGCCCTCGCCTGCACTGCCTCTTGCCCCAAAGCTGGGCTTGGTCGGTTATCACTGCCTGAAACAAGGAGGGTGCTAGGCACCCCGGGTTGAGTGAGGATTGAGGTGGCCCCCTGGGTTCCTGGAAGACCCCTGGCATGGGCACCATTGTGTTCATCCATTCACAGTGCAACGCTCCGCACCTCCACACTGTAGAGGCCTTGAAAACAGGACCTGTGCAACCCACTGAGTCCCGCCAAACATCTGTGAATTCCCTAGCACGCGGTGAAGTGTGCCTGGTACTCTGTGTAGACATGGGTCCAGGCGTCTGCCTGCAGTCTTCCTTACATGCATGGGCGTGCACACACGTCTACACAAACATCCCCCACGTGCACACATTCACACACAAAGCCCGGCCTGTCTCCGATGTGAAACCGCATTTGACTGTGATCGGATCCGAGGCAGGAAGGTCGGAAGGTGGCTGCAGCCCCACCGCGTGAGCTCAGATCCCAGCTCTGACAGACTAGGATCTGCATGTCCTTGGCCAGTCCCTCCCCCTCTCTGCACCACTGTGCTCGTCTCTGTAACAGGGATACAAATGGTACCCATCTCGTAGCGTCGCTGTGAGGATTTAACTAGGAAGCAGGGAGAGCTTCGCGCCGCAGGCGGTACCTAGTCAGTAAAGCCCCCGCGTCGTTGACTTGATCCTTGCTACGACCCTCACCCCACCTTTGGCATCACCCGCTGCCTGTCCTGGGGGACTGGGAGCACTGGGAGTGAACAAAGGGGATGACTGATAAAAACAAACCGTGCTGACCCCTGCTTTCACCGCATGCGTCGTGAGCCCTCTGGATCCCACGGACGCCTTCTACCCTTGCCTTTCTTCCCGCCCTTTTGGCGCCTTTGGTTTGTCATGAATTCTCTATCACTTACTGAGCATGTGCCAGGCGCCAGGCGCTGCCCTAGGCCCCGAGCGCCCCGGGGAGTCTGCCAGACGGCCCGCGTGGCGCTGGGACCGGCGCTTTTCTCGACCACATGGCCTGTCCTTGCAGGGCTGCCACTGGCTGAATTCAAGAAAAATTGCTCTGACCCTGGTTAGAATGGAAAGGAAAACTTTATTCCAGGATTGCAACAGGGGAGAGATCGAAAGCCAACACCGACTGGGGCGGGTGAGGGGGCTTCAGCCCAGGAGCAGCGAGAGGGGTCGTGGGTGGAAATTGCTCAGAGGGGACAGAAGGGTGGGGGGTTTCTCCCTCAGGGCAGGCTGAGCACTCAGACGCAGGGCCTGGCCATCGGCGGTGCAGAAGAGGAATTCGGTCACCTGTCAAGGGTCCAGGGACTCTCTGAAAACTGGCCTAAGGTTCTTGCTGAAACGGGGCTTGGCAAGGATAGACGGGGAAGGTCAGGAGGGAGGCCCTGGCGAGAAGAGGGCTCAGGGGGGACTGATGAAGCTTTGGTCAAGGACAGAGTCAGGCCAGTTGCAGTCAGTCAGGGACCCAGGCTGACGAGGCTCCTCCTCCGTGACCAGCATCTGGGTCTGGGTCATGGACGCAGAGGGAAGGAGCTCTGAGGGCCCCTGGTTAGCAGTGCTTTGGCCTGGAAGTGAGGCCCTCACTTCCACTCACATTTGACACCCAAAGCAGACCACCTGGTGCGCGGCATTACAAAGGGGTGGGGAAAAGCGGGCCCACCCTGATGGGTTCCATCATACCCCCCCCACCAGAAGGTATGTTGAAGTCCTAACCCCAGGACCTCAGCATGTTGCCTTATTTGGAAATAAGGTCTTTATAGAGGTCATTAGGGTAGGTGCTGCTCCACCCAGGTAGTGTCCTTATAAAAAGGGGAAGCGGACACAGACATTCACGGAGGAAGAGGTCTGGCGAGGATGGAGGACTGGAACAGGGCACCCATTAGCCAAGGAAGTGCTGCAGCGGTAGGGACGGGCAAGGAAGCGGCCTCCCCTGCAGGTTTCCAAGGGGGCACGACTGCTGACACCGAGTCTTTGAACTTCTGGCCTCCCAGTTGTGAGAGCATTCATTCCTGTTGTGTAAACCCCCAGCCGTGTGCTTTATTACCGCCCCCAGGAAGCTAGTACACCCACCACATGCGGGCCCTGAATGTGGGCAGTGGTGGGGGCTGCACGGATGATCCCCACGACCAACAGACATGCCCCAGGGCTGGGCTCGGGGACCTAGCAGGGCGTGCAAAGTGTCCGGGTGGCCATGGGCCTCGAGGCCACGCATACCCCTAAGAGGGGCATCCCGCAGTCTTTGGGGGGAGCAGGGGGAGCAGGACCCTGAAAAGCTTCCTTTGGGAGGCACGCCGAAGCTGAGTGCTGAAAGTCTGGTGGGCTTCGGCCAGGGGTGCGCGAACTTTGAGGCAGAGGTGGTGAAATCCTGCAGGAGCTGAGGACCCTCCCCGGCTCCGGGCAGCTCAGTGCACCTAGAGTTCACAGGGACCGAGGGCAGCTCCTCAAACTGTGCCATGCACGGGAGTTGCCCAGGGAGCTCGTCAAATGGAGATTCCCATTCACCAGGCCTCGGAGCAGCTCCTCGCTGCCCGCCTCTGCGGGCTTTCTCTCCACCCTGGCACTGAGTGCCTGGGGGCAGCACCTGGGGCCCTGGCAATGCACGAAGCCTACCTTTGACCCCCGGCAGCCGTCCACAGCCCTTGCAGCTCTTCGGCTTCCGAGAGAAGGGCTGCCCGGCCCTCCGAGGGGCCTCCGGAAATGTAATTCATGCACGCTGCACGGCCTGCCTCTTAAGTCGACTTATAGTACACGTGACCCTCAAGTTTACTGAGGAACCATGGAGACGTTTTCACATGATGCAGCGACAAAGCTCTTCATTTTTACAGATTCATACCAAAAATCCACCAATAAAGTATGCAACACCACCAAAGTCCTTAACCCGCTATATTTTTCCTAGTCTATACGAGCCCTGAGCAGGCTTTCTTTCATCCTTCCTTTCCCCTGACAAACTCGTGTGTCTCCCGTGTGCCTCCCGTGTGCCTGGCTCAGCACTCCCAGCTGGCAGACGGTGAAAACTCCCATCTGCTGGGTCCCTTCTCTCAGGAGGCCTACAACCCAGAGATCGTATGAGAAGATGACCAGAACAACTGGCTCTGTGATACTGCGGAGTTCCAAGGACAATCGTAATCGCTCTGGTTGCAGATTTCAAAGGTAGAGAAGATATCTGCATATCCGTAGACACAGCAGCATTGCTGACAATTGCCAGAAGCCAGAAGCAGCCCAACTGTCCCTTGACGGGTGAATGGAGAAACGGAAGAGAGTATGGCCACTGACTGGACTATTACTAAGCTCTGAAAAGGAAGGCCATTCTGAAGCTTGGAGGAATCTTGAGGACATCATGCTAAGTGAAATAAGCCAGCCACAGAAGGACAAACACTGTGTGATCCCACATAGATGCGGGAGACAGAAGCAGAAGGTGTGCGGGTGGGCGCCGGGGTCTGGGAGGGGGGTGCGGGGCTCGTGCTGAGCCGGCAAGAGCTTCAGTCTTGCAAGACGAAGAGCGTGTTGGACACGGACGGTGCACAACAACGCAAAGGTCCTGGAGGCCACTGAGGCGCGTGCCCAAGATGGTCAGTTTTATGCGACTTCTGTTTTGCCACCATTTTATCTAAGGAATAGCTTTTTAAAGGTGTAGAAGAGTCCTTTTCTTCTCCTCTGGTCTTTCCTCCTTCTCTAGCCGATGGAGAGGCAACAGCATGAGAAGAGGTCGGGAAGGGCCCAGAAGAATTCTTAGCGTTGCCACGGCTGAACGCCAGCAGCGCACATTCTAAGGTCCCCATCGGCCCCCGCTGGAGGCAATTGCACGGCTCCCTGCGTGGTTTGAGCACCTCCCATGAGCCTGACCCTCTGCTGAGCACTGACGGAAAGATGGTAGCCTAGTCCTTGCTCTTCTTATGTTCCAGCAGAGGAAACGCAAAAGCTGTGAAGCAGACCCACGGAAGCATTTCGGCTTGTGGGAAGGGCTCCAAAAGAGAGAGACCCATGGAGGCCGAGGTGGGGGGAATGGCAGACGCTGTGGGCATGCTGCAGAAGATGGGCTCTCACGGCGATGTCAGGGCTCAGAGCTGATGCCACGGAGTCTAGCCCCGGAAAATCAGGAAGAAGAGCTTTGCTAGCAGAGAGCAGCTCATCATCGGGAGGCGGGAGTGAGCGTGGCTGCTCAAAGAGCAGCGGAAGCCAGATTCTTGGGACCTGTACTCCTCCTGGTGGGAAATGGCCATGGAGGGTGTAAGAGCTTTGGGGATACAGCCAGAATCCCCGAGCGAGACTTATACTGTACTGGTTTCCTGGGGATGTCAGACAGGACACGCAGTGCACGGACGTTCTCACACACGTCCCGGAGTCCAAGATAAGACATCAGCAGAGCGGTTTCCTTCTAAGGGTGTGAGGGAGAACGTGTTCACAGCCTCTTTCCTAGCTGCTCAGGGTTTGCTGGTGGTCTTCAGTGATCCCCCCCTCTGCTTCATCTTTGCGTGGCATTCTCCCTGTGCGCACGTCTGTGTCCAAATGTCCCCTTTGTAAGGACAGCAGTCGTATTGGATGAGGGGTCCCCCTACTTCAGTAAACCTCACCTTCACTCAACCAATTCCATCTGCAATGACCCTACTTCCTAATAAGGTCACATTCATAGGTACTGGGGGTTAGGACTTCAACATGTGAATTTTGGGGAGACACAGCTCGACACATAAGAGCCTCCCTGGAGTGGGAGGATGGGGTCACTGGGTGATGGACATTAAGGAGGGCACTTGATGTAATGAGACTATATGCAACTGATGAATCACTGAACTCTACCTCTGAAATTAATAATACACTACATGTTAATTAATTGAATTTAAATTTAAAAAAATGAAGAACCTCCCTCAGTCAGCAATAGTAAGCGCAGGGTTCTCTAGACCCGATTCCCCAGCCTCAGAGCGCCTAAAACATGCCTGGCGTGTAACAGGTGCTTGAAAAATATGTGGCTGAATGAAGTACTATCTCTGGCTTAAAGGACCTGGAAGAAAAATGCAGTAAACACTGAGGGCACTCCAGCTTCTTTTCGTCCTTCAATTCAGTAAGCATTTAAGGCCAGTGGAAATGTCAGCCTCGTTTGGGGTGCTGGGGACAGTGCAGTGAAGTCTCGGACCCTGGAGAGCTAACACTTTATCCTGAGACATTTGGCTTTACCTTTACTGTTACTCAACTGTGACCCAGGAGGCATCCTGAGTTCAAAATCCAGAAACGAGACCGGATGGCAACTGGACAGCTGCAGTATGCGATTCTCTCTTTAAAGAACCCGGGTTTTGTGCCTGGCAGGAATTAACCCAGCTAAGACAACGTTCCTCAGATGTGCAAGAGAAGGCACTGGGTTTCCAGAGAGGTCTCTAAGTGGAGAGGGGCTTGCTTAGGTTCGAGCCCTGATCTTTTTACCTTCCGTTTTCCCATCTTTAAAGCAATGTCCAATCTTCCAGACCAGGAACTGGCCTTCAGAATAAAACCATTGGCCAAAGAAGACCAAGAAAAGAGAGGGAAGCCTGTCTCCCTGCTGATGATCTCCCAGCCCTCAAATGCTACACCTGCCGAGGCTCGCCTGCACCCCTGGCGCGCAGGTGCCCCTGTCCTGCACCCTGGCGGTTTCAGGACCCTCGTTCATAAAATCCCAGCGAACATCAGATTGCCCCCAAAGCCTATGATTTTTGTTACTTTAAAAAAATATATTTTATTTATTTGACAGAGAGAGTGAGAGAGCAGCAGAGGGAGAGGGAGAAGCAGACTCGCCTCTGAGCAGCGAGCCCGATGTGGGGTTCGATTCCAGGGCCCCTGGGATCATGACCCTAGCTGAAGGCAGAAGCTTCACCGACTGAGCCATCCAGACAGCCCTGATTTTTGTTACTTTTTTAAAATTTTAATTGCAAAGCCAATTTTTGCAACGATAGACATTAATACGTGAGAAAGCCCTCTCTCCGGTCAGGGAAACCCTGTAGGGGGAGAGGCTCCGCAAGGAAACAGATGCTGAGCAACCGCCCAAAGGTGAGGGCGGCGGGAACCTGGAGACTGGCCGTCATTCCACGCCACGCCCAGGCCACGCCCAGGCCCCGCCTCGAACCCAGAACCACGCCCCCCTAGAGCTGCTTCGGTCCCGCCCCTCGCCCAGAACCACGCCCCACGCAGGACCTGGCGCCTTACGCCCCCGCACTTCCGGTTCCGGGTCGGTGCGGTGTAGCGGGGGCTTTAAACCGCGGGCGGAGGCGCTTTGGTTCGCTGCCCTCCTGGCCCTCAGCCTCCGCTCATTCCCTGGAGCCTTCCCGGCACCCCTGGCCTGGGGACCCTGTCCTCCCGCTGGCCTCGCGTGTCTGCTCCCGCCTCCCCAGCGCCATCAACTCCTCTCCCACCAGCGCCGCGTCTGCCTCCGCTCGCCACCCGGCCGTGTTCCCTGCTCTCCGAATGAAACGGCCATCGGTCCCTTCTAAGCAGGCCGACCAAACGCTGCCCTCAGATGCCTCTGACGCCTCGTCGTCCGGCCGTGTCGCCAGAGCCGCGGGCCCCCGGGCTCTCCTGCGCTGGGGAGCGTGCGGGGGATGCCGGCACGTGCCGCTTGCTTTACGTTGTGAAGCAGACGGGTTCGTGACGCAGAGCAAGCCGGCAGAGACCAGTGCGTGGCTGACCAGGATGCGGATACCGTCGTCCGTGAGCAGCGGTAGATTTCGGTCTACGGACGTTCACTTACCACCTGCCGTGGGCGGCTGAAGACTCTCGGCCCCCGGTGCTGCAAAGCCCTGGTCCTGTGCTGCTGGATTTGGTGGAGAGACAGACAGTAGATCCGGCGGACTGGGTTCCACGAAGAGAAGTCCAGCTGCAGAGGGAGCGGGAGGGTGGAGAGGCTTCGCAGAGGGGTCATGTGGGCAGGGACCGAATGGAAGAGCCGGCCCTGCAATATCTGGAGGAGGTGCGCTCCGGACAGAGGAAGCCAAGCCCCTCTTAAGGCTCCAGGGAGGCCCAGTGGGGCTTGTTCAGGGTATAGCGACGCAGCCGAGCTGGCAGGACTGCAGTGAGCTCGTGGTGAGGGGTAGAAACGAAAGCAGAGTGGTAGGCCTAGACACTTCGGGTTGTGTTCAGAGTGCCTTGGGGAGCCCCCCCCCCCGGGGGGCGTGCCTGAAAGGCTGGAGTTTTGCAAGCATTGCCCCAGCGGGTCCTTGCACTGCTTTGGAAGACCCCCACCCTATCGGGGCCAGGGGCAGAAGGAGGCAGGGAGACCAGAGTGGGGGTGGGGGCATCGCAGCAGTTGGGGCCTGGATGAGAGTGGCAGCATAGTTGGGTTTGGGGTGTTCTGAACGTAGAGCCTCTGAGACCTGCTGAGTTCCTCAGGCCCAGCTCCCTACGTCGCACAGCTGAGCAGGACCTGAGCCCTTTCCAGGTAGCAGTGTCCAGCAGCTGAGCATAACACTGGGAGCCGGCAGCATTCTGGACTCACGGCCAGTGGCATCTGGCATGATGGCAGCAGCCCAGCTGGTGGTGTCAGGTGCAGCCCAGCCAGCCACAGGGGAGCAGGGCTGGTCCCCTCCGCGTGTGTACTGTCACGGAGCTGGCTGCTGGCTGCCCAAGAGTGGGTCTGGCTGCCAGGTTTGCCGTCACACTGACGGCTCCTGTCCACCGTGACGCTCTCTCCTGAAGCCGTGTCTACTCTGTGAAATCTCCTAATTAACATGTTAAGAAGGTTTAAGCCTGACTTAATGCACATAGACCGGTCTGAAAATGTTCAGCTGAATGGTGTCCAGTACTTGCCACCTTTTTGTCACCTAAGCACGTTCGTGTTTAAAATTTACATGTTGTTGGAAAGCTGGCAAATTGTAGTTTTAGATTATATATGGTTATATCTTCCTGGTACCTCCCTTCTGGACTTAGGAGAGTTTGCACCCTTTTAATCGAAGCATAACGTTCGTAGAATAAAGACATTCGTACATGACCCGACACGGACAAGTGCCCGAGCTCCACACGTTTGCAAACAACAACCTCTGTGGCCTGCCCCCAGAACGCTTCCTGTCCCCAAGACCCCCTCGGGCCCCCTCCCAGTGCAGACCCAAGATAACTGCTGTCAGCTGCGAAGGAGCTCAGCAGGTCGATACCCTGACAGTCTTACTGGTGTCGGTTACGCGGCGGTCTGCGATACTCTGCACACTTCCTGAGAGGCCCACGGTCAGTTAAATCTGGCGGCCAGTCGTGCTCACTGGCCGTGTTTCTGTAGTTCACTGTGTCAAGCCCTGTTCCTTCTTCAGTCGTTCTCTTGTACCTGAGATGTACAGAGGTGTTGACAGCATGGATTCTGGAACTTTCTAGCTCTCAAACTGCAACACCCTCCTAACATTCCGTTAAATTCCTCCAGGGTCTCTGCAGTCATCTAAAACTGGAAGCAGGTGGGGCCAGAGCTCATTCTGTCTGCCTTCCTGGTCACGTGTATGGTTTCCGGCGGGCATTGTACTGGGGAAGGGAAAGGTTCTGTTCTTCAGTACATTTGGGGAAAAGCATAAGGAAATGAGATGATTTAGCTGGCCATTCCACTTGCATATAATTTAGTATACCCTTACAGTCTGGCATCCCTCCCATCATTTTTGTGTTCTAATTGTGCTCAAATACACGTAACATAAAAGGTATCATCCTAACCATTTTCAAGCACACAGTCCAAGGACACGTAAACACATTTGCATTGTTATGCAGCTATCACCACCACCCGTCTCCAAAACCTTTCCATCCTCCTGACACTCCGTCCCTCCTTCCACCCCCAAGGAACCCCGGCCCCATCCCCCTCCAGTCCCGGCGCCTCCCTGTCTTGGCAGCTGTGTGGGTCTGCCTCCTGCGGGTCCCGCATATCCGGACTCGTCCTTTTGTGACAGCGCCTTTCACATCGCGTGGTGTCTTCAAGGTAGATGTATGTCGTATCACGTGTTGGAATTCCTTTCCTTAAGGCTGAATCATACTCCATTGTATGGGCAGTCCACGTTTTGTTTACCCCTTGACGTGCCCATGGGCACTGGGGCTGCTTCCACCTTTTGGCTCTTGTGGGTAATGCTGCCGTGAGCATGAGTGTGCAGGGGGTCTCTTCCAGACCCCCAGTCATGTTTGGTCTTTGTGTCTTTCAGGGGTTCGTGCAGGAAACAGAAGCTACCTGGGTGTTTTAAGCAGTGAGAGACTTAACATAGAGACCAGTCGTTGGCAGGTTGGGAGCTGGGGCTCCCGGTGAGGTGACCTCAGTACCCGCCTCTGCCTCGCTTGAGAAGGCCAGTAGGCAGGAGGCTGCCCCCGGGGCTGTTGGGTGTGAGGGCCGTGGTCTGGGGTCAGAACATCTGGTTGCCTTGAGGGCAAATGTTGGGATGCTGTTGAGGTGACCCGGTCAGAAATCCATCCCCATTGCTCTGATCGGTCTCCCTAGCTTTCGGCAGTACCGTGTCTTGATTCCTGGGGTGTCCGGTCAGGTGAAGTGAAATGAGGTGGCGCGAGTCCTCCGACTTGTTTGCACCTTGTTTTGGTTATTCTAGATCCTTACCATATACATTTAGAATCTCGTCTGCGTGTATAGCAAACACCCCGTCCGGATTGTGATGGGAGTCGCTCTGAGTCTAGATCGGCCTGGGGAGAACCGACACCCTCGGGGTAGGGTCACAGCCCGCCTCTGCGTTGATGGCAGTCTTCCTCGGTTTCCTTCATTACCGATCTGTAGTCTTCCGTGTCTAGATCTTGTGCGTGTTTTGTCAGATGTTTTTGGTGCTGTTGTAACTGTTACTTTCGTGGAGATTCCTAAAGGGAAGCCTCACTGAAATGGAGACTCACGCCCTACTGCTCCTGCCCAGGAGCGCGCCTTGCACGTGGATGGTACCGCACTGCCCCAGCAGGAGGAAGAGGGTCTCCTCCCCCTCCCCAAAAGCTCCCAGTTTGCTCCAGTGCACTTTTCCTAACCACAGCCCTCCCAGCTCCCCGTTCCTCTGTGAAGTGTACTTCTCAGTTCTCCAGACCTGCCTGTGGTTCCCCCATCAGCTGCTTGTCCCAGATGGCAGTTCTCTGCTGCTCCCCAAAAACCCACCCTTCGCTGGTAAAATAACTGGCAGTTTTAGTTTTAAGGTTAACACTTTTAAAATTTTCTGTTTTCATTGTTTCTTTGCTAGTGCACATAATACGATTGATTCTCATACAGAACGTTGTATTCTATGACCTCGCTAAACTCCTGTGTTCCATTCGTTGGCTTTGTTATTGAGTCTCTGTCGCTGGCACGCTTCTCTGTTTCCTGTCTACTTGCACTGGCAGGGACCTGTCCTATAACGTGGAGCGGGAATGAGGAGAGCCTCGTGTTGTGCCCAGTGTTAGGGTGGAGGCCTTTGTCTTTTACCACGAGTGTGGTACCAGCTGTGAGTCCTGTCGGGTTGGGAAATTTGCCTTCTGTTCCTACGTCACTCAGAGTTTTTATGATGAGTGGATGTTGAATTTTATCAAATGTATTTTCTGCATCCATTGAGATGATGGGTGATTGGTCTTCTGATATCCAACCAGCCTTGCATTCCTGGGAGAAGCCCACATGATCGTGCTGTATTTCCTTTTTTATATATTGTTCAGTTCCATTTGCTAAATTCCTGTTAAGAATGTTTCTGTCTGTGTTTATGAGAGATGTTTGTCTATAGCTTTTTTTATAGTGTCTTTATGGGGTTTAGGTTTCAGGGTAATGTTTGCCTCACTGACTCAGCCGGGCATGTTCCCCACCCCCCAGCCCTTCAGTTTCCTGGAAATGACAGAACGGGCACAGATTTCTAAACATATAAAAGGCCATTTTGAGCTCCCTAGGGTGAGCCAACACAGACCTATAGCCCTGGTTTGCCTGCGTTCCCCTCCTATGGGGGAAGCGAGGTCACCATAACTTCCATCTGAAGCAGGCTTTTTCAGTATTCCGTAAGAGGGCCTTAGGCTCTTAAGTCATAACCTTCTTATTCAGAAACCGTGGGCTGACCATTATTTATGGGAAAGAAGTTCTGGAAGTGCTCCCGGGACTGTTTCTGAAGAACACGGACAGTGCTTCTCTCAGAGCGCCGCCTCACCTAAGGACTGATCTCTTGGCCATTCTGGGACAGGAAGGCTTACCTACAAAAGGGGCCACTGTGTTTCCCAAACTGGGGTGTCCTTTGAGATCTGAGAGTTTTCTGCAAACATTTCCTAACTCAGCATTTATGTTTTGGTGATCCAAGACCATCTGTGGTCATTTGAAGGGGCCACATAGACTCAAGCCACTCTCCTGGGGTCCTGCCCTGGCTCGGCCACTTGGAGCTGTGTGACCCTGCCATGATACAGAAATGGGAGCTCCTGCTGGGTTTGCAGCACCCCGTTCAGGGCCCGTGCTCCGTCACAAATGGCGGTCTTGTCGCTGCTCCTGACCGCTGGGCGAGCACGCTGCGGCCAGTATTGTGTAATTTCAGTTACCAGACTGTGGTGTCCAGCGTCGAGACATAGACTCTGATTGCCGCGGTGCTGTGCGGTGAGGGGAGCGTCTGCGGCAGTGGGAACGGAGAAGGTCGGGGGAGAGGTCAGAGCTGCCCTGGGAACGCCTCCTGGGGGAAGCCCGCAGCTGCTGGGAGACTGGTACTCTCTGCAGGAGCGCTCATTACAACAGTGTGTCTGCTCGTCAGACGCACATTTATCTGCGTTTACCGGGTATTGTGATTTGGGGTTTAGTTTACAAGTTAGATTTGGTTTAATAGTTATATGAGGAATTAATATGTTATGTAGGTTATATTCAGAATAAGTCAATGCTGGAAATGCATGGAATATTTTCCTTCAGAAGATATTTGCATCTTATGCAAGTCTGCGAAATACTGATAGAAATTCCCTCGGCATTTACAGATTCGGAGGTGGGTCTCTTTTTTCCCTGCCTTGTGCTGTGCCATTAAAGTGGTGTGCCTGACCCCTTTTGTCACCAGGAATGAGGCTCTGGGCGACAGCTGCCTGGCCTGAGGGTGGTCTGTGGTCGTAGAGAAACAGGACTGGCATGTTCAGTCCGACCTGCTCTCTGTGCTGTGACTTCTTGGTGTGCCGGCAGTTTTCGGGGAAGGGGGTGTTGTGCGGGCGACCTCCTGGTCCGGACGGGCGGGCCGCTGAGTCCTGCTCTGGGGACGCTGGCCCTGGCAGCCCGTGGTCCGGGGGTGTTACAAGAGGAGCCTCCTGGGGACTGAGTTTTAAGGTTTCAGGTACAGTTATGTATAATACGCAGGGTACTTTTTTATTAAAAAAGCTAACCTGTAACCCCAAAATGAGATTCTCATTTCCAGGAGTGAGAGTAACTGGCTTTTTCTGTTTGAATATTATTTGCCGTAAAGAGACCCACTCTCAGGGGGTCCCCAGGGGAGAGCGGAGCGCGGGCTTCAGGCTCAGTCCAGCCAGGTTCCGCCACTTACCAGCTTTGTGACTTGCTTTGTGACTTTGGACCCAGCCTCTCAGAACCGCTTTTGTTTTCTCGGAGATGCGGGAGTGTGGGTCCCATTATTGTGTGTTGACCAGTTTCTTACACTTCTCCTGGTTGCCAGGAAGCACGCTGGGCGAGGGGTGTTTACTGGGGGATAAAATAGAATGGCCTTTGCACTCCTGGGCTTAGGCTCTGGGAAGAGGGATGGCTCCCGAGCAGGTGAACAGCCAGATACTTAATTGCGAAACTCGCACGGTGCCTGAGGTGTTAGCGTCGGGGTGACAGTGGGCAGGTGCAGCTCGCTCCGGCAAGCTTCAGTAGGGCGTGGAGGGGTGTGGTCCCGAAGAGATTCTGGTGCGGAATTTGGCCCTGGGGGCTCGGCCAACCAGATGTGCTTCTCCAGTGCAGGGCGTGGGGGGCAGGAGAGGCCCAGGGTCTGATCCCTCCAGGCGCTTTGAGCCGGCTCTCCAGTTCTCACCGGAGCAGAGCCGCCAGGGCGGGCCCCTGGGCTCTGCCGGTCAACTGTCTGTACCCGGCAGCTTCCCGGGGTCTCCTGAGGAAGTCAGGTGAGGACCCCCATTGTGGACGTGCACCTCGCTTCCCTTCTGACCAGAGGACCGTGCGGTGACGCTCCAGTAACAGCCCTTCAGGCCGGCTGACAGCGTTGGCTCGCCTGTGTGTCCCCGTGGAATTTTGTCCGGCGCGCCCTGCACGACGTGGATGTCATCAGCTCGTTGCCGGGAGAACCGCACTCCAGACACGGCGTTTGCCCTGGGGAGCGCCCTCTGCCCAGGTAAGACCGCGGTGTTCCTTTCGGGGCTTTCCAACCAGCGTCCACAGGCTGGGGATCCCGTTCAGGACGCTACCCCCACCCCAATTTGAGGAGCAAGTAAAGTAACGTGAGACACGCATTAAAAACGTCTGTGAAGAGTTACGTTCCAAATAGCGTTACCGAATCCCTGAGCTGCGACAAAGGGGCTGAAAGGCATTACGCAGGACGCATTTCCCTCTAGCGGACCTTCGGCTGCCATCTCTGCATACACAGAACCCCAGCGCCTCCGCTGTGACAGGCCCTTTTGGGTCCCTGAGTTGCAGAGCTGAATGTTGGGGAGGGAATCCCAGCCAGGTTGGGGGCGCGCAGAGCAGCAGGTCACCTGTCAGCAGTGAGGACAGGGGTGCACCCCAGCCCAGCAGAAGAGGCCCAGTGAGTCTGAGAGCTGAAGACATGGGCGGGTTATCTTTGCCCACACTTAACACTGTAAGGCGGTAGCCACCTGGTAGTTTCTGCTCCCCAGGCTGGGCTGGGCTGGGCTGGGCGAGGTCCTGCAGTGACTGCAGTCTGCGGGCTGGTGGCCAGCGTGGAATGGCTCAACCAGGGCCCCGGGGCCGGGTCTTGCTGTCACCTGGGTCCTCTTCTCTGAGGTCTCAGGGCCCGCCCTGCCACACGGCCTCTCCTTGAGTCTCCTAGCAGGGTGGCCACACTTGTGCCGGCCTCTCAGGGTGCTCCAGAGTGAAGCATCTGGGCCTCTCCCGTCTCGGGCCCTGAGCAGTGCGCTGTTACGTCCACCACATTCTTTGGGTGGGCGCAGGTCCCAGGCCCGCCCTGGCCTCAATGTGAGGGGACTGCACAAGGGTGTGAGTACCAAGGGGCGGGGGCCGTTGGGGCCACCAGGGCAGCCGCTGCGTGATAGCTGGTTAGGCCTTGGGGGAGAAGGCAGGGCAGGGAAGGGCAGCCGGATGGAAAGAAGGGTCTGGCCAAGGACTGAGGCAGTGGACAGATGGCAAGGTGTCTGGGGGGGCGGGGTGGCATGGACAGCTGTGTCACCCCGAGCTGTGTGGAATGGGTTACAAGGGGGTTTGGGCAGGGCGTACCTAAGTGGCAGTGATGAGGGCTTGGTCTCTCAAGCCCTCACTGGAAGTACCTGGTGGGTGACACCCACCAGTGTTGGGCTGTGAGCGGGTGTTTGGGACAAGGAGTGAGAGGCCAGGCCAGGGGTGGGGAAGGCCATCCCTTGTCTGGGCTCGTGTCCCCTTGGACTTTGGCTGGAGGGCCGGGCCTCCGGCATCCTCTGCTCTCACAGCCCTCCATCCCTCCTCCCACTCTGCATGGGGTCCCTTCTGCCTGCGCTTCCTCACGCCCCCACTGACCCCGAGTGGCCAGATCCAGCGGCAGGAGCTGCTCTGACTCATTTCCCAGGGCTCAGATCTCCGCCGTGGGTGGTGTAGCCTAGGCCGAGTCCTGCGTGACCCCCCAGATCAGCTTTCCCTGCCGCCAGCACTGCTGACTGCCCGTTTCCATGTCCCGCCCCAAGCCCTGGCTGCATGTCCGCTCTCCGGACCAGGCATCTGCACGCACACGCAAACGCACGCACGCACAGCTGGAACGGAGCGCAGCCAGAGCGGGCTCCCCGCAAACGCACGCACGCACAGCTGGAACGGAGCGCAGCCAGAGCGGGCTCCCTTTCCCTGCCGCCAGCACTGCTGACTGCCCGTTTCCATGTCCCGCCCCAAGCCCTGGCTGCATGTCCGCTCTCCGGACCAGGCATCTGCACGCACACGCAAACGCACGCACGCACAGCTGGAACGGAGCGCAGCCAGAGCGGGCTCCCCGCAAACGCACGCACGCACAGCTGGAACGGAGCGCAGCCAGAGCGGGCTCCCCGCAAACGCACGCACGCCCCGCACTCTCCCTCCTGTGCCTGTCCTCATCTTTGGCCCCTCTTCTGTCACCGCCTTACATCCTCTCTGTCGTCGGCAGCTCCTGTGTGCACTGCCTGGCTTCCCCCAAGTTCATCCCACGGCGAGACCCTCAGGGTGGAAGTCGATCAGCCTCCACGAGCTCAGGGTAGATGCCACCCTCCTTTCCGACCGCAGCCCTTCTTGCTGGTTCTCAGGGCACTGCGGGCCCCTCCTTGGGGATTTGTCCTTGCCCTGTCCTTTGCCTGGATGTGTCCATCCTAGGCTCTGTCCTAGGCTCCTCTGTCCCGCTGGGACATTCCTCAGATGTCACCCACAGGACTCTTGCTGACACCATCTGAACGGTCTGCTCCACTCATCCCTCCCTGCGTGCTTAGCGCCTGGCCCTGCCTCGGTCCAGTGCTGAGTACAGCTCACCGCACACAGATGGTGCCTTTTCATTGTACGTTCTAGTGGGGTCCGGCCACCACGTCCTCAGGTGTGCGGTTCTCTGGGCACTTTCCGGACCCCCTGGGCATCTCTGGCCGGGGCACTGCCCTCTCAGACCCAGGCCGGGTGCCACCGTAGGGGTGGGGTCAGTCCTGGGAGGGGTACAGAGAGCTCTTCCGNTCTCAGAATCCTTCGAGGTCGGGGAAGTTCACAGGAGGGACTTGGGTATGCTGACTTTCTGCCAGAAGGTGTCCTTCCACGTTCTGGTCAGTGCAGCGATCTGCCGTTTTCAGAGCGAACGCGCATTCCGGATGTGGGCGTCACCTGCAGCTGTCTGCGTGATCACCCACCATCCGTCCGGGAGGCGCCCCGTCGAGGTTGTATGAATACGCCCTGTTCTGAAGCACACAAAATGACAGGAACTTCCCCATTCCAGGGGTCTGCTGAGTCCTGCATCCATGCACAGTGGGGAGGGGAGACAAGATGACATCAGGCAGGGGCAGTGGTACCGGGCTGGAGGCGTCAAGTAGAGGCCCCCTTGGTGCCCGCCCTGGAGGCCCGTGGCCTCTCCTCACCCCTAACCGGAAGAGGACTACCTTGGGCTCCATTTGGGGGCTTTGTTTTTGCCCTGAATCTGTGCAAACACACTGTGTCTGGGGAGAGAATCTCCTGTAGTCACCAAAGAGCGGCTCCTGGGGCCCTTCGGGTGGGGCTGGCCCGTGGGCTGTGGACCTGTGACAGGAAGTGGTTCAGGCCTCTGTGGTCGGGACGAAGCACCATGAGCGACGCTGAAGCTCAGAGCCTTTCCTTGTTTCCCATCCGGTTCAGAGGTGTCTGTGTGCCTCTGATGGGGACTCCCGTCCCGGCGATGGGGGAGGGCTCGGTCTGCTCAGCCCTCCACATCGCGCCGGGAATAGGTAACAACTCTGGGCAAGGGGATGAGCGGGTTTTGCTTGGAGTGTGTGCGTGAATGAACGGGCCCAGCCGGAAGGGGTGGCTGGGGCCCCAGTGGGGCCACCTAGGCCTGCCTGACCTCTCCTGGCCTCTCCAGACCCCTCCTGACTTCTTCTGGTCCTTTCTGACCCCACTTGACCTCTCCTGGCCCCGCTTGACCTCTCCTAGCCCCTTCTGGCCCTCCTCCTGGCTCTACTTGACCTCTCCTGGCCCCACCTGGTCTCTCCTGGCCCCACCTCACCTCTCCTGGCCCCACCTGACCTCTCCTGATCCCACCTGACCTTTCCTGGCCCACCTGACCTTTCCTGATCCCCACCTGGCCTCTCCTGATCCCCACCTGGCCTCTCCTGATCCCCACCTGGCCTCTCCTGGCCCCACCTGACCTCTCCTGATCCCCACCTGGCCTCTCCTGGCCCCGCCTGGCCTCTCCTGGCCCCACCTGGCCTCTCCTGGCCCCACCTCAGCTCTCCCCGCCCCACCTCACCTCTCCTGGCCCCACCTGACCTCTCCTGATCCCCACCTGGCCTCTCCTGGCCCCGCCTGGCCTCTCCTGGCCTGCCTGCGTGTGGTGTCTCCACCGAGCTGTCCCTGCCTCAGTGAGTGCCAGAGGAGTGTGGGCACGGCTCCATCTGGCCTTTGTGTGTTTTCTCTTCTGCTTGGTTTTAGCCCAGTGTCTAAAAGACTTGGGTCCCCCTCCAGGTTGAGCAGACTCAAGAGGCCTGTTTTGCTGGGGCAGCGTCCCATCTCCTGCATCCCGGAAATCCAGAAAGCTGAGAACAGAGAGACGGAAGGGAAGCTGTACTCCAGGCAGCTGGGAGGGTGTTCGTGGTCTACCTGCGCCCCATGTGACCTTTCTGAAGTTGAGACCGCCGCCCGCCCCCCACCTTGGATGAGGGGTCAGGAGGTGGAGGCCGAAGTCAGGCCCGTGAGGTCAGGCAGCTTTGCACGGACGGAACGCCCGTGTGACTCCAGGCAGCCCTGAGTGCGCGGCTCTGCCGTGCGGACAGCCTCATCGCACTGAAAACACGGGAGAAGCCCAGTGGGGCTGCTCAGGCCCGGCGTGGAGGCCACAGGTCCTCCCGCCCACGAGTGTGTGCGGTTGTCTTCCTCGTCTGAGTTACGCAGAGACAGCCTTTGGAACGTGCGCTTTATTGTGTTACAAAAACAAAATTTCCCACCAAAACACAGCTAAAAAAATAACACATTTTCCCAAGATTACATTACCAAAAACAGTTAATATCATTGGAATAGATCCATTAATACTGCTCGAAGAAGCATCAATTACATTAGAAACATAGGTGGTATTTTTTTTTAACCTTACAGCGTTAAAGTGCTTTACCCTATGGAAACAGGGAAGCGGCTGTGTGTGTCTGAGATGCTGACCTGTCCCGGATCCGTGCGTGCTGCGGGCCTAGGCCGCGGAAATGACTGCTCGGCAGCAGCCCGGCCCTGGTGACCACCCCACAGCAGTGCGCTTTCTGGCCTGAGCCCAGGCCGGCTGGTGTCGGTGTGGACGCACGGCCCACCCCACTCCCCGGGCTGCTTCCCGGCCAGAGCGTCCCTCCCACCTCGTCACCGCTGGAGAAACCCCACACCTTCCAGGTGTATTTGTTCTCGGTGTTTGAGTTCTGTGGAGCCAGACTTTCCCAAACCTATGGATTGTCGCTCCTGTCAATTCGCACATTCCCTGGAGCAGGGCCGGGTGTCTACGCGGTTGATTCTCATGGTTCCTTCTCCCGGAACGTGCTCACCCTACAGCATGGTGGGAGAGGCTCCGGGCGCGCAGCCTGGAGCCCCCACAGGAGGACGACCTCCTCCCTCCTCCCTCCTCCCTCAATGTTCGGGGGCTCTGCCTGCCCCACACCCACCCTTTCCAGGGCCCCTAGTGGGGCCTCGGGGCATTTCCGGCTGGACTCGGGTCCACAGGAGCACGCCTCGGAGACAAAGCCATGGGGGCCTGGGCTCACCGTGCACACAGCTGGGTTCGTGGACCCCAGGGAGTTGGGGGATGGGTCCCCAGCGCCTGAGCTGGAACAAGGGGGCACCACCGGGGGGTTCCATCGTGTGGCCGCAGGAGCAAGCGCCAGACTCTAGCCCAGCCCCGATGCCCGAAATGCCGGACGTCACGGCCCCCAGTAGCCCTGAGTCTGTGGCCTGTGACTGCAGTCCTCTAGGGCAGTGCGTACCCTGGGGACACTGCAGATCCCCGTGCGCCAGAGCCCGTCTGGGCTAGTGAGCAGAGCTGGCTGCCCGTCAGAATGAGCTCGTTCTCTCTACCCAGTTGGCCCCAGCCTGGAGGTCAGAGCCTCCTGGGTGCGCTGACACCCTGGAACGTGGGCCCCAGGGGATGCACGGTGGAGGGGGAGGGCTGGCGGCATAATCCCAGGCGCAGCCGCTCACGGCAGCACACACAATGCTTTCACGGCAGTATAGACCGGTGAGGCGTCCAGGTGACGTTCCAAGATGAAGTCCTGGTCTGGCGTTGTTCCGGGACTCCCTTCCCCGGCCGGCCAGTCTCTGAACCACTGGGCAGCAAGTAACACCCCTCCCTCTTCCCAGTGTGGACATCTAAGAAAGAAGCTGGTATTTTACCACCCACCATCTGGACGTCCAGCGTGGAGAGGGACGCAGCTCGAGTCCTGAACAGACACCTCTGAACACGTAGCCTGAGGAGTCCGTCCTGCCTTCCCTGGAGACGAAGCATCTCCTGGGGGGCTCACGGCAACAAGCAGAAACCCGAAAGGCGCTGAGGGCTGCGTCTACACCTTCCCCTGGCCTGGAGGCTTCCCTGCTCTGTGCAGACACCAGCAGAGGACCACATGTTCTGCAGGCACAGCGAGGAGCCAGCTGTGCTTGGGAAGCTCCGTGTACCCGCATCCAAGGTGAGTTTCCGCTCATGAAAGAGGCCGGCCTCCCGTTATCCTGCCTGCCTCATTACCCATGGTCCATGCTTCTCCGTGGCCCTGTGTCCTGCCCTGGACAGTGCGCTTGGTCGGTCAGCGTGCTGGCCACAAAGGCTCACGTGGTTCCTTGCCAATGAATATGGCCCCACGCCTGCCCCCAGCCCGCTGATGCCTTGGGGTGCCTCGTGAAGGACTGCGTCCCCACCACTGCCTCCTTGCCATCCCCAGGAGCACAGGAGGGCCTTCTCATCACCGGGCCTTTCTCCGAGCCCCCGGTCAGCACCCTTCCTGCCGACTGCTCCCTCCGCCTAGGAGGGGCTCTCCCCACGGCCCTGAGAAAGGTGACCCATTGCCCTGCCCCCAGTTTGCCAGTGTCACCAATGGAGTGGAGCTGTCCCCAGTGGAGAGCTTTGCATCCAAACAGTGGGTGGACCTGCTCTGTGCCTCCATGGCCCTGTCCAGCATGTGGGAGCGAGAGGCTGACCCTCGCCTGGCTTGCCCTCTGCTGTCGTAGTGCAGCCTGTTTATACAGACCTGGGAGGCCAGGAGTGCCGCCAGGCTGAACCCTGAAGGGAACGGTAAGCATGAAAGCAAAAAATGAAATAAAAGCTGACCCGCCAATACAAAGGGTATCATTTTATCAAATATTGACAGTTTCCAGTAGTCTAAGAAGCATGCTGTCCACGTCTGTGCCAGGAAGGTCGCCGCAGGGAGGCGGCTGTGGCCAGTGATGTTGGCGTCGGTGTTGGCTGTGGCAACTGACCAGAAGTTTCCTTGCCTCCCAGGAGGGACCGCACACGCCTCCAGTTCCAGGGAGGTCCTGGGTTTCCTCTTTGGGCAGGAAGTGGAAGGTAGCTGCATGGTTTGAAGTGTGAAGGACAGACTGACCCTCAAGTCCAGCAGAGGGACCCAGCCTTGGGCAGAGACAGGGTCTGAGGCATCGACCCAAAAATAAACATGTTTTAGACACAATCCTGGAGCCACTCATTGCCAGGAACCAAAAGACGTCGAAAATACTTTTCGGCAGTCCGTCGTAGAGGCGATCCTCGTATTCCGAAGGATCTCACTGGGGAGCAGCAGTGCTGAGGATGACGAGGCCCGTGGCGGGCCCACCTCCAGGCCCGGACACGGCATGCCCCCTGTCCAGGGCACCGCGGACACCTCGCCTTTTCCGGGGCACAGCCTGCAGGTCCCGCCTCCCTCGGCAGTCTGACAAAAGGACGAGGAGACAAAACACGGCTTCCCCGGGGACTGCGGCCACGGCTGCTGCCGCTGCTGACCCCGCACTGTGCCCTCCATGCCCGCGCTTGGACGAAGCCCGGCCCCTCAGTGAATCTCGCCCTCCGTGAACTCCTCTTTGATGGACTGTTTTCGGGACTTGCAGTCCGGGAGGTCGAAGCCGAAGTCTGCCCACTCGTCGGGCCCCGAGCCCCCGCCCGGGCCCCCGCGGTTGGGGATGGTGATGGTGTGGCGCACGCGGAAGTGCACGGCTTCCATGACCCGCTGCCGCTGCAGCTCCCCCGAGCTGCCGATGGAGACGGTGGAGGCGTTGCTGCTGGAGCGGATCAGCTGCTGGGTCCCGTAGTCGTGGCTCTGCTTCAGCTCCTGCAGGGCCCTCCAGATGGTCATCCGGTACTGGTCCGGGATCTTCAGCGCCCCGAGGTCCTGCGGGAGCCGCGGGCGTGCCGCTGTCAGCAGGCCCTGCCCCCACCCCGCCCAGAAGCCCCCTCATCCCCAGTGGTGGACCCCGCCAGGAGGAAACGGGGCAGCTAGCGCTGCATTTGCGAGGCCGTGGCCTTCCCTGACCAGAGAGCCAAGAAGGGGCGTGTGCTTGGAGGGTGAACTCATTCCTGGGCTCTGCAGCCTGCAGCCCTGACCACAGCCAGAGCGACCCTCCACCGCAGGCCCCGTGGGGACCAGAGCAGCTCATCGAGCCCCTGCGCCCTCCCCCGCCACGCCAGGCACGGGGTCCCGTGGGTGAGGGGCCCTTAATGTGCACTGAACTAGGCTGGCTGGGGTCGGTGGGGACAGGGGAGGGGGAGGGCATTCGTCCGAGTGACTGGCCCCAGTGCCTCCGACAGGCCCGCACCTCCGGCCCGGGCGGGAGCAGGGGCTCACGAGGCTCCCTGGGATCTGGGGCTGCCCCTGCGTCTCCAGGGCTCTGGAGGCTTGCGCTTTCCTTGGTTAATCATGCATTACAGCTCAATGCAGCCCTAGGCTGCGAGCTGGTGACTCCCTCACGGTGTAGGAGGGACTCAGTGCTGGTGTTCTTGTCTGAGCCATGATGAGCCATGGCCGTTTGCTTCCAGCCTGGCACAATCTGAACC
>NW_024425786.1:2253081-2260208 GCF_017311325.1 Ursus maritimus | reverse complement strand
TGCCCCCAGCCCGCTGATGCCTTGGGGTGCCTCGTGAAGGACTGCGTCCCCACCACTGCCTCCTTGCCATCCCCAGGAGCACAGGAGGGCCTTCTCATCACCGGGCCTTTCTCCGAGCCCCCGGTCAGCACCCTTCCTGCCGACTGCTCCCTCCGCCTAGGAGGGGCTCTCCCCACGGCCCTGAGAAAGGTGACCCATTGCCCTGCCCCCAGTTTGCCAGTGTCACCAATGGAGTGGAGCTGTCCCCAGTGGAGAGCTTTGCATCCAAACAGTGGGTGGACCTGCTCTGTGCCTCCATGGCCCTGTCCAGCATGTGGGAGCGAGAGGCTGACCCTCGCCTGGCTTGCCCTCTGCTGTCGTAGTGCAGCCTGTTTATACAGACCTGGGAGGCCAGGAGTGCCGCCAGGCTGAACCCTGAAGGGAACGGTAAGCATGAAAGCAAAAAATGAAATAAAAGCTGACCCGCCAATACAAAGGGTATCATTTTATCAAATATTGACAGTTTCCAGTAGTCTAAGAAGCATGCTGTCCACGTCTGTGCCAGGAAGGTCGCCGCAGGGAGGCGGCTGTGGCCAGTGATGTTGGCGTCGGTGTTGGCTGTGGCAACTGACCAGAAGTTTCCTTGCCTCCCAGGAGGGACCGCACACGCCTCCAGTTCCAGGGAGGTCCTGGGTTTCCTCTTTGGGCAGGAAGTGGAAGGTAGCTGCATGGTTTGAAGTGTGAAGGACAGACTGACCCTCAAGTCCAGCAGAGGGACCCAGCCTTGGGCAGAGACAGGGTCTGAGGCATCGACCCAAAAATAAACATGTTTTAGACACAATCCTGGAGCCACTCATTGCCAGGAACCAAAAGACGTCGAAAATACTTTTCGGCAGTCCGTCGTAGAGGCGATCCTCGTATTCCGAAGGATCTCACTGGGGAGCAGCAGTGCTGAGGATGACGAGGCCCGTGGCGGGCCCACCTCCAGGCCCGGACACGGCATGCCCCCTGTCCAGGGCACCGCGGACACCTCGCCTTTTCCGGGGCACAGCCTGCAGGTCCCGCCTCCCTCGGCAGTCTGACAAAAGGACGAGGAGACAAAACACGGCTTCCCCGGGGACTGCGGCCACGGCTGCTGCCGCTGCTGACCCCGCACTGTGCCCTCCATGCCCGCGCTTGGACGAAGCCCGGCCCCTCAGTGAATCTCGCCCTCCGTGAACTCCTCTTTGATGGACTGTTTTCGGGACTTGCAGTCCGGGAGGTCGAAGCCGAAGTCTGCCCACTCGTCGGGCCCCGAGCCCCCGCCCGGGCCCCCGCGGTTGGGGATGGTGATGGTGTGGCGCACGCGGAAGTGCACGGCTTCCATGACCCGCTGCCGCTGCAGCTCCCCCGAGCCGATGGAGACGGTGGAGGCGTTGCTGCTGGAGCGGATCAGCTGCTGGGTCTCGTAGTCGTGGCTCTGCTTCAGCCTCCTGCAGGGCCCTCCAGATGGTCATCCGGGTACTGGTCCGGATCTCAGCGCCCCCGAGGTCCTGCGGGAGCCGCGGGCGTGTACGCTGTCAGCAGGCCCTGCCCCCACCCCGCCCAGAAGCCCCCTCATCCCCAGTGGTGGACCCCGCCAGGAGGAAACGGGGCAGCTAGCGCTGCATTTGCGAGGCCGTGGCCTTCCCTGACCAGAGAGCCAAGAAGGGGCGTGTGCTTGGAGGGTGAACTCATTCCTGGGCTCTGCAGCCTGCAGCCCTGACCACAGCCAGAGCGACCCTCCACCGCAGGCCCCGTGGGGACCAGAGCAGCTCATCGAGCCCCTGCGCCCTCCCCCGCCACGCCAGGCACGGGGTCCCGTGGGTGAGGGGCCCTTAATGTGCACTGAACTAGGCTGGCTGGGGTCGGTGGGGACAGGGGAGGGGGAGGGCATTCGTCCGAGTGACTGGCCCCAGTGCCTCCGACAGGCCCGCACCTCCGGCCCGGGCGGGAGCAGGGGCTCACGAGGCTCCCTGGGATCTGGGGCTGCCCCTGCGTCTCCAGGGCTCTGGAGGCTTGCGCTTTCCTTGGTTAATCATGCATTACAGCTCAATGCAGCCCTAGGCTGCGAGCTGGTGACTCCCTCACGGTGTAGGAGGGACTCAGTGCTGGTGTTCTTGTCTGAGCCATGATGAGCCATGGCCGTTTGCTTCCAGCCTGGCACAATCTGAACCCAGGGCATACGGCAAGGACGAGTCTTGCCTTCTGTAGGCCTCAGTTTCTCCTCATGTAAGTGGCACTGAGTCGCACCAGCTCCAAGACCCTTCTGGCCTTGGCAACTCTCCGTGCTTTGGGAACAGCCTGTCCCCCAAATCAGAGGCAGCCGGGCCGCTGGGTATAAGAGAGAGGCTTCACGTCCAAGTGAGCAGTCCAGCTGCCAGGGGCCCAGGCGGGGGTCCCATCCAGCCCCTGCCTGCCCAGCCGACCTCCCCGGCGCCTAGAGAGCTGACTCGATAGGAAGCCAGACGTGAGAGAGTAGGTTGGGTTTGGTCTCGGGAAGAAGGGTTTTCCCAGATTCCCCCACCTTCCCTCCCTCAGGGAGAGCAGGAAGCAGAGGGCGGCTGTGCCCCGGGGCCAGGGCGCGGTGCTCTGGTCCGTGGGCGGGGCTCCTACCTCTATCGTCAGGTTCTGCAGGTGGTAAATGTTCTGTAGGCCCTGGGACGTGAAGTACTCGATGCAGTTGGGACACCCCAGTCCTGTCAGGAAACTGCGGACAGAAGGCGGGGTGGAGCGGCTCTAACTTCCAAGCACGTGCTCAGCTGCGCGGCCTGGCACCCCTGCCCACCCGTGGCCACTCCAGGAGCCCCTTCTGAGCAACTCTGGGGTACTCACTCCTGCCCTCACCCCTGCTGCTGTCTGTGCTCGAGGGCGTGAGGACAGGCAAGACAGAGTGCAGACTGCCCAGCAGCCCCCCAGGGGCTGAGGTCCGTGGCTTCGTGGCAGGACTCAGCAGCACACACATACCTGACCAGGCTGGGGTCGGCGTGGTAGGGGGGTGGTGGGGTGCAGTGGGACCCCGAGACCATGGACTGGGCGCTGTGGCTGCCGTTCATGTCGCCGCTGGCCGGCAGGGCGTGGCCGTGGTTGTTGAGAATGCCGGGGCCTAGGCAGGTGGCAAGCCGGACCGTCGGGGCCAGCCGGGTCGGGCGTCCCCCGCTCTACAAGACTGGGAAGCTAGCACCGTGCGGACCCACGGTGGGGAACGGACTGAGGGCACTGTCCGTGGCTGTGCCTCCCGCCCGTGGATGGGAGCTGCCGGTGGGAGGCGGCCGTCGAGAGCCCCGAGCTGGGCAGCAGTGAGTGTCTGGAGCCAGACCTACCCTCTGTGCCACCCCTGCCTGAGCCACTTACCCATGGGCCCCAGGTTGGGCCCGGCTGCTGAGCCGTGCGGGGGCGGCTGGCCCACCAGCTGGTTGACGGAGGGCAGCTTGTTGACGCCTCCGTGTGCTTTGTTCATGGGCGAGAGGACGGGCCCGTAGGATGCGGGCTGCAGGTGGCTCCTGCTCGGACGGGGACGGCTCCTGGTCATTTCCACGTAATGCCCCGTGCTGCTGGGGGCCTCCCTCCTCACCCAGCGTTTCCACCCAGACCCGGGCCAGACGGCCCCTGGCCTGCCCTCCCGCAGACACAGGATAGAGCCGGCTGCTGCCGCTGGAATCAGCCAGTGGGGTGGCTGTGCTCTGACCCCCCACCTTCCAGCCAGGGAACACTTAGGAGGCCGCCCTGTGGGAGGGGCGGACTGGTGGCCCAGACGGCCATGGTGCACGGAAGGCTCCCAGGAGAAAGGGGTCCCAAGTGGGGGCCCTGGGTGCCTGTGCTGGCGGGGGCGGCGTCCTTTCAGAAGGCTCTGCGGGTAGACGTGGTCCTGGCCTTCCTGCCAGGTGGTGGCAGGGTGGGGGTCTGGGGCTGGAGGGGCTGCACTCACGGCCGCTGCAGGAGCTGCTGCTGCTGCTGCTGCCGGTATGTATCCACCAGCTGCTGTGGCACCAGCTCCATCAGCTCCAGGCTCTCCTTGACTTTCATCAGGATCTCAAAGTTCTCGCGGCCCCGTACCTGAGCACAGATGGGGACCCTCGGCACAGGTGTCTGGGCGAGTCCTGGGGGACCCTGGGCTGGCGCTGAAGCTTCTCTCTCCTTTCACAGAGCTCCCTCGCATCCTGCGGCCTGGGAGCCCCCCTTCTCCCCTCTTCCCCAGGAGCAGGTGTGGGGCCCAGCGAGCGCCCCCCATTCCTCCCGTCCCTGAGGCCCTGCACACTCAGGGTGCTGGGGCGGGGGCACCCACCAAATACAGGGCTTTAAGAATCAGGAACTCATTCTGGAATCAGGTTCACATAATGGAAGAGCCGTCCTAGCAAAGCTCATGGGTGGTTTTGCCCATGTGACAGCCGTATAAACGGGTCACAGACTTCAGGATTCCATGCTCCCTGACGCACTGTCCCCCGGAGGGGTCTGCATCCCTCCCCCGTCTCAGCAGGCCTTCTCTTGAGGGGGGGTGGAGCAGTGCAGTCACATCCCCGCAGTCTGGCTGGCTGGGAGCTTCCTCTCCCGGCGCCCCGCCTGCCGCCTGCAGAGCCCAGGGTCCCGGCTCTGAGCACGCCACAGCCACTCACGTGCATGTAGTACACGTCCTCGTCCCCGTGCCGCCTCTTCTTCACGTTGGTGCCCAGCGCAGGGACGGCCGGGGGGCTCTGTTTGAAGGCTGCAAGGGGAGGCAGGCCACACGCAGGTGAAGCCATCAGGATACCCGTCACCCGGTGTGAGCTGCCCTCACGTGGGCGTGATCGTGGATGGGCCCGGAGACCAGTAACCCATTCAAGAGGGGCCGACCCAGGGTAGGGCCCGTGCTGGATGGAGCTGGAGCCGGGGCAGCCTCGTGGCTCATGCCCCAAGGCAGGTGCAGCTCTGTCTGACATCCTTGGCGGCCCCCCCGCCCCCGCCCAGGCCGCTCACCACGCTTGCCGGCGGCCCCGTTCTTCGCTGCGCTCTCGCTCAGGGCCTGCTGCTCCCGGTAGTGGTCTTCGTCGGCTTTGCGGTCTCGGCCAGGACAGGCGCAGATGCGGCCCTCAAAGGACCGGCGGCCCAGCACCTGTCCACTGGCGGGGGCCGGGGGGGGCATAACCAGAACCATGAGCCTCGGGGACCTGCCCCCCAGCCCTGCGAGCCCTACTCACCATCGCCACCCACCTTGCAGAGAGGGATCCTGATGAGCCAGGGGGTGAAGGCTGAGCTCGCAGCCCCTCTGGGACACCAGGTCCCTGCCGTCCTCCCAAAGCCCAGCTCCTGCTCCGGCAGCCCTTGCAGCCCGGGGCGGGGGTCCATCTCTCCTTAAACTCACCTCCAGGGCTCGCATCATCCCTTACCATGCCCCGGATTCATGCGCAGCCCCCAGCAGCACAGCCCCAAGCCCCTGTCGAGCCTCCCCCACCCCACACGCCCGGCAGACTCACTCCCGGGTCTCCAGGGTGATGATGATGAGGATGGGCCGCCGGTTCATGCCCCCCACACAGCTGCTGTTGCACATGAAGTTGTACAGGATGGTGGTGAATTCTGTCCCCACCTGCACATGGGGGGGGGCTGTCAGCCTGCAGGCCCCAAACCACTGAGGTGGGGCTCCCAGGCTGGGTCCTGACTGGGTAGGCACAGGGTGGAGGCAGCCCCTGCACTGTGGTCCTTTGCCATCCATCCGTCCACCTGTATATCTACCTTCTGTCCACCCATCTGTCCATCCATCCGCCTCCAATCATCCAACCGTTCACCTGCATGCGCCCACCCACCTCCATCTCTCTATCCATCCACCCACCTACTCATGCACCATCCAAACCCTCCCCGCATCCGCCTGCCCATCCGTCCATCCATTCATGAAGCACACGGAGTGCCATGCGCCATGCTGGCTCCTGGAAGCACAGAGTCCTTGGTCTGGTGGCTCTGGCTCTCTCCCTAACACAGATTAGAGGTCAAGCCCTGGAGGCTGGGTGTGGGCTGGCAGGTGCACAGGTTTCTGTGAGCACATATGTGTGTTCTGCTGGCCGTGGGCTCTCCTGGGTAGAAAGGTGCTCGGCGCTGTTCTGGCAGAGGGATGGACCAGAGCCATGTGGTCTGGCCCCATCTCCAGCTCATGTGCCGTTTCCCAGGGAGTCTGTGGACAGCTGAGTTATGAACCCAGGACTTTTGACCCCTGGGTGTCCCAGGACCACAAAATGGGTGGTGGTCACGGTCTCCCTGGGTCAGGAGATAAAACTCAGTCGCTGACGCAGGCAAACCTGGCCTTTCACAAAACCACTGGCACATGGCAGCCACAAGGGGGCAGGAGAGCCCTGCTTTCCTGATGGGCTCTGGCAGGCGAGAGTCTGGCTGCGGAAGGAGGGACAGCAGGGTGGGAGGCCTGGGGGGCCCGAGGGGCCAGGTACAGGGACGGGGTCTGAGGGGTTGATTGCAGTCTGGGGGCCAGAGCCAGGTAGGGAAAAGGTGGGGGCTCACTGTGCCCACTCACCCTGGGAAGCATGGCGCATAGGGCGCAGGGCTGCGACCAAGTCCTCCTCCCCCATCCCACCACCAACCCCCACACCCACTTGACTCCACCCCCAGCTTGGCCCTCACAGGAGCCCCAGAACCTTCTGCTGCCTTCGGGTCACAGCAGAACCCTGGGGGGGCTCTCCACCCACCCCCCATTCTGGCCTCATCCCTCACCTCCAGACCCTGCCTGCACCCTACCCACCTCTCTCCCACAGCCAGAGAGGGCCCGAGGGGGTCCCACTTAGACCTGCACACAAGTGGTCAGAAATGGGTGCCGGGTGCGGGGGTGGGCAGGTGAGGGCGAGGAACTTGCTCCGTGGCAGGACTGGAGATGCCGGGGCCAGCTGGGCTGGCTGGCTGAGCTGACATGAGTGCTCTCTGACCGCTGGGCCCACACCCTTGTGGCCAAGTGCAGGGGCCCCCAGCCTACCTGCGGGGGCTCGTAGGGAACCATGACACTCTGCCTGCCTGTGACGGGGTCGTCCACGTACTGCGAGAGATTGTTGCCCTCCACGCGGATGAGGTGGCTGGCCGGAGCAGACTGTCCTGCCGGGAGGGGACACCGCTTCAGAGGGGTGCCCAGCTGGGGTCTGGCCACCCCATGGCAGGTGCAT
>NW_024425786.1:2245523-2253073 GCF_017311325.1 Ursus maritimus | reverse complement strand
GCCAGCTGGGGACCACAGGGCCGGCCCCACTGGCCTCCTGCCCTCAGAGCGCCTGGCCCAGCAGCCCGCTGGCCTGTGGGCACCTGCACCCGAGGCCCCAGGTGCAGCTGGGGCGAGAGGGGCTGGGGACGGGAACGCTGAGCCCACGCTGCCAGCCCCTGCTGCCTCCCAGCCAGGAGGCCCGCGGCCAGCCCTCCCCATCCCAGGATGCACCGCCACAGACACCGCTGGAGGTCTCACCTTCGTTGAAGTCCCGCCCGAGCTCGTGGTTGGGGCAGCGCTTCACGACCTCGGTGACGTGCTCTGCCTTCTTATAGACGGGCATGGCACGGATGACGGTGCCGGGGGGCGGTGGGGCGGACACCTTGATCTGGATGGGGCAGGTCTTCGCAATTTGGCAGTACAACTTCTTCAACAGGGGGGAGTACTGGAGGGGGCAGGGGGCGGGGTCAGGTCCAGCCCCAACTCAGCACCTTCGAGACCGCGTGCCCAGTCAGGAATCCCACCCCCAGCTCTCCGATGGCCTGCTCGTCCTTCTTCAGAGTGCCTCCTCGGGGCACCCCTCACCCACTCGGCACCTGGCCCGTTTGGGAGCAGGGAGAGCAGTTGGACTTTCTGTCTGGATCTCCCTGGCTGGAGGTTAGCACCATTATGTCCGTCTTACGGGTGAGGACAGTAAAGGCTGGGGAAGTGAGGAGCTGCTGGTGAGCGGGGGCTGGGAGCCAAGCCCGGCTCTTCCCACCGTCAACCTTCAGCCCCCAGATCGTGGTGGTCTGAAGGAGGGGATTTGAAGCATTGCATCTCAGTTTTTAAACACCCAGAGTTAGGCTTTTCTGGCATTTTGATGAGAGACATGTAATTCTGAGACAGGCTGAGTCCCTATCCACCGAAGCTTCAGAAAGGAACTCCCTAGAACAGCAAGTCTGAGGGTTGGAGCTTCACAGCTTGGCATGGGCCACTGGTGTGGGGGGCCCTCTGACCTCAAAGCTCCAGTCCCTGCAGCCCGGGACCCTGTCTCAGGGAGGATGAGCGCCCAGGGGACCATGTCACCCACCTAAGAACCCTGGCCAGCTCTCATGAGTTCAAAGGTGACCCTGATGGTGGCCACAGGACACTTCCTGTCTCCGCCCCATAATCCCTATGCCCCCCCCCCAAAGCCCTAGTAACCTGGAGTTAGCCACAAAGCCTGGAGGGTGCCCCATCACACGCCCCCGCGGTACAGCCAGGGAAACTGTCCTGAACCAGGAGACACCGCCACAGAGAGGTGTCCAGCTGGGGTCCGGCCACCGCCATGTGGTGCATCACAGCAGACTGGGGGCCACACACTGGGGCTTCGGGTTCACAGTGGGAACTGTACCCACCATGGTTTAGTCGGGGCAACTGAGGATGGATGCTGGAGCTGCCGGCAGAGCCAGAGACAGTCTCAGCCCACTTTTGCCAAGGAAACTGGGAGGTCCTGACACGCTCATCCCGCAAAGGTAAGGCCCCCACTGGCCACCAGAGCTCCCTCTCTGGCCATCAAGGGACACTGTGGACCCTCAGGGACTCATACCCTCAGCAACTCCAAGTATACAAAAAGCAAGGGGTGGCAAACACAGCCCGAGAACAAAGGGTCCCCAGGGCCCTCAAAGCCCTTGGCCCCACAGTGTAAGCCATCCCTCCCCTGATGAGCTGGCCGGGGCTCCCTCCCGGAAACACTCACCCAACCCCAGAGTGGAGTCCAAGGGGGCTTGGGGGACAAGTGGGCTGGGGTCTCCCTAGTGGCATTCTCGGGGTGTTGGACCCTATTCAACTTTCCCGTGGTGCTGAATTCAGTATGCGCCCTTCCCGACCCCCATCATGGACGGGAACTGGATGCCCCTTGGGCTCACCCCCTCACAGGTGCCCCACTCATCGGGGTCCCCAGAGCCCAGTGCAGCCTGCCACCCCATCCCTGGGACCCCCACCTCTGAGCAGAGCCCCCAGACCTGTTTAAAATGAGGGAAAGAATGATCCCGCACAGCCCTGCAGATGGAGGTGAGGCACTGCTGGGAAAAGCAGAAAACAGGGCTGCCTAAGGTTGGGCTTGGGGCCACAAGGGGAGTGGGGGGCTGCCTGCTTGTTGCAGGGGTCAGTCCTGCTTCCCAGGAGGTGACCGCTGACCTCCAGTGTCCCCATCACTCCCCAAAGCACCAGTGTGGGGATAAGCTGGGCACCCTGCCCCCAGGGCTGTGCCCAGAACAGCCGCAGCCCAGCCCAAGGCAAACATTAGGTGCCAGCCAGCTCAGCACCCAGCTCTTTGGTCCACCCACAAGTGAGGCTTCAGAACTGGCCCCTGACCCTCAGACAACGTGCAGGTAGAGCGTCAGGCAGGGAACTGCCTGGCCAGCATCCTGGAGGCACGCCGAGAAGCTCAGCATGAGAGCAGTCATCCAGGGGGTCTTCCTGGGGGAGGAGGGCCCCACAGCAAGCATTTGTTGAGAGCCTATGGTCGGCCAGGTCCTAGACTCACTAGGGAAACTGGGCTGAGAGCCCCTTCAAGCCACAGAAGAATCCAGACTTACTGGAGGTTGGCACCTGAAAGCTACACAGCCCTGGTGCTGGCCGGCCTCAGCTGGTGACCAGTGGGACTGG
Source organism: Ursus maritimus (assembly GCF_017311325.1). Taxonomy (NCBI): domain Eukaryota; kingdom Metazoa; phylum Chordata; class Mammalia; order Carnivora; family Ursidae; genus Ursus; species Ursus maritimus. The sequence goes on along the minus strand of NW_024425786.1, from coordinate 2,250,460 downwards.
GCCCTTCTGTGGCAGCTGGTGGATTCCAGAGGGCATCCCTGTCCCCTGCAGGGAACACAGGGACCCCAGGAGGGCCTGCAGAGGTGTCCAGTGAGTGGGCCTGAGAGGGGGCATGCAGAGGACCCTCAGAGAGGGGCCTGCTTCATCCCAGAGTGGGGTGTGGGGGTGGGCAGACACACTGAGAAACAGGCCTGGCCTGGGAGGGGCAGGTCACAGTCCTGGGTGAGCAGTGGGAGAATGGCCTTTGAGGTCTGGCTCTTGTGCTTGGCCCCCGGGGATACTGTAAACCACTGGACAAACCTCTCCGAGGCTTGGTGGGGGGCCAGTGACTGACTACACTTAATACCCTTGGACCGTGTTCACAGTGGACAGTTAGTGTGCGGTAGTCATTCCCACGGGAGATGATTCCTGGCCCCTCTCTGAGCAGGGTGGAGAGTGCCCCCAGGGGCGCGTGGACCCTGCAATCCCCTTCCTGGAGCAACCACCCAGCCCAGTGGCTGCCATCAGTCAGTCATCCGACCTCCTGCTCCCTCCGCAGCCTGAGATGGGGTCTGTAGACCCCGAAAGGGCCAGGCGCCTTGGCTCACCAGCCAGCAGGGACGGTGCAGGACTCCAGGCCCAGCCGCGGGCTCTGAGCCCGGACAGAGACGGCGCGCGAGCCCCCTCGAGAGGTCCTGCAGCCCAGCGGGGCGGGGACGCCCCAGGGGTGCGCTTCGTGTCAGGACTCGGGGCGAGGTCCCGGAGAAAACGGCGGGACTCCCAAAGGCACGGGCGGCGGGCGGGAGGGCGGGGGGCGCGCCCTGGACGCCCTGCCCCGCCTCGGGGAGGAGCCGCCGGGAGCTGTCCGCGGTACCCGCGCGGGAGCGGGCTGTGCGGTGAGCGCGGGGCCGCCTGGGGTGGGTGAGGAGAGCGCGCTCGGCTTCCTCCCTTTGAGTCCCTGACAAGGCCACCACCAGCCTTGGGCCTAGCCCCACTCCCCACAGGGGTGTCCCCAGCCCAGGCCCATCCCCAGCTGGCTGCTAATGTGGCCTTGGGCACGTGCACCAGCCAGCCCCATCCCTGCAGGGGGGTGAGCCCACAGACCACCAGCCCCTTGGTGTTGAGCAGGCGGAGGGATGCCTGAGGTTTCCCTATACCTGGTGGCATCTGGCTGGGCTACAGCGGCAGGAGGGGGGCCTGGGAGGGGCCCTGGGATGGCCACACCTGGGATGGGGTCAGGGTGGGGGCCTGTAGGAGAGGAAAGCCTTCTCAGAAAACCAGGCCTGTGTCGAAGAGGGCGTGAGCTTCCACCCCTCCGCCAGCTCCATCCCTCCCCTCTTAGCTCCTGGGCCCCAGGCCCTGGGCAGGTGGGGAGGAAGACTCCTGGGTCCCATCTATTCTATAGAAAAGGTCGCGTGAAGCCACTTCCTTGCCCTCCCTCCCTCTTGCCTCTCTTTCCCTAGAACCGCTAGATGGATGTGTTTCAACAGATTCGGAGCTGATAAAATCTTATTTATCTTCGGCTGTTGACACAGAACCGTCTGGACTTGCCTGCTCCGGGATGCGTGTATTCCTCTGTGCTCACAGGAAACGGTTTGCCCAAATGCTGGTGTATGCCCATCCCTGCCCTCCCCCACTCGGACCCTCCCCCTCCCTCCCCCCATCACAGTGCGCGATGGGCCCGGTCTGGCTGGGAGCCCAGGGCCTGGCAGGGCTGGCGCGGGGGTGGCGGGCGAGGCGGCTCTGTGGCTGTTAATTTCCTCGCACCCGCTCCCCGGCAGCTGGGTGCCCGGCACGGGCAGGTTTGGACAGGAGGAGAGTGGAGAGGTGATAATAAGTTGTCTGTCATTTTCCAGGGACGTGTAGCATCTTGCAAACCGCAAATACCGTTAACCAGCTTGGGCGAATCTGTTACAACAGATTCTGGAAGACGGGGCCTGTGGGGGGGGCTTTTATTTTTTAAATGATTTTTTTTTTTATAGCCCACTTTTATCTGCTTCCCGTGCGTGCGTGCAAGCGTGCAGAGCACATTTCTGTCCTCTCTCTGATTTCAGGCCCCTTTGAGGACCCACCCAAGGCCACAGCCCATCTCTCCCTGGAGAAGCTCTGTGGGTTCGTAGGGTGACCCCCGAGACCCACAGGAAGCCTAGGCCCACAGCCCCCATTGACAGACATCCTGGGTCCCTTTCTCCTTCTGGGGGGTGTGACACAGCCACACTGCTGGAGCCCCTCCTATGGCCTCTCCCACCCCGAGGAGGGCTGCTGGGAGCGTGGGGTGGGCTCTGGTACATGTCAGGGAGTCCTGGGCAGGACAACGGGGAAGCTGCCAACCCACTTCAGGGCACCCAGGGTCAGGAAGCAGTGAGGGTCTGGGCACAAGGAAACCCACGGGCCTGCTGGCTGGAGGCTCCCGGGTTGCTCAGCCACAGCCAATGCCTGCAGACATGCCTGAAGAAGAAGGCTGCCATGATCCCCAAGAGCTCCTGGCTGGGGGGAGGGGACAGATGCATCTGACTAAGGACTGGACAGCAGGGCTCCCCTCGCTGGGAGCCCAGATAAGGGTAAATTGGAGGCAGAAACAGGCTTTGCAGGTGCCAAGTGACCCTGACCACTACCCAGGGGCATCCCCAGAAGCTGCTACCTGAAGAGGTGGGGCTGGGGCTGGTGGGGTCACCCCTCAGGACCCAGGCAGCCTGCCCCCCTACTTCCTAAAGCCAAGTCCCAAACAAGAGAGTAGGGGTCCTGGGACTCTCAGGATCTGGAAGTACTGTGCCCTGGGAGATGAGAGTGCCCCCCTCTCGGCTGCGCCCCCAGGCCACAGGGCCTTGGGCCTGCTCAGTCCCTCATGGCACACATGGCTGCAGGCCAGCAGGGACACCCGCCAATGGCATCTGTCCTGGGCTAAGATCAGGGGTGGGCAGCTGTGTGCGTGCAGCTGACCCAGGAGAGAGGCAGGTGGACACCAGGTCTGCCGTGCAGGGTTAAGAAGGCCCAGGGGGGCCAAAGGGTCAGGAGGGAAAGCCCGCACCAGCAGCCTGGGCAGTGGGAGATGCGGTGGGCCTAGAGGGGAGGGGAGGGCACCAGGGGTCTGGGGACACTGCGTGGGCTGCGGGAGAGACCGGGAGACAGTGAGCCCGAGGCGGGGTGCAGTTACCCTGCTTTCTCCGCAGGGCTCACAGGGCCACCGTCAAGGCCACCATTCACACTGACAGCTCCTCCTCGGCCCCGGGTCCACGCACACATGCTTTTCACCCCCAAGGTCATGAATTGTCACAGAGCACTGCTTCTAGAAGCTGCCAGCTCAGCAGGGGTGCAGCAGCGTTGAGACCCCGAAGCTCCCTTTGTCACCACCAGGCCTGACTCGGGTCCAGGAAGACTCAAAGCAAGGACACAGGTGCCAAATATGACATGCTTCTTCCTCTGGCCTGGGGTCAGGGGTAAGGGGACCAATGCGTGGGGGCTGCCCTTGGCCTCAGTGACCTGGACCGGGCAGTGTGAGAAAATCTGGGCCTCCCTCCAGTCCTTATTCTGTGACCCAGGCATGCCATCCGGCTTCCCCTGGACCTCCAGGAGGGGACCTGCGGATGGAGTGGCTAAGCAGGACGTGTCTTTGGGGACACAGCTGGGCTTGCAGAGAGCCCCAGCACTCCCACCGGGAGCCGCCCTCCTGCTCCAAGGGCACAAATGGTGGCCGCATCTGAAGCACCAAGAGCTGCCTTGGCTGGGTCCGAACACCGGTTCCTCCGCCCGTGAACTTGGTTTCTAAATTTGCCAGCTGGAGAGCACATGCCTGTCTGTCCTGAACTCCTGAAGAAGGCAGACACTCCACTGGCTGGCCCGGTGGGAAACGCTTGGCAAGGACCCAGCAAGCAGGGCCGTGAGCCAGCCCGCAGCGCTGCATGGCATGGGGACGAAGTGGGGAGGCTGGCCAACCGCCGGGCTCTGCTCACCGCAGACAGTCCCCAGGGGAAAGAGCCCCCTATGACCCTCACCCCCCCACCTGACTTGTGGCCTTTTGAGGGGGCTTGGCCTTGTCCATGTGGTGAGTTTAAGGGTCAGCCCACCTGGGTGGTGTGCTGGGGTCAGCAGGCATCTTCTGCCAACGGATAGTCCCGGGGTCCTCTGACTGTGGGCACACCGTTCCAGACACCGCTGCGGGTCTGGTGAGCGCGGGCACGGACGGGTCAGCTCCTTCCCCCGGTGCCCTGAAGCTTCCAGATGGCCTGGGGCTGGAGCTGGCCCAGCTGCAGGTGGCTTGGGAGTGGGGGAGGCTGGCCCGGCTGCTGCTGCGGCCACAGTCGGGGCAGGTGCTCAGGACCGGCTCCCCGGCTCCAGCAGGGAGTCCCCTGTGCACAGGCTCTCCTGCCTCTGACCTTCCTGTGGGTAAGTCTCCAGTTCCAGACCTCAGTTAACCATGTGCCCTCCGGACAGAGAGCGGTGAGCGGAGTTTCTTCGCTTTAAATAAACGCAACTCTCAGCTGGCAGGAGAGGAGCCCACTGCACTCTCGTGAGCTCCGGGACACTCTGGACGCATGGCGGGGGGTCATTTTCCAGCTTTTAAGGCAACGGTCGGCTGGAATCGAGGTTTTCATGGAAACTTGTAAATACCCAGTGAAGTACGTGGGGCAAGGAGAGCTTTGGCTCTTAAACATCTGATCCCCTGCAGAGGGCAGTGGCTCCGGTGCCAGGTGGTGCCAGGCCCACGTGGCCTCCTTTCATCCCCCCCAAGAGGAGCGGGGAGAGGGTGCCCTGCCCGGGGACCCATGACCATGGTGGAGGAGGCAGGCCTGCGATCCTTGATCCTCGGGGGAGCCCTGGCTTTAGGCCACTGCGGGGTCCCCCAACACCCTCTGAACGTCCACTTCACCAAATCCCGGGGTGCTAGTCCTTTTTCCAAGGGGACTTCCCTGCCCTAACATGAGCCGCAGCATCACAGCGTCGGGGGCGGGGGGGGGGGG
>NW_024425786.1:2242456-2245513 GCF_017311325.1 Ursus maritimus | reverse complement strand
GGGGGGCTTATGCACACAGCCCGGACCTGCCCCTGCCCCTCCCCCCCAAGGGAGCTGTTCCCCTTTCCAGTTCTGGCACCCTAGAATTTCTGCCCCCTCCTCTTCTTGGGGTGCCTGGACAAATAGAACGCCCAGGAGTGGCCAAGGGGCTTCTCCACCTGGAGGCAGGGGGGTCATGGCCACGGGAATTCTGAGGCCTGGGGTCCATGAACATGAGCTTGGCTTCCAAGTTCGGGATCTGAGAAAATCCCCACACAGATTTCCCCCACAACTGACCGTGGAAAAGCACCACTGCTGCTCAGCTGAGACCCTCACCCACAGTCCCCCAGGGCTGGAGGTGCAGGGTGCCCAGGGGAAGGTTTCCCCCCATAAAGGGGCTACTGACCCCGGGGGCAGGGGGAGCCAGGCCTGGGAGATGCGCAGGGAGAGGCGGGGAGGGGCTGGTCCCCTCCACTCCCACTCCAGGCCCCAGCCCCTCCTGGCACGCCATCCCCTCTCCCTCTCTCTGCTGGTCAGCCAGGAGCGTTCTAACCATAAGGCGCCCTCGAGGGATTGTTATTGTCAACAAATAGGCAGAAGCCAGGTGGCCCACCCTCCCCTGCGGGTGGCAGCTGTCACTCACTCATGGGCAAACAGGAACCTCAGGCTGCTGGGGCCCGGGCTGCTCTGGGCCTCCGAGGGTCAGCCTCTTTTCCCAGAGGCTCACTGGGGTCCCCGGGCATCCCGGGAGCTGGGAGAAGACTGCTCACTCGGAGTGCCCCCACGCTCATGGGGGTGCATACATGGCCGCCCCTCACAGGCTGCTCGACGAAAGCCAGGGCTCAGGAGCCCTGCTCCTCCTGCCTTTCCTGAGCCTTGGGTCCCCACCATGGCTGCCGGGAGGGCCATCCTCAGCCACGCACTGTGGCGGGAGGTGGGGGGTGGGGGTGACTGTCTGCCCCCCCCAAGTCAGCACTGCCAGACAGACATTCTAGAATCTATGGAGCTATACCCATTTGGGAACAAGTCCCAGAAAATTGAATTCTTCAATAAAACACTGATTGCATCCAAACCCGTGGACTCCTACCCCCGCCCGGGGGCTCCCCCTCGCATCCCCCACAAGAGCCCAGGTCGGGGGAGGAGGAGACTGCCTGGGTGCACCTCTTAACCCCTGGGACTCAGGGCTGGGGGCCTTCCCTTCCACTGAGGCCTCCAAGGCCAAGTTCTGTGACCTCCAGGCCCCGGGGCTCCAGCTTCAGAGGACAGGGAGACAAGAGCTGATGCCCGGCTCTGGCCAGAGACCAGGGCCAGCCTGCAGGAAGTGGGTCCGCCTCAGGAGAGTACCACAATCGCTGCAATTTCCCCTGCTTACTCCTCATTCTGTCTCCACAGTAGACACTGTTAGAGCTCTTCCCTGGCCCTTCAGTGCGTGTAATTGCTACTGGTGCCAGTAAAAGGTATTAATCCCACTTACGCATTCCATAAACTTCCAGGGTAACGCAATTGATACCGTGATCGTGTTGGGACACCTCCACTATTATTTTCCTGCTTGCAAACCTCCGAGGGGCTGGAAAGTTTTCTCCCGAATCCATTAGTGTTGACTCAGCCACATTCTACCAGGAACCCCGTGTAGGGCCTTTGTGCCTCCCCGCCTGCCTTCCACAGGTCCCTCCCTGGCCAGGAAGGTGGTGCTCACCCCGCGTGCGCTGGCTCGTCCCCAGGACGGACGGACTGGCACTCACCCACAGTCGTGTGTGGGGCAGCTGGTCATTCGGGGGTCTGTGTCCGGGCTGGCGGGCTGTGGGGGGGCCCCCAGGGACTCGCTAAGCCCTCATGCCCATGTACACCCTCACTGGCCTGCCTTACACTGCCTGGCTGGGCCACGGCTCCAACCACACCAAGCCTTGGCTGACCTCGGAGTCCCCTCCCAACCTACCAAACCCCAAGGACAGTCCCCTTCCCTGGCACGGCCCAGCCTGGGAGCCGGAGGAGACGGAGCCGGGCTGGACAGCATCCAGATGCCCCTCTCATCGGGCTGCTCCTTGGGACTCCTGGGACCGGCCCTCTGTGTCATTGCCAATCCCTGGGCGGCCCCAGGATGGGAGTGGCTGCCTGGGCCCAGAGGCCAGGCGGGAGTGTGCTGAGCTTGGGGACAGGGACAAAGGCACAGACTCTGCCATCCCTGGCTGGGCTCCACTGCCCCCCAGTCCAAAGAGCCTCAGTGCCCAGGGGCGCCAGCCCCCACCCACAACCCTGACCTCCCACTATGAGTCTCCCCCGGCGCCCCCAGAACCCCGAAGACCCTGACACAGGACAAGCCCCGGCCAGGATGGCTCAAGAGCAGCCATGTGTGGGGCGCTCCCCAGGCTCCAGGCCCTGTTCGCAGGGGTCCCAGGAGCCAGCGCACTCGTCCGCGGTGACCAGTCAGGCTGCAGCTCACTTTCAGACCCAGGCCCACAGCATTGCAGCAGCTCTGGGACCTGGACCCTGCCGGCCAAACTCCCAGCGTCCGGTCCCTGGTCCCCAGTTTAGAATCTTGGAGGCTGAGCACACACCCCTCCTCTGGCTGCTCGGTTGTGCCCCGACCCATCCGTCCTGGCCTCCTGGGGGAAGGCGTTGTCGCACCCCGGGTAGCGAACAGCAGAGGCCTGCCCGCGTGCCCGTGTGTCTGTGCGTGTGCGTGTAGTCGCATGTATGCACGGAGCCCAGCAGAGGCCTGCACACATGCCCGCGTGTCTGTGCATGTGCGTGTAGTCGCGTGTATGCACGGAGCCCAGCAGAGGCCTGCACACGTGCCCGAGTGTCTGTGCGTGTGCGTGTAGTCGCGTGTATGCACGGAGCCCAGCAGAGGCCTGCACGCGTGCCCAAGTGTCTGTGCGTGTGCGTGTAGTCGCGTGTATGCACGGAGCCCAGCAGAGGCCTGCACGTGTGCCCGCGTGTCTGTGCGTGTGTGTAGTCGCGTGTATGCACGGAGCCCAGCAGAGGCCTGCATGCGTGCCCGAGTGTCTGTGCGTGTGTGTTGTCGCGTGTATGCACGGAGCCCAGCAGAGGCCTGCATGCGTGCCCGAGTGTCTGTGC
>NW_024425786.1:2238171-2242446 GCF_017311325.1 Ursus maritimus | reverse complement strand
GTCGCGTGTATGCACGGAGCCCAGCAGAGGCCTGCATGCGTGCCCGAGTGTCTGTGCACGTGCGTGTAGTCGCGTGTATGCACGTAGCATGTGCACGTCTTTCCATGTGTGCGAGGTGCTTTGTGTGTGTGCGTCCATGTGTGCACACACGCCTGTGAGCAGAGGGCTCCCCTCGGTGCCCAAGGAGCACATATGTGAGATCTGGGGGCAGAGGGACCACCTGGGGCTGGGGGCACTCGCCGGGGGCCTTGGTCAGGCAGAGGCCAAAGACCCCATTAACAGCTGTGATCCCTTGGGCACTGGTGAGGGTGTTTTTTTCCTGAGCGAGGAGAGGAGTGAAGGCAACAGTCAATTTGGAATTGTACTTGAGAAAAATATGAATTATCTATCAGTTACCAGCCGGCCGGCATGGCGGGGCCGCGCATGGCGTGGTGCGGAGGCCCAGACAGCACGCCGGGGAAGCAAGTCTGGGCAGCACCCGCGCAGCCGGACCCCCAGAGCTGTGAGCAGGCGGGCTGCCCGGCCGTCCCCATCCTGCACCGTGAGCCTGCCCGCCCCCTCCCCGGGCAGGGAAAGGAGCCTGTGGGGGGTCTGCTCCCAGAGAGCCAAGGTGCCAAAAATCTCATTATCAATGTCTGTCCCACCTCCACCCCCTGCACTGATGAGGGCTGGGGAGGGGGAACCGTGTGCGCCCACAGCAGTACCCCCCGGCACAGCCACAAGACAGCAGAGGGCCCAGGCAGGGGGGCAGGGTAAGGGTGGTCAGAGCTTGGGGGCAGAGCTGCTGGGCACAGGTGAGCCTTCCCCTGTCCCCCGGTATGGCCGGCCGGGACAGACCACGCCATGGGGCCACGTAGGGCCAGATCACTCTGACATGTCATGGGCTCTCCAGGCCTGACACTGCATCTCCGACAGGGGAGGTGGAAGCAAGTAGGGGGGCGGTTGGCAGAGGCCCCAGCGGGGGGTGGGGCGATAGTCAGCAGAGGGGCAGCTTCTGTCGCTCCCTGAGGACCAGCTCAGACCACCTCAGGCACTCCAAGTCCCCCAAGACACTGCAGAGACCCCACCAGCACCCTCAAACAGCAGAGAGAAAGAGCCAGGACCCCTCTCCAAGACTGCCAAGATTCCTAGGGGTCCGGCAGAGGGTCCAGCAGCTCAGGCCTTGGTGACAGTATTGGTGCGGGAGGGGCTGGGACCCACCCCTGGGAGAGTAGAGAAAGGGCGGGTTTAGGGAATAGTATGAACATGGAAGAGGATAGGGAGTGAGCCTCCTGTCACCAGAGGTGTGCAAGTGTGGGATGCCTCAGGCACCTCCTGACCTGGCTTTCAGTCACATTGCCTAACCTCAAATCTGGGGTCGGGGGACCAGGACCCCACAGGCCATAAGAGAATCCTCCAGCAGGTACAGCTGCTGTCCAACAGCCTCCCCCAGGAGGGCCAACTCCAGGGCACCCCAGCCCCAGCCCTGCTGCTACGGAAATACCAATGTGACGTCCCGCTCCTCCTGTACTAGCCCGTGCCGTGTGGACAGCATCCCTTCTAAGGAGCAACAAGGAGCTTCGCGGAAACATTCACGAATTTGCAGGCGCTCTGGACCAGGTGCCCCGCTCGGCCACTGGAAGCCCTGCAGTCAGCGATGGGTCAGCGGCTGGGGGTCCACAGCCGGAGCGAGAACCAGAGACAGCCGCAGGGGGGCCGTGCCTGGGGTCCCAGACCTGGACTGATTGGCCCCTGCACAGCCCAACTGGCCTCCCTGTGGGTCCACACCCTCTCCGGTCCCCCAGGAGCGTGGGAAAACCACAACCTGGCCAGCGGGGCAGTGGGGATCGTGAGACCCCATTCTTAAAGCAGCAGAGCCTCAGGGTCAAGCCTAAGCCTCAGGGTCAAGCCTGCTTGGTGCTCGGCCGCCCCGTGGGGACTTCTCTGTTCCAGGGTCCTGTTTCCAGGGGCTGGGGGAGACCGTGGAGCTGCTGTTCCCTGGAAGAGGTGACGCTGCCCCATGGCCGGGACCTGCTAGGCGTCCCCGGGGCAGATGCCAGGCAAGGCTCACTGTCCTCTCCCTGTGTGGGGCCAGGAGACCTGGAGTGTCCCTGGGGCTGCCTTTTCCTGCCAATGCCCTGCGTGCCCCACCCTTGGAGGAGAGCCTGTAGTCTGTCCCAGGGTCTCAGAGTTCCTGCAGAGCCCCTGCCCCTGTGGGCATGTCCAGCAGCCCGGTCCTCTCCGAGCTGTACCGCGGTTCGGAACCTAGAGCCCCCAGACCTGGAAGCCCGGCCACAGGGTCCAGGGAGCACTTTCTATGAGCTGCTTCCCCCCCTCCACTGCCTGTGGCCAGGCCTGGAAAACGGAATGGTAACAGATCCTGCCTCTTGGGTCGCTGGCGGTTTCAAGACTCAACGTAAACTCCAAGCACCCAAGGGAGGCCATGGGTGCAGGGCTGACATCCAGCCGTCATCCAAGTCGGTGAAATCCCACCAGGGGCCAGAGTGCAGGGCGAGTGCAGGGCGAGCGCAGGGCGGGCGCTGGGCAGGGAGGAGAGACCGAGTCCGAGTCCGCAGGGCTGTGGACCACCCCCCACCCCTGACTTCCCAGTCTCGCGCCCATGCTCCGCGATGACAGCGCAGACGCCGGCAGGCAAAGCCCCAGCCCGCCAACCACCAGACCGCAGACCCCAGACCCCCCTGCCCATGACGCTACCTGGAGGAGGCGGCAGAGCGGGCGTGCCCCCTGCTCCCCACGGGCAGGATTCAAGCCCCACCTCAGGGCAGGGATGCCAGTGGGTCGACCTCGCTATGTTGGTCTCTGGGCCTCATCTGCTCGGAGGCTGGCCGGCTGGGGCCGCACGTCCGGGAGAGGGTGGGCACGCCCAGACTGCCCAAGCCCCAGACTCCGCCTCCGCCCGACGCTCCCGTGGCGGTGGGCCAGGGGGAACCCTGTGCGGACACCTGGCAGGCCTCCCTCGCTGCGGGACGGTCGGGGGGAAGGGGGATCGGCGCCCTTTCCCACCCCACGCCCCGCAGACGCCCCTGGGAGCAGGGGCAACTCACCGTCCAGGTGGCTGACTTGGCCGTGCTGGACTGCTGGAAGGTGACGTCGAAGTGGTGGGGGCCAGGGTAGTCGGTGTTGGAGGGGATGGCCGGCGCGGGCGACATGGTGTCGAAGGTGGAGCTGGGCTGCGCGTAGGGCGAGTGGGTGGGCACGCTCACGCTGGCTGCGTGCTCCGGGGTGTAGGGGCTGGCCGAGGCCGCGCGGCCGCTCAGCTGGTCCATGGTGCTGCTCAGCAGATTGAACTGGGACTAGCGTGGGAGGGGGAGGGAGGGGGACACACAGTCAGGCTGGAGAGTGGAAGCGCGCGGCCAGAGGTGTCCTGTTACAGGAGCCTTAAAGGGCCAGCAGCTCAGTCATCCCAAATATTTCCCGTCCCCCCTCACCCGACAGGTCACTGCTTGTGTTGGGATAAACTGACATATTCACCTCGCCCTCCCCTCTCCATCAGCCTCCCCGTGCCAGGGTTTCCAGGGTTCCAGGGAGCGCACCTGGAGGGGAGCTGTACCCCGAGGGGAGCTGCTGGCAGGGGTGCTGCCTGCCTCTGGGCGTCCTGGCAAGCTCGGGGGCTCAGGGGCAGTATCCCCGTTCCCTGTCCCCGGGCATGGCCCGAAGTAGGGAGACCCCGGGCCCAGGGAGCCAGAGAGGGGCAGGGGGAGGCCCCAGTGTGTGGGGCCCTTGGTCCCCTCCTGCCATCCACAGCCTCTGCCCTAAAGAGGCCCCGGGAGCCCAGCCCCTCCCCGCGGGGTCACACCGCGCAGGAGCAGGGACTCTGCGAGTACATCCCCAGGCCAGTCTCTTGGGGTCAGCCCCTGCCTGGAGCTTTCGGAGGCCCCAGCAAAGGAGGGAGGGGACAGATCCCAGTCCGGAGGCTTCTGGAGGTGGGTTCGGAGGGTACAGAGCAGCTGATACTGGCCAGAAGGGCTCTAAGCACAAACATGTAAGCCGCTCGCCCTCTCTGTCTGATGGCCACCATGTTTATTTTAATCCTCTCTGTGGGCCTGAGGTGGACACTGCTATTATCCCATTTTACAGATGAGGACACTGAGGCATGCAGGGGGAGTGACTCGCCTGGGGTGAGGCGGTGGCTCTGACAGACAAAGTGGGGGCATTAGCCACCCTCAAGGCAGTCACTCTGAGCGCCTGGGGACAGGAGGAGATGGTGACCCGGGGGGCAGAGGGCCTGGGGTCCCCATGGGGTCAGAGGCAGACCAGCAGCCAGAGCGGGAGGGG
>NW_024425786.1:2234512-2238161 GCF_017311325.1 Ursus maritimus | reverse complement strand
CAATGCCCTGCGTGCCCCACCCTTGGAGGAGAGCCTGTAGTCTGTCCCAGGGTCTCAGAGTTCCTGCAGAGCCCCTGCCCCTGTGGGCATGTCCAGCAGCCCGGTCCTCTCCGAGCTGTACCGCGGTTCGGAACCTAGAGCCCCCAGACCTGGAAGCCCGGCCACAGGGTCCAGGGAGCACTTTCTATGAGCTGCTTCCCCCCCTCCACTGCCTGTGGCCAGGCCTGGAAAACGGAATGGTAACAGATCCTGCCTCTTGGGTCGCTGGCGGTTTCAAGACTCAACGTAAACTCCAAGCACCCAAGGGAGGCCATGGGTGCAGGGCTGACATCCAGCCGTCATCCAAGTCGGTGAAATCCCACCAGGGGCCAGAGTGCAGGGCGAGTGCAGGGCGAGCGCAGGGCGGGCGCTGGGCAGGGAGGAGAGACCGAGTCCGAGTCCGCAGGGCTGTGGACCACCCCCCACCCCTGACTTCCCAGTCTCGCGCCCATGCTCCGCGATGACAGCGCAGACGCCGGCAGGCAAAGCCCCAGCCCGCCAACCACCAGACCGCAGACCCCAGACCCCCCTGCCCATGACGCTACCTGGAGGAGGCGGCAGAGCGGGCGTGCCCCCTGCTCCCCACGGGCAGGATTCAAGCCCCACCTCAGGGCAGGGATGCCAGTGGGTCGACCTCGCTATGTCTGCCCCTCTGGGGCCCGTCGGAGGCTGGCCGCTGGGGCCGCACGTCCGAGGGGTGGGCACGCCCAGACTGCCCAGCCCCAGACCCGCCTCCCGCCCGACGCTCCTCCCGTGGCGGTGGGCCAGGGGGAACCCTGTGCGGACACCTGGCAGGCCTCCCTCGCTGCGGGACGGTCGGGGGGAAGGGGGATCGGCGCCCTTTCCCACCCCACGCCCCGCAGACGCCCCTGGGAGCAGGGGCAACTCACCGTCCAGGTGGCTGACTTGGCCGTGCTGGACTGCTGGAAGGTGACGTCGAAGTGGTGGGGGCCAGGGTAGTCGGTGTTGGAGGGGATGGCCGGCGCGGGCGACATGGTGTCGAAGGTGGAGCTGGGCTGCGCGTAGGGCGAGTGGGTGGGCACGCTGGCTGCGTGCTCCGGGGTGTAGGGGCTGGCCGAGGCCGCGCGGCCGCTCAGCTGGTCCATGGTGCTGCTCAGCAGATTGAACTGGGACTAGCGTGGGAGGGGGAGGGAGGGGGACACACAGTCAGGCTGGAGAGTGGAAGCGCGCGGCCAGAGGTGTCCTGTTACAGGAGCCTTAAAGGGCCAGCAGCTCAGTCATCCCAAATATTTCCCGTCCCCCCTCACCCGACAGGTCACTGCTTGTGTTGGGATAAACTGACATATTCACCTCGCCCTCCCCTCTCCATCAGCCTCCCCGTGCCAGGGTTTCCAGGGTTCCAGGGAGCGCACCTGGAGGGGAGCTGTACCCCGAGGGGAGCTGCTGGCAGGGGTGCTGCCTGCCTCTGGGCGTCCTGGCAAGCTCGGGGGCTCAGGGGCAGTATCCCCGTTCCCTGTCCCCGGGCATGGCCCGAAGTAGGGAGACCCCGGGCCCAGGGAGCCAGAGAGGGGCAGGGGGAGGCCCCAGTGTGTGGGGCCCTTGGTCCCCTCCTGCCATCCACAGCCTCTGCCCTAAAGAGGCCCCGGGAGCCCAGCCCCTCCCCGCGGGGTCACACCGCGCAGGAGCAGGGACTCTGCGAGTACATCCCCAGGCCAGTCTCTTGGGGTCAGCCCCTGCCTGGAGCTTTCGGAGGCCCCAGCAAAGGAGGGAGGGGACAGATCCCAGTCCGGAGGCTTCTGGAGGTGGGTTCGGAGGGTACAGAGCAGCTGATACTGGCCAGAAGGGCTCTAAGCACAAACATGTAAGCCGCTCGCCCTCTCTGTCTGATGGCCACCATGTTTATTTTAATCCTCTCTGTGGGCCTGAGGTGGACACTGCTATTATCCCATTTTACAGATGAGGACACTGAGGCATGCAGGGGGAGTGACTCGCCTGGGGTGAGGCGGTGGCTCTGACAGACAAAGTGGGGGCATTAGCCACCCTCAAGGCAGTCACTCTGAGCGCCTGGGGACAGGAGGAGATGGTGACCCGGGGGGCAGAGGGCCTGGGGTCCCCATGGGGTCAGAGGCAGACCAGCAGCCAGAGCGGGAGGGGGGCTTGCCGTGCAGCTCCCTTCACCAGCCTGCCTCCGCAGATGGCAAAGCACAGAGCACAGCCCTCGGGGTGGGCTCAGCCCCTTTCTGCCCTGGGTCGTCTTCTCCGTCGGGAGGCTGGTGTTCCTCACCCAGAGCCCCCTCCAGCTCAGCTCCCCCTGGAAGGCACACGTTCCCCTGCCTGGTCTGTTCATGACAAGGGTCCTTGGAGCGTCTAAGGGAGGTGGCCGCCTGAAGGCAGCTCCGTGCAAGTGATGACCCCGGAGGTGGGAGGGGACAGGTGACAGATTCCTCCTGAAGCCCTGGCTTTGTGCCTCCTGGAGCCCAGGCCGGCGCTTTCCTGCTTTCCTCAGATGCTCCAGCCCCCGGGGACGGCCACCCGCGGCCTGGCTGAAGCTGCCACCAGAGGGGCCCCTCCGTGGCCGTGGCCGTACACCTGGGGCCGCGTCCACCACCAGCGGGCAGGAGACCCCTGCAAGGCACAGCTGGAGGACCTCTGCCCGGTCTTGCTCCCCACCGCCTTCCTAACTTCCTGTGCCTTCACCTGTCCACTGGGGAGGCCCCAGCGCCCACCGGCCGTGAGGGACAAGTGGACAAACTGCAGGTCCGTGGGTCGTAACACTATTGACCCCCCCCCCCTCCAGCACATTAAGGAGCGCTGAAACAGCCAGGAGGACCACAGCCCTGGACAGAGAACAAAGCCTGATGCAGGAGTGCAGGAGGGCTCCTGCTGGGGTCCCGCAGGGGCTGGGCCGTGGCCGCAGGGGCTGCGTGGAGCTGGGGGCCTCGGCTGGGGGGGCGATGAAGGTGCTCTAGGTTCACTGTGCTGACCGGGGCACAGAGCTGTGGCTGTCGTCAAAGCACACTTCGAACAGGGGAGTTGTGTGTTATGTAAAGTGTGGGCTGTTAAAGCTATTTAAAACAAAAGGACCGAGGGGCAAGAGGAATAAGCCTCCCACTGCACGCAGGCCCAGGCCCTGGCTGGGGGAGGCTGGGTGACCCCCCCACCCCGCGCACTCTCGCATCCCTAGGTTGCATTGCTTCCGTGTCTCCCTCCCCTGGGCTCTGACTCCCCGGACTGAGGGCTGCCACATGTCCCGCGCATGGGACCGTGCAATACGCAGCCGCTGGCCACGAGGGCATGTGGATCACGGCCGAAGTGAGCGAGGGGGCGCTGGGGGCGCTCGGCAGCCGGACTCCACGCGCTTGGTGCGGCAAGAACATAAAAATGAAGGATCTCCTTCTCAGTTTCATGCTGAACACACGCCAAAACGTGCATCATTTTCAATAAGTAAATTATTGCATTATTTCCACGAGTTTTTTTTAACCGTTATTCTATGTGGCTCCTGGAAAATGCAGAATCACACCTGTGGCTCACACGTGTTTCTGCTGGACGGCGCTGGACCCTGAGTGTGCGGCCCCCAGGCGCTCCCGGCCTCACCTCCACCCTCACAGCTGCTGGCCGCACCTCCCCCGCCCCCCCCCCCCCCCCCCCC